>NW_017253247.1:0-542403 GCF_001299255.1 Cyphellophora attinorum | reverse complement strand
GCAAATTGCGTGTTGTTGATGGAAAGTTCTTTCTTGATGGTGCTCTTCATTGAGGTAAGAAGAAGCAGAGCTTCCTTACTCTGGACAGTCCAGACCGCGAATTTATCGGGATTGTGAGGTCCGCAGCAGATTTAGTGGAAAGCTGAGCGATTTGCAAACAGTATGTGCCACCACCGCTCTGCACAGATTATACCAAGGCTGCCTCCCTCACCCTATCTTCCTATATCTGTACATACTCCAGGGACTAAATCTACTCCAAGCAGATCCAATGCGACCTGACCACCGCGTATGACCTTGCCGCTTCGACCACGCCTGGAGCTCGATTATATGTACCCTCAGCTCCTCCTTCCGAACAACCTTCACGTAGAAGATCCAGCTCCCCAACACGAATCCCAAAATCAGGACTACCGTGAACAGCAAGCTTCCCCCAAAAAGCCAGCCATTCCCTGCCTCCGTCTCACGGACTGTATCCGAAAACGCCAAAAGCTGCCCCTCAACATCAAGAGCCACAACCCGAATACTCGCATAGTCCGCAAAATCGTGCGGCAGCACAAAAATATCCTCGAATCCCTGCTTTTGCATAACGTCTATCTCCTCGTACTCGCCCTCATCTCCCCTGCCGCTCTGGCCCCCATAATACCTCGTTGCCTGCAGACTCCAGGTCTTTACCTCCGTTGCACCGTTCCAGCTGACATACAGGTTTCGACTACCTCTAGCAACCTTCGCAAGCGGCTTCGTCCTTGGCCTGCCCACCCAAGGCTCCATCTTGAGCGCGCGATACGACGCAACAAAGTCCGGAAAATCCAGCCAGCTTGGTCCAAAATGCCATTCGCACAGCAGCGCGCCGTCGTTCGTGAACTCGCTGAACATAGCGGAGTGTCCCCATCCTACAAAGACGTCTCCTTTGCCCACCTCGCCGTGTTGGTCGGGCAGAACCTGTACCGAACCCTGGGAGGCGGAGCTCGTCGCTGCCATTGAGACATATTCGTGCAATAGCTTGACGGTTTTGGCCTTCACGTCGAGTTGCAGCATGATGCCCCGACTGTGTCCTGAATGGGTCTGCACGGGTCCGGCGTCGCCGTTATCGTAGATCGTCAGTGTTCCCGAAGCTTCATCGACCCAGCGCGCGTCGTGCTGCCATTGAAAATTCGTTGCTCGGCCGTCTGACAGGTCTCGGAAATCGTTCTTCTTCCCACCCAGAGTCCAGAGCACTTTACCGTTCTTGCCTGACACACAGCAGACCATGTGCAGATGTCGGCTCGAGACAAGGTAGTTCCCGTCGGAATCCTTCTTCAAGGAGTTGATGTGGAACCAGTCCAGTGGGCGCGACGGGCGCAGCCCGTCGAGGGGTGCCCAGTAGTAGCTGTCGTTAAGGGAGAAATGCTCGCTGGCGCGCCACTCGAAGAGGAGGTCTCCTGTGGTGATGTTGATTTCTTGGAAGGCGGACTCGGTGAGGTAGCCTGTGGTGACAGGACGGTTGAGGAAGGTCATGCTACCGTCGGTGATGGTTGTTTGGTCGTATATGGTGAGAAGGGCGGTGTCTGCGGAGGTTATCTGGAACTCGTGTAGGTCTGCGTGGAGGGTGGCGCCATGGGGCTGTATCGTGTGTTGCAAGGTGTAGGATGAGTCGAGCATTAGGTAGACGCCCTGGCCGGACGTGGCGGCTTTGTCGCCAGTCCAGAAGGTGAGGTAGCGGTCGCCTTTGTAGGTTTGGATGTTGAGGTTCATGGCGTTGCGGTATTCGCTAGACATCCAGATCAATTCGCCTCGGGGTGTCATGATTGTCGGTCCGCTTTGGGCGACGTAGCTGCCTTTGGGGGTGAAGAGGATATGGCGGCCATCGTCGCATACATCATTCCAGAATGGGATACTCAGCGCTGGTGCTTCGATGTTGGTGGATATGTACTTGGTGACGGCGTAGGGGCCGTAGATGCCTAGGTCGTAGAACGTCGGTCGCCATGTTGGGACCAGCCAGACTAGGATGGGGCCGAGGATGTTGCTGAATGCCCATATCACCGATCCTAGCGCCAGGAATGTGACAAGTGTGATAGTTGAAGCGCGAGACAAGGTCGACCTGGATGGCAAGTTCATCACTGTGCGCGACACGACATGTGTGGAGGGAAAGTAAAGTTCAACAACATGATTCTGAGCGGAAAGTATTGAAGCTCAGTAGCGTCTGTGAAATGTGGTTAGAGGCGCGACTACAACGGAACAAGCAAGTGGCAGTGCTTTTCCACGTGTTGCAGCGATAAAGCGATAACATTGGCGTTTGTTGATGACGAGTCGACGACTCGACGGCCAGATCTCCGGTAGATCATCCGCTGCAGGTTTCACCGGCGCCTCGAATATTTACGGTCCTGGAGGCGGCGTGTGTCTACTTGGCTTTTCAATAGCTTGTCATTACATGCATCCTGAATAGGCTGAAGATGGTCTGTGTCCGTGAGCTGCCAAATTCAGGTTGTGCAACCACAAGTACATAAGTTATGGCAGCGATGTCTTCAGATTGCAAGAGGCCGAAAAGCTCACGCCGGGACGATATTCTATCTCGCCTATGGGTCCAGTAGAATCCCTGCTCCAGGCGGCATCGGTGGTTGACCGCCCGTGCCGAGTCCTTGGAAGTCGCAATAAGGTTTCCGCCTGAGAGTATGGATCGCAGTGATTACCTACTAGGTAGGGTGAACCTAGGTATGCTGCCGAGGTCCACGGGTATGGCAGTGGTAACGGTTGTCCTTCGTGCGCCCGCGCGTATTCGAGCGGAAGAGGACATGCCACTCACAAGGGGGAAAGCCCGCACTTATATTCCGTCGACGAACGAAAACCAAGAGGGCCATCGTTTCCTTCACTCAAGCAGTAGGAATTCAGTGTTATTTGCATGATTCCGAGCAGGCGTGACTTAATCTCATGCAATGCCAGCGCATTGACTCCAAGTTACTGAATATTGTCTGATGACCTTATTTGAATCAATTCAAACTCAGCTACCTCATTTGCCTACACGCGTTGCCACGCGAACACCTTCTCCAGCTTCAACCATCCCACCGGCTTCGTTCTGAGCCCACCACTATCAATATCCAAGTTCTCGAGCGTTGCCTTTGTTTCGATCTCTGTGATCTTCCACGTTCTCAGCAGGAGCACAAACGCCGCTCCAAGCAGGTACAGACAACCAACAAATATTTGGCTTGTCAGATACCCAGAGGCCGAAGCTAAGCCCAGGCCAAGAGGTTCAGCGAAAGTCGTCGGCGTCACGAGCGCAACGCAGATGATGCCGAACACAGTGGGTAGTCTTTTCAGTCCCACGACCTCAGCTATAACAGCAGTGCAAGTACCTGTGGTTGAGTCAGCATTTCGTTCATAGTATTCGACTTTACACGTACCCCAGAATATGCCAGTGACAGCTCCGGCTGGAATTGCAAAGACTATTAGCACCGCGAAAGACTTTGCTGGCATCCAGATAGCCAGACACAGGATTCCACAAAGTGCTGTCATTGAGCCAGCCATGTTGATGCGTCCGAACGTGTCGCTGTAGTAGCCAATGAATGGTCGGCCGATAGCCAGTCCCAGAGAGAGCATAGCGCCCACGATCGAGCCTTGGGTCTGCGAAAGTCCAACTGATTCTGCGTAGTGTGGTAGACTGAACAAGAGAACCACATACCCTACATCAGTCGCGATGCCCCAGGCGATGATGAGTAGGACTTCGACATGTCCAAGCTCGCGATAGTTGAACGAATTCTGCACCGGCTTGACCATCTTGTTCCGATCTTTTAGCAAGATAGCGGATGCAACGTTCATTACGAGGGTGACAACGGCCAAGACGCGGTAAGTCCATTCGATCCCTACCTGCTGCACGAGATGGCCGGTCAGAAGGCTGTAAAATAGTCCACCGAGCCCAGCGCCCGATGACGCGATACCAACAGCTAGGGATCTTCGCGAGCTGAACCACTGCGGGAGGATGGCCGCAGCCGTGATATATACGAGGCCCATTCCCCAGCCAAAGCATATTCCAACAGTCATGAAGAGGTGCCAGATTTGTGTCGCAAACGACGCTGTTAGCCAGGCTGCCGATACCAGCAAAGACCCCAACAAAAGCGTCATCTTAGTCCCAAAATGCCTACTTATCTTCGACTGGATTGGCGAGATCATCAAGGCTTGCGAGATAGACAGTCCGCCGATGAGAGCGTACTCCAGCTGTGTGGCGCCGGGGAATGTTGAGTTGAACAGATAGTGACTCAAGAAAATCGCCCACGAAGCATTGACTCCCCAGGTGTTTGCATTCATGAGTAAGGCGCAGACTGCTACGACCCAGCCGTAGCCGCCATTGGGAGGAACGTCTTCGACCGAAGCAATGTTCAGCGTGAGGATTGTGGGTGGTTCAACGATGGTGGCTTGGCTACCCTCCGCTCGTGATCCATGCAGCTCTGAAGGAGAGCTTCTTGTGGGCGTCTTGCTGTCTGGCGAGTCATGACTTAACATCCCTGAACCTGATATAGGATGTGAGGAATCTTGTGGCGGTTGCATGGTCGTTGATGATGTTGATGTACTTGAGCTGGCTGTTGAATAGACGAGACTTAGTCGGTCACTGCTCCATGGGTCATTCGTAGCCCTTCATAGCGCGGAAAGTCGGTCTCGTTGTAAACAATGGCAATGCAGACCATGACTCCGCCCTATGAGCAGGTTCACAGGCTTCGAAGAATAATCCATCGGCTCCATATGTGCAGCTTATAGTCGCTCTTGCCGTCATGACACATGAGTCGATGAGGGGTCGAAGTGGAAGCCTACCTAGGTACGACAAAAGGTTACGGTTGTGGTTTCCGCGATGCTTTTAGGCGCTGCGGCAGGCGGTGATCGCCTGAAGCGTCTGCAGGGGAAGTCGGAATCGGATTTGACCGCTGATCCGTGGTCAAAGCCTGGAGGTCCGGGGTACACCTAAGTAAGTCGACATATTTCAATATCAACTTACCTTTTGTTTGTACTTTATATATTTCATTCTCTCATTCTCACCATGCAATCGACCACAGGGTGTGGAAAACAAGCCTTCCCGTCCGCTCAGGCAATTTAAGCCACACGCCGAACGGTTAGTAGTTAAGTGGGTGACCATTAGCGAATCCCGTTTGTTGATTGTTTTTGATTTTTGGCTGAAGAGCCTCCTCGCATGTTGTGCGAAGACTCAGACTTGATCGGTCATACATGACGATCGATAAAATGGCGAGTTGGGACTTCATTCAACGAAGTTCAGGACGTGCATGCTCGCGGCGACCCGAAGAGGTAGTATCTGGCAAGTCAATATTACATGGAAGTCACGAAGAGCTCGCCGTGCAGAGGCAAACTGATGGTGCAGTATGCAGCCCACACAACGCTGATAGACCTTCCGTTGCCTTACATTGATAGTAGGGGAAACAAACTCCAGGTGGCAGAATAGTTGTCGTTTCGTCGGGCTGTGAAAGGTACAAGTACGTGATCGATGCGAACTGGGTCAGCGCAACCCTGGACTCCGGGGCGCCGATCTGGTGAACGATGTATACAAGGGAGACTTCGCGCCTGACTTCGCTTGACCGACACTCAAAGCACCCAAAATCTCAGACCGACAGCTGTAAGCTCTCCGGTAAGGTCGAACTCATCATCCTCGTGCTTCTGGACTCAACACCCTTCGTCAGAACACAAAGAGATCTAAGGAATGTTCATATATGACATCCTTCCAATCTACTCTGACATCCGCAACATTGGCAGCGCTTTCAGTAGCCTCGGTTTCCCGAATGTGCCAGACCTGTTCAATGAAGCGTCTATGCCTCGTCACATCTCTTATGCCGCGTTTGGCGGCATGATCCAACAAGTTCAGGACGAGGTCCTGATGATGTTGCTGATACGCTTCCGTGCCTGAGACTATAAGTGGCCAGAGCGTGAAAGCACCTTCGCACGTCGTACAAAAAGCCATCAGACTATCGAGTGTTGAGCGGACATATCGTAGGAGAAACCTGGGCGTGACTTCTTTGCAAGCTTGGTAGTAGTAGATGACGGTAGCGGTCTTGAAGGCGTGTAGATGCAACTGTTCTGGTGTCGACTTGTGTAGGCTTCCCATCAGCAGATCGCTCTCCGTCCCTAGCGCGTCCTGCTCGCACTCTGATATAAACTGCGTGAGATGCAGTGGCGCAACAACTGCTGTTCCATGCACCCCTTTTCTGCGTATCTGTCCGGCTGTAGCTTGTATTGCGTCGATTGCTTTCATTACCGAGTTTGAGGCGCCTAAAGTCCACCCATAATCTTGAGACTCGGTCAATCCAGCAATGAATAGGGATGCTTGACCATCTGCCAAGGTATTGTTCTCCCAAGCCCGAGGGGCAACGGATCGACCGCCTGTGATAAGCAGCATGAAGCTCTGAGCCGCAAACCATGCGTCACTAGACTGTGACCACAGTTCAAAAAAGCCCTCGCTCCGAAGATACCTCGAAGCGGCTTCCAGGTGATATCTCCAGAAACCACTGCTGCCATGAGTCATCTTTTATGATGTCAGCTGGCAGTCGTGTATCTCTCAGCTTGTGTACTCACCTCGATTAAAAGCAGAGAAAGTATTGTCGTCAGAAGATCGAGGCATTGTATCGCATTCTTCTCGATACAGGATCGAAGTCCAGCCACTGACTTCGACTGGAAATTCAGTGCTGCCTTGGTCATCGTCGTTCGCCTATAGCCTTTGGACGCAAGTGCGAACGAAGCATGAGCGAGTAGTGAGTTTAGAAGGTGGTGTTTGCCCTCCACTTGGCTCAGGTACAGCGCGATAGAGGGATACCGCAGCCAAGGGTTGCGTTCAGTATGGACAGGAACGAGTGTAGGAACTACCACGCTCACGTAAAACTCAATGAGATCTCCGTGGTCCTTCGCAAGACCCAAGTGATGACTGTGAGCATGGCTCAACGCCGATAAGGGTCTAAAGACGGCAGCCTGGTCACCGGGTCGAGGGCTTTCGAAGTCAGATTTGCTCTCTGCCCATATGGCTTCAGTGGTCGCTCGGGAATCGATTTCTTCAGCTCGACGATGCTGCCGCGCTTCGTTTCCGAGCACTGATCGTACCAAGCCTAGAGACTCTGAATTGCGAGACGAGAGATCTGAAGTGGTTCGGCCTTCACAACGAGTATTTACCACGAAACAAGTGAAGTACCTCGAAGCAGGTGCTCTCTGGGCTGATTCTTCTGGGATGCTGCATTGATCAATCAGCCGGTCGACCTCTGCCGAGGACAGCGGCCGATGGCCTCTCCAGGTATGGCCTCTCGCAATCAGCAGGTTGCTGGAACACAGTCCACGGCGTCACTTACAGGGATCTATATATCGTCTGGCGTTTCGCTGATACGTCTTGTTGGTAGAAGAGGTCCAAACAAGCGACTGTTGATATCCGTTGCATTCTAGACGAGCCTTGTTGCATGGCGAGCAAATCGGTTCTTTCAGGTCACACTAGGCACAGAAGCTTGAGCGACGGAACGGGTGGAGGAGTAAGAGAGTCGCACCTTGATTCTTCGTTGTCTGCATCGCCAACAACCCTACTCGTCATTAGGTCATGTTCAGCCATACGGGTCGCCTGGGGCAATACTGTAAAAGTTCGTTGATAGCCTGGGGTCTTTGTGAACCTCGTTTGAGTCGGTTTTTCTGCAGCGTGGCTGTCCATGGCACTGGTCAATTCGAGCCATTGTAGTCATGGAAATACTGGCGCGCTCTCCCAATAATAGTTCAGCTAACAGAAGATGATAGTGTTATCAGACAACCCCATTGGGAACTGCAGCGGAGGTGCCCCGGCGAGCCCCGCAAAGCAGGCGAACCGGGAGGTTTAAAAGGCGAGACTAATTCGGAGTTTTGGCTACCTCAATTACACTTCAACTTCATCTGTGTACTTCGTACACTTCTCAGTCGCCAGACAACTCAGGAGAACGCTTTCTCAACAGCGTCAGCGAAATCCGAGAGCTTGTCATAAGCACCAGCAATGTCAATGAGACCTTCTTGTTCCAATTCCTCGCGATGTCCACCCATGGTTGAACCTCCTCTGGCAATCCAAACGCCAGGCTTGAAGTTCAGCTTTTTGGTCATGACATGATCGAACTCCAGGCTTTGTGCAACGATAAGTAACTCGGATTTCTCGATGCCGAACTTGGCAGCCTTCTCTACCACATATTCGTAGTTCCTCGGATCAGGTTTGTACGACCCGATCGTCTCGGCGGTATATATCCCATCCCAGTGCGCGTTTTGCAGCGGTCCGCGGCGTGTCCTTTCAAAAGACTCGTTGTCGACGTTACTCAAGACAAAGAGCTTGTAATGCTTCGCCAGGCGCTCTAGGGCTTTTACTGTGTCTGGAAACGCTGGCCATTCGCCAATGCTATGGCCGAATGCCCGTTGCGCATCTGGTGAGAAGGAAACGCCCAGGTCCTGAGCTACGCGTGCGTACACTCGTTCCAACACCAGAGGATATTTCAGTGTTGGTTCGGAGGCCCAGATCTCTTTTTGGTACTCATGATAAGCGTGAAACAACTGTTTCTTCAGTTCAGGTGTCTCCGGAGAAGGTGCAAGCTCTAATAGTTGCGGCAGAATGCCGGCTTCCCAGTCAATTAAGGTCGCGTAAACGTCAAAGAAGAGTCCTTTCGTTTCCTTGAGGTCAGTCGCCATCTTTGCGTTGCTCAAAGATTGGGAACATGGTGCTGAACTTGCTTGTTTGTACTGTATATGTATATGTGTCTACGTGTCTTCATGGCCAATCAGAAAGCATCGGAATAGTACTGCAACGGGTACGTGGCAGGCCCGGCTGTATGCAAGGTTCACGAACATTGGCAATTAATAACGAGGCCGAGCGCGTTCTCGCGTGCCGGACTTATTTTCTATTTCTTCCTCTGGTCACTCGTTATTAGTTTCCCCATGAGTGCATTGCCTGCGTTCCTCAACCTCATCACAAAGATGCAAACTCTGTCTGCGTTCGGCGTCTCGACGAGACTGATTACCTCCAGTGTCTACATTCACGCCAGAAGCCATGGAGTCAACCTATAAGGCGTTCGGACGTGATCAAAGAACAGGGTGCTTGCTGTCGCACGAGCAAATGCCTCCGCCTGTGTCGTTATTGACGCCAAACCAACCTTGCCTTTGCGTACTTGATACGGGCTTTTCTTAATCTGCGTCTTCTTCAAGTCGGGTAGCGCGAGATGGATTTCTTGAAGGAGTGACTCTCCCTCACCTCTGGGCCGAAGGATTGGGTTGTCTTCTCACAATGACAATGAGTACTGTAGGAACGATGAATGGTAACGACGAGAAGCTTAGCGGCGTAGGCATTTCATCTGCGCTGGAAGCTTGCCATGCGACTTACAGCGAAAGTAACCCACTGTCAGCAGCACAGCATCGAGACAACCTTGCCTATTTTCCCGGCGGCAATACAAGGAGCGTCATGCATGCACTTCCGTTCCCACTGACCTTTCAGAGAGGCGAACGTGCGACCTTGTACGATCTCGACGGACACGCCTACATCGATTTCCTTAACGAGTATTCTGCAGGTCTGTATGGACACAACCCGGTCCCCATCCAGAGAGCAATTGTTCAGGCCACTGAGGATGGCTGGGCTTTGGGTGGGAACAACGTAGAGCAAACAAAATTGGCGAAGATGATTGTCGAACGCTTTGCGAATAGTATGGATATGGTGCGTCTCACAAATTCTGGAACCGAGGCGAACCTCATGGCGATCGGTGCTGCGCTCAACTTTACTGGCAGAGACAAGGTGAGTCTACACGGATGTCCTATCTGTTAAGTACCAAAATCGTCACCAATGACCCCAGAGAGACCCAACGTTATTCTGATTGAGAAAAGCAGGTATTGGTGTTCACCGGCGGGTACCACGGAAGTGTGTTCTCGTTTCTGCCCAATCTCAAGAGCAGGAGCATGAACGCACCATACTCATTCGTGCTGGCACCTTACAACGATGTTTCGGGTACAGCTGCAGTCATTTCTGATCACAAGAACGCAGTGGCTGCAATCCTCGTTGAGCCCATGCAAGGTGCTGGTGGCTGCATCCCTGCGACAATAGCGTTTCTGCAGTATCTACGCGAGGTCAGTAAGAGTATAGGGGCTTTGCTGATATTTGATGAGGTCATGACGTCGCGCTGCGCTTGGGGTGGACTGCAAACGAAATATGGGATACACCCCGATCTTTGCACACTTGGCAAATGGATCGGCGGCGGAATGAACTTCGGCGCGTTTGGTGGCCGCAGAGAAATTATGGAGATGTTTGATCCGAATAGACGACAGCTCGTGCACTCGGGAACTTTCAACAATAATGTTGTTACCATGGCAGCTGGAGTTGCAGGTTTGGAGCTGCTCAGCAGGTCAACGCTCGATAAGATGAATGATTTGGGAGATGTACTAAGAGAAGACATCCATTCCGCAATACAAAGGTACTTTTCTACTCCAGGGCTATCAAGCGCAGACATGAAAAGGACCCAGAGACCGCCCAACATTCAGGTCACAGGCATTGGTAGCGTTTTCAACATTTCGTTCCTAGGGCACCACAAGGAGACCCTGCAGGCACTATTCTACCACCATATGCTGTCAAAAGGAATTTACCTGGCCACGCGAGGATATGTCGCATTGAGTATCGAAACCAAGGAAGAGCATATCGCGAAGTTCATGCTAGCTGTGGAATCATTCCTTCTAGCATACAGCCACGAACTGGTAGACTAGCACATAAACATTCGGTTAGCTCTCATATCTACTGCACGTTCATGTAGCTTATAGCCTGACTGTCGGCATAGAAGCCTCGGGAGACGGACGCTCCAGTCGATAGTTCCGGTTTTCCTCTTCTTCGGCCTAGGGCTCCCACCGATGACGACCGCTTGAACCGCGCTCAACCTTGGAGCAGTATGTGCCTGGAGAACTCGCAGCATTAGATATTTCACATGAATGTATCTCTCGTACGACATCGACACGTGACCTACCCTCACAGGTCCCTCTCTCCGTACAGCGAGCGGCCGTTCACGTCGCCACAACCGATGCCGGCGCCGGTAGCGTCAAGTTAAGCAAGTATGCGTTGATGGCATCGCTCGCCTCGCCGTGCAATAGGTAGCTTGTGTGCCCGGCCCCATCCCTGAGCAGCAACGTTGAATTATCGATCCCCGCTCTTACATTCTCCGCCCACAGGTAATTGCAGCTCGGGTCGTACTTGCTCTGCACGAGCAACACCGCCGTGTTCGTGGTCTCGTTGCTGGGAAGCTGGGCTTCTACAGAGCCGTTGAGGAACGTGATCGGGCTGGGGTTGTAGTTCCACGGCACGTCCATATTCTGCTGTGGGTAAGTCGGGCGGTGGCCGAAGCCGAGACATTGCATTTGCTCGGTCCAGGTGTGGCTCGCCCCGCGCGACAGCGGCGCAATATAGCTGCCCAACTCCAAGCGGTAGCGTAAATCATCGTAGTTGGCGAGTGCGTTGCGGAAGTCCAAGCAGGGGATCGCCACAGCCGCAAACGTTGCGCTAGCGTACTTCGAGCGGGCGAGGCTGGACTTGGCGTATGTTTGTGAAACGGCGGTAGCGTTGCCCTCAGCTGCCAGGGCGAGCATTTTTGCGACGGCGGGCCAGCCCGGAGTGAGAGGCTCGTCTGGCGACTCAAGCGCAGGGCGTCGCGCATGACGCTGAGGAATTCGGTGGCCGTGACGTTGGCGTAGCAGGAGCCGTTGAGGAGCGAGGCTGGGGTGCCGATGCAGCCGGGAGCCGGAATGGGGTGGTTGAGAGCGGATGTGACCGTAGTGTTCCAGATTGAAAGTACGTCGCGGCCGGTGAGGGGGCAATTGGTGGTGTCGGTAGTGTTGCACCATAGTGCGAATTGGTTGATGACAGACTCAAGGGTCTGGGCGGCGGTGAAGAAGAGATTTGTGGCCGAGCTGGTGTGGTCGACAATACCATCCATGGCGATAGTGCGGTAGCTCTCCGGAAAGAGCTGCGCATATGTCTGAGCGATGACAGTGCCATAGGAGATACCTAGGAAGTTGAGTGGGCCATCGTTGAGGGCGATGCGGACGGCTTCCATATCCCGGGCGACAGATCTGGTGTCGATGTTGTACAAGAGCGGGCCGGACATGTTATAGCAGGACTCCCAAATTTGGATCTGCGTTGAGACGACGGTGTCGAAATCCTCTTGCGAGCTGGGAAATTGTGTGACGCGTTGGTTCCAGAGATCAGGATCACACTGTATGCCTGTACTCAGCCCAAACCCGCGCGGATCCATGCCGATCAAGTCGAAGGCCTCCGTGATTGAGTCTGGGAAGAACTCGAAGCCAAGCGCCTGTGCCCCGATAAGTTCTGAAGTCGGTACACCTGGACCACCAGGATTCACGAACAAGCTGCCAATGCGGTTGCCAGGTTTTGTTGCTGCTAGGCGTGTAAGTCCTATGGTAATTTTCTGTGCTGAGGTGTCGCTCCAGTCGAGGGGCACAGAGAACTCAGCACACTGAACGCGAGTGTCGTTGAGTGGGATTCCGATGATCGCAGTATCATTACTCGAGCAGTTGCGCCATGTTATCGCAGCAGACGCCTGGCAAAGCAACGTTGACAGGACGAGGAAGCCAGCAGAGCTCGAAACACGTGTAGGCATGACGGCGGCAGACTTGGGCAAATTATTATGGAATGGCTGAACTTGCGGTTTGCGTTCACACAGCAATGTCCTCGCAACGATATTCAACAGTGGGCTCAAGGAGCATTGACTCACGTTGTGCAGAATCAAGGAAAGGGAAGGGCCCGTCCGTGACAACGTACTTTGGGTGCACCGACAGTCTGGAGCAACAAGCAAACTCTCTCAGCCAGCAGCGACTCACCTGTCATCAATTTCAGCTGGACAGTATCACTGGCATGTTCGAGTCCCGACTCAAAGCTGAGAAGCGTATTGAGAGCAAAGGGTGTGAGGACGCGTAGGAGCAAAGTTTATAGTTAGCTACACCTGGGCATATTCTCCACACCACAGCAAGGCTGCGGTGGAGCCTTATTGTGCCTCGGTTCGCAGGATTCGTCACGAAATGCCACTTCAACATTGTATCGATCAGAGCAACATCTGTTCTGGGCAGGACACCGTACACGATGGACCGGTAAGCACACTAGCGGCAGTCCGAACACTGCCAGCCATCGCGATGGAATACATCAGTGCGATTCAGTCCAACACGGACACCCTGAAGCCCTCCCTCTTCGAACTCCTCGCAGAGCAACAACTCGCCGCTCTTCTCCCACCATCCATTCGCTACATTCTTGCGATCACCACACACCGCTACCCGCGCTACCTCCTTCGGATACTCAACAACTTCGACGAAGTCTACGCGCTCCTCTCCCTCTTAGTAGAGCGCTACTATCTGAAGACTTTCGGCGGCAGCTTCACCGAGAACTTCTACGCCCTGAAGCGAGAGCGCGTCCTGCGCGTCAACGGAGGCGAGATCAAGCGCACCCAACTCGCCGTCCCATCAGAAGTCCGCGAGCGCTTGAGGATAAAGCGCGCGGATATCTGGAAGAACCTTTTCATCCTGGTTGGAATCCCCTACCTCAAGCGCAAGCTGGATGAAAGCTACGACATTCACATCGCGCCCAGTGCAAGTCTCCTGAGGCCGCAATATGTCGACCGCAATGTCCTGCCGTCAGACGCCACGCTCAAGCAGCGAATCATGCACTACTACAAACTGTTCCTTCGCAGAATCTACCCTTCGCTGAACGCAGCATACTACTTCAGCATTCTCGCCTTCTCCCTGGGCTACCTCTTTGACTCTACCAAGTACTCCTCGCCCTTCCTCTGGCTAGTCTCGACGCGCATGCGCCGTATGTCCGAAGCAGACTACCGCGCCATCGACGCAGCCAGCGATGCCGCCGCCAAAGCAGCCTCCGCAGCAGCAGGCCGACCGGGCCAAGGCCTAGCAGGCATCTTCCACCCACGTACCATGTACCCACGCCTTCTTTCATCGCTTCGCCTCTTCCTCCCGGCTTCGATCTTCGCCCTCAAGTTCCTTGAATGGTGGCACCAATCCGACTTCTCCCGCCAGCTGACTCGCAAAGCCGCCGAGGGGCTTGAACTCCCGCCTCCTATCATCAGCGGGCTAGATCTCATCAAGAATACCGACCCAGAGTCTGGCCTTACGACACTCGAAAAGTCGCAGAGCACCAAGAATGCGTCAGCAAATACGCCTCAGAAACGCCAGCCCCCAATCTCAAGCACGACCTTCCTCCCAATCTTCACCGTCCCACCGCCAGCAACATCCGACCTATGTCCGATCTGCCTACAGCCGATCTCGAACGCCGCGGCATGCCAGACGGGGGCGGTCTATGATTACAAGTGTATCTTTCAGTGGCTGGAGGGAGCACATGACTTGCAGGAGAGGTTCATGCGTGGCGAGGAGGAAGCGGACGATGGTGACAATGCTGGAAATGGGACCGGCAAGAAGAACGGGTCGAGTAGGGAAGGGAAATGGGAGAGCGGACAAGGGCGATGTGCGGTCACAGGCCGGAGAGTGCTTGGTGGGACGGGTGGGTTGAGGAGGGTGCTTGTGTGATATTATATGATACCCTAGAGACGAAGTTCCATGACCTGTTCACGAGTCCGATACACAGCACCAGATGGTTACTTGGGTAGAAACTTGGGAATGCCCATGATCAAGCGCTATTTCTAAAGAAACGCAATCGCGCTGCAGCAAGCACGCTACGATATGCTCGCAGGCTTCGTGAAACCCTGCCTTGGTACCAGAATGCTTTGACAACGCATTTCACCACGTTGCGCCGTTTTGACATTGACCGCCACGACTTTTATGTCTCTAACATAGCCTTCACACAGCTCATTCATCGTGGACCTCCATTGTCCCATTATGATGCCCATTGACCGGACCAGCCTTCTTCGCCACCGAAGCCTCCTTATCGATCATTTGCCGTGACACCGCCACAATGTTGTCTTCGATCAATTGCTGTCCGACGTCTTCGATGTGCTTTTTCGGATCGACTTTGCCCACATATCTTGTCTTCAGCTGCTCCTTTGTGAGCTCCGTCTCCTCCCGTACTCGCTTCTCGTAGCCGTCTGCCAGGTCCACCAGTCTCTTCAGACTATCCTCGTTCTTCTTTCTCTCGCCTCCGAAGCTGCTTGGTAATTCGAGGCCTTCTGTCCAGACTTCCTTGTGTAAATTCATGAGCATGTTCTCCTCCAACCCCGTTTTCCGATACTGAATGCCGATGCTGTAGTAGTGTCTGTTGAGGCCGTGGATGAGGGCTTGTATCGAGGGCTTGTTGAGGTGGCCCAGATTTGAGGTAGTTTGTCTCGGCTCTTGCCCCATCATGAGAGTCTGAGGGTTGATCAGGCGGAAGGCGTCGATGACGACCTTGCCTTTGACGGACTGTATGGGATCGACGACCACAGCAACCGCTCGTGGCGTCAACTGTTCGAAGGATTGTTGTGTGTTGATATCGACGCTCGAGAGCCAACAGCCGAAGCCAGGATGTGAGTGGTACCAGCCAACAACAGTCTCTGGCCGTCCGGTCTGCCGCAGCATGTCCATCATCTTTGTCTGAAATACTGGATCGACCGATTCGACCGAGACAGAGGTACCGGACTGTGGCATGGCGAAGACATCTACTACTCGCACTGTGAAGTCGTCGACGAATTCTCCGAGCATCAAGCCCATGACTTCCATCGGTACTCCTGCGCGACCATGTCTTAACATCTTGAGGAGTGCCAGTGATGAGATATAGACCGTTTCCGAGTTATCGACGAGGTTCACTTGGTCGCCGCCACCTTGTCCACCGCCCACGCCCATCTGGGCGGCCTGTAGCATTCGGTTGAATCTGTCCATCTTCGCTTATGAATCGTAGTGAAGAAAGGAAGGAGGTTCAGGGTGGTCGAGTCAAGTAGCAAATGAGGTATGTTGGTTCCGAAGAATGATGCGCGTTCTCCAGATGCCTGCACTGACTCTCGCCGCACGAGGCTGAAGTTCAGCCTTACGACTTCAACTACAAATGCCCACCGATGCCCTTTCGTTCGCCAGGACTCCACTCAATTCTACGCCCAGGTCCCAGCCACCTTCTCGACAACCATACTTCTTCAAACGTCGCACATTCTAACACATAATCAAATATCAAACACCAAACATAAAATTGCGCGCGGCGCTGGTCGCTGCGTGTAAGTGTTGAGTCAACGGTGAGCAGGTATCGAGGCAGGCCATCCTCCATACATATATCACAAATTCACGAATTTCAAGATGTCGACGTCAAATGGCTTCGCGCCAGTCGACGCCGTCAAACTTGCAAGCAACAATGACGGCAAAAGGGTTGCTTACTTCTACGACTCTGATGTCGGCAACTTCGCATATGTTAGTGGTCATCCAATGAAGCCTCACAGAATACGACTGGCTCATTCGCTGGTCATGAACTATGGCCTCTACAAGAAAATGGAGATCTACCGTGCGAAGCCAGCATCGAAGTATGAGATGACTCAGTTTCACACCGACGAGTACATTGACTTCCTCGCCAAAGTGACACCAGACAACATGGAGTCCTATCAGAAGGAACAGCAAAAGTACAATGTCGGCGACGATTGTCCTGTCTTTGATGGCTTGTTCGACTTCTGTGGCATCAGTGCTGGAGGATCGATGGAAGGTGCGGCACGGCTGAATCGGAAGAAAGCTGACATCGCCATCAACTGGGCAGGTGGCCTCCACCACGCCAAGAAATCTGAAGCTTCTGGGTTCTGCTATGTCAACGACATCGTCCTTGGCATTATTGAACTTCTTCGCTTCCACAAGAGGGTTCTCTACATCGATATTGATGTTCATCACGGTGACGGTGTCGAAGAGGCATTCTACACCACCGACAGAGTGATGACTGTTTCATTCCACAAGTACGGCGAGTACTTCCCAGGCACTGGCGAACTCCGCGACATCGGTGTTGGCTCTGGCAAATACTATTCAGTCAACTTCCCACTGCGCGATGGCATCGACGACTCATCCTACAAAGGCATTTTCGAACCTGTCATCAAAGCCACCATGGACTTCTACCAGCCATCCGCCGTCGTCCTACAATGTGGCGGTGACAGTCTGTCAGGCGACCGTCTGGGCTGCTTCAATCTCAGCATGAAAGGCCATGCCAACTGCGTCAACTATGTCAAATCATTCAACCTCCCCACACTCATCCTTGGTGGCGGTGGCTACACCATGCGGAACGTCTCACGCACCTGGGCTTACGAAACTGGTTGCCTTGTTGGTCAGAACATGCAGGCTAACCTCCCATACAATGACTACTACGAATACTACGCGCCCGACTACGAGCTCGATGTTCGCCCCTCTAACATGGACAATGCGAACTCGCGCGAGTACCTGGAAAAGATTCTATCGCAAGTCCTCGAAAACATGAGGCGCACCATGAACGCCCCTTCAGTACAAATGACCGACATCCCACGCGAGTCGCTCGGCATTAACGACGACGAAGACGCCGCACTAGATGATCTAGACGAGGATATGAACGCCGACAAGCGAATCTCAGACCGACAGCGAGACGCTCACGTCGACAAAGAAGGCGAGCTTTACGACTCCGAAGACGAGATCATGGCCGACGGCACTAACGGCCGTTCACCTCCAGGCAGAGACATGGAACGGGCCCGCTTAAACTATCGCGACATAAGAGACCCGGAAAATGGCAATGGCGGCGATTCAGGTGTCGATACAGGAGGCAGCCAGCCAGACACAGATGTCAGCATGGCAGACGACGTCGCTGCTGAAGCCGCTGATATCCTTTCGCCTGGTCTACCGGCAGCCGCTCCAGCCGAAGGTGAGACGGAAGCCGCTGCGGCGGAGGTGAAGCAGGAGGCCGACACGGTGGCAGACGAAGGCCTGCTGGAGAAGGAGGTTGCCAACGCGCAGGGCGAAGCTGCTGCAGCTGCTGCGGAGTTGACGGAAGAGGCAGAAGCTAAGCTACCAGACTAGTGGCTTGAAGTTTGTGACCCGAGTGACATTGCTACGTATGAGATAGGTCGACTTCCCAGGAGGACTCCAAGGAGGACTTCAAGGAGGACTTGATCGGACACCTGTGAGTGCTTGTGCTGAATGGGAAAGGGCAGCCACGACTGCCGCTGCGACGGTCGACGTCCGGAGAGGACTCCATCGAAATTGTGGTAGCTTGTGCTGAATGGGAAAGGGCAGCCACGACTGCTGCGGCAATGGAGAACGATATCCTTAATCTACCAGTGGTCGGGAAGACTCTGCTCATTAGCAAAGCTCATCGATGCACGTTCAACACGAATAGTAGTGCTAGTAGCTTATGAAACAGACAGAAATCACACATCGATGGGTCTCTACTGTTCCCGATCAACGCGCAGCACGACCTTTCCCCTCCCCTTCCTCCCTTTCCCTTGCTCGACGCGCATCATCGCCCCCCTCCCGTGCTCTAGCTCCCACACACTCTCCACCTCCCCCATTAACATTCCCTCCTTCACCCACTCCCCCAATCTCTCCAATTGACCCATATCCGGCTTCACAATAAAGAACTCGAAATGCAATCCCTCCCTGTCCTCCACCGCTAGCTTTGCCTTCACCTGCGCAGCCATCTCCTCATCTAACGTCGCCAGTCCGCCCTCCAACGGCCCACTGATACTCATTACCCGCCCACCAGGGACCTTCACAATGCCATCCTGCAGGATGATATCCGCGGCGATCTCCCCGCCCGCGGCTTCGATAACGAGGTCAAACGGCTCAGTGATGCCGGCGTTGCGCAGGGCGGTGGAGAGGTGGAAGTCTGATGTGGTGTAATCAAGGACGACGTCGCGTGAAGGGTGTCCCTTAGGTAGGGGATGTGCGTCGAGGAGCTGACTGCGGTCACGTGGATTGGATCGGGGTTGGAGGGAAGTTTGGCGAGTTTCAGGCGAGGAGGCCGACTGTGCCGCTTGCGCCGGTAATGAGAAGCCGTTTCGGTTCTTGTGCGGGAGGGCGGCTGTGGCGTTGGGCGGTCGTAGTTGTTGATGGTTCAGCGAAGTGGCCGTTGGTGTAGAGTGCTTGGTATGCTGTCAGGCCAGAAAGGGGCACAGTTGCCAAGGTGGCAGATGATGTGCGGTGGAGGTGCTGGATGGACTGTGGTGCAAGTGCGATCTCATTCTCGTACGCGAGCACGTAGTCTGCTGCAGCGCCGTCGCGGTCGAAGTCGATCAGTCCCCATACTCGATCGCCGGCCTTGAACTTGGGAGATGGCGCAGTTGTTGCGTGGTGGACTGTATCAATGGTCCCAACGACGTCGTGTCCTGGTATGGCCCCGGCCCATGGTTGAAAGCGGTGTCGCTCGAGTGGCTCTGGCCATGTCAGTTCGCCTTTCTGGAGAGCGGTGGTCTGGACACGTAGAATGTAAGCATTTGTCGAGCAGCCCGCTGGAACAATGGGCTTCGGGATGTCTTTGGAGAATTGAAGAGCCTCTGCTCTGCCTTTCTTGTTAGGGTAGTTGAATGCTGGAACATGGCCATCAGCGGCGCCAGGCAGGTGAAGTGCGCGCATTACAATTGTGATCAGGTTCTAGCATCCGAACGGAACGTTGGTCCTCCCAGAGAAAGCCATCACTTTATACCTTACCGTCAATACTGTGCCCAGTTGAGGTCATGAGCATGCGACTTCGTGGGCGAGCATTGGATCATGTACAAACTTCCTAACACGGCCAAGCTCGTGTTCGGGCTGTAGACGCCCGTCGGGGAGCGATGCATATCGCGAGGCGTCGACTCTTCGACGCCGAACGCTAGATATGTCATCTTACCAGTATGATGGGTGCCGCGTCATTTCTAGAGGGCGGTCTTCCAACTCAATCCGCACGACTGTCGGTCCGTCTCAACAGGCTTGAAGACATTCTGTTGACGAAGGAAGGAGCTCAGAACTGTCCGCTCAGTCCTTTCTGATACTTGTCGGAGTGTCAAGCTCAAGTAGAGGCGACCGAAGATGTGGAAGCCGTCTAGGTACTTAGGTAGTCATGAGATGACAAAATATACTCTACTCTCAGAAGCGTCAAGCAACACCGCGGAGACACGTTGAAGCAATTACAGTACGCCCACGGCTCAAGATCGGCAAGGCCTGATCCTGGCTACGGAAGAGTTAACCGGCGCATCTCGATCGCAATTCACGACCAAGATTTCAGGAACGCGGCTCCCAAAAACAAGAAGGCGGGCGGTGCTGGGCGGAAGCACCAAGCAGTCATGATTAGTGGTTCTCGGCACTCTCCAGGCGTGGCTGGTCATCCAATAGGCGCTGGATTTGCCTCACGCTGCGACTTCTTGTCTTATCGCGATCTCAAGCTTGATGGCGCCTACAATGCTCAAGACCAAGCAGGTTTCCCGTTTGCTTGTATTCCCTCCTCAATACAGTACTTGAGCATTTCTCGCCATGCTCGATACCATCAGAATAGCATTACCATTTTCCCGTTGACAGAGCCCGCCCTGCACTCTAAAGTGACCTGACGCACGCAATGCCTCTCTCCGATTTCCTGGCGTGGACTGCGCCGACATCCTTTCGATTAAGAGAAGCAGCATCATCGCTAGTCGGACGAGATCAGGTCGTCCTGATGAATGACAACGTCAACAGTCTCAACGATCACTCGGGCCACCCAGACTTTGGACATCTGACGCTGCTGGTCTTTTCCGCTGTCCTCGAAGTGGTCTGTGTCAGTCTGCCTGGCTACATCATCGCCCGAAGTGGCATGTTCGATGCTGAAGCACAGAAATTCCTGGCCAACCTCAACGTCAACGTGTTTACGCCATGTCTGGTCTTCACAAAGCTGGCGTCACAGCTATCAGCCGACAAACTCGCCGACCTTGCCATTATCCCCGTCATATTCGCCGTACAAACGATCGTATCCTACGTGTGCGCGATCGTGATGGGCAAGATGCTGAGATTCAAGAAGCGACAACAGAATTTCCTGATCGCTATGGGCGTCTTTGGCAATTCAAACTCTCTTCCCATATCATTGGTTATATCACTATCGAAAACGTTGAAAGGTCTACATTGGGACAAGATTCCGGGTGACAATGATGATGAGGTTGCAGCAAGAGGCATTCTGTACCTACTTATCTTCCAACAGCTGGGTCAACTGGTTCGATGGAGCTGGGGCTACAACGTATTGCTAGCGCCGCCAGAAGCATACACTGAAGCAGAAGGTGGCACGAAAGACAGTGTCGAGGCGGGCTTCAGGGATGAGGATGGTACCGATGATGAACACCGGCGTCTGCTCGCGGATGATCGCGATAGTGTTGACAGTGACGACCTCACACAGACATCATCCCCGACTCTGGTTTCGAACGGTGTGAAGACGCCGACCACGCCTTATACCAAGTCCGGTCTCACTTCTCGCAACGTGTCGAACTCTCAGCTGGCTGACAATGCTGATGTGAGTGCTACTCCGGCAAACGGCAACATCGCTCCGACTGGTTATGGAGAGACTTCTTATGAACCATTCGAATCTAAGCGCTACGATGAGGAGGCCTCTGGCTTGAAAGGGTCTTTCAACTTCGTTCGGAACCTGATCAGAGGCGCCACACTCTCCGTCAAGAGATCGGTCTCGAGCAGCGCCTCGAAGGGCGCCACGAAAGCTTTCCGTGCACTACCGCTTCCTCTTCAGAAAGGCTTATCGACCGCCGGAAGAGGAATCATGCGTTTCCTGCGGGGACTTCGGGACTTCATGAATCCCCCACTCTACGCTATGGTCATTGCGATCATTGTGGCATCTATCCCTCCGTTGCAAGATGCCTTCTTTCACAAAGGCACATTCTTGCGAAATTCAGTCACTCGTGCAATCGAGCAGAGTGGTGGTGTGGCCGTGCCGCTCATTCTCGTCGTGCTTGGTGCCAACTTAGCCCGGAACACGCTACCCAAAGATCCTAGCAGTATCATTGCAGATCCCACAGTCGAGCGAAAGCTGCTTATCGCGTCAATGGTGTCACGCATGCTGATACCGACACTTGTCATGGCACCAATGATCGCACTTATGGCCAAGTACGTGCCTATAAGCATCGTCGACGACAAGATCTTCGTCATCGTGTGCTTCCTCCTCAGTGGTGCGCCCACTGCCCTGCAGCTGGCCCAGATCTGTCAAATCAACAATGTCTACATGCCGGTCATGGCAAAGATTTTGTTCCAGAGCTATGTTGTCTGGATTCTGCCATCGACCTTGCTGCTGGTAATGCTTGCATTGGAGACGGTGGAATGGGCGACACAGGGAACTTAGTGAGCTCTGGTTGTTGGTGTCTTTGCTGTCGCTTCGTGCTGGGCGTTGGGTTTATCAGGCCTGTACATAGGCAAGCTATTTGGCCAAGCGATGAGCGTGTGCTCCAATCTTGATATACACGCCCAAAACTTCTACAGCGACCTCCCCGGGGGGCAAATTGATGATCGATTGATTCCGTGATGTCACGCTTAAGTGAGGCTCCTTCGAAACTTCCTGGCTTGATCTGCAGATCGGTTCCAGCCCTCAGAGCCCGCCTTGACTCGAAGTCTGAGATTCAACGGACGCGCTGGAAACGCTCAAATTGTGCCTAGACAGCCTGGTAGGGACCTGGAGTCGATTGACCTGGTGATTGATCAGTGCAGCAGTTCAATGCGGACTGTTTAAAACATTTTTGCCCATTGATCTGATTCAAATGCTTTGCAATGACACTTCTCGTCTGCATGTATCTATAGTACTACATCATACTGACGTAGAGCTGGATGGGCATAGCTTGCCGCGGTGTGAACCCAGCCATCGCATTGATCTGGATACGACCATGGCAATACTCGCTCACTTCGGGTGCGCTGCAATATCTTTGACCTGTGCCAAGTTGCCGTCTCCAAGAGCTCGTATCTCATCCAGGACCTGAACTTGCCGTTCTCCTTGCTTAAGACCTAGGTAGTACCGATTGTCGAGGGCAAGAGCGTGACGGGAAAGGGTTTGTTGTACTTGGAAGTGAGTATGGCGTCTACTGACATTAGTCTCGGGGCTTTGTCGAGTGGCTCAAGTGACTGACCAACGATCTTGGAAAACCTCGGCATTGTCAAAACGAGAGGAGGCTCTGTTGTTCAAATATACATGTATGTGATCTAGATACATGTCCCATGTCGTGTGTCCGTAAGCTGCCTCCGCTCGGAGGGTGGAGCTGGGCACATCGGCTGTTTCATCATCGCAAACCTTGCGTGGACATCGACACCAGATCGACTAACCGCCCTTTCTCTAGTCAGTCGAGTCAGTGTTCTTTACCATTACAAGATGATCGATTGGCACTATCGTAGACCGGATGACAGGCGTGCTGACTTGGAGAACCGGAGCAAGGCTAAACTGCGGGCATAAATTTACTGCCTCCGCATTTACTGACAATTTTATAGACTTACAAGCCGCGGAGCCTCATGTAGGACCAGAGACTTCGTGATACCATGAGATGAAGGGGAGCCGCTCTCAGAAGCACGGTCGGCAGCGCCGCCAGTCGACGCAGCGACCCAAGGTCCTTAAGCGCAAACGAGATGAAGAAGATCTCCAAAGTCTCAGTCGCCGAGTAGACGAACTCGAGGCACATCCTGCCACACCACCTACTCTGTTCTCCGAGCTGCCTCTGTCCGCAGCGACGCAGGATGGTCTGTCAAAGGCACATTTCAAGGCTTTGACCACAATCCAGGCACGTGCGATTCCTGCAGCGCTCAAGGGAGGTGATATACTAGGCGCGGCCAAGACAGGATCGGGCAAGACTCTGGCCTTCCTCATCCCAGTCCTCGAAAACCTGTACCGCAAACGATGGACCGAGTTCGACGGCCTAGGCGCACTGATACTGTCGCCAACGCGCGAACTAGCTATCCAGATCTTCGATGTCCTCCGCAAGGTGGGCTGCAACCACTCATTTTCCGCCGGGCTGGTCATCGGAGGAAAATCACTACAAGAAGAACAAGAGCGGCTCGGACGGATGAACATCCTCGTTGCCACGCCCGGCCGTATGCAGCAGCACCTCGACCAAACGGCAGAGCTGGACGTGGGCAACCTCCAGATGCTCGTCCTCGACGAAGCAGACCGCATCATGGACATGGGCTTCTCGCACACCCTCGACGCCATCATCGAGCACCTCCCCCAACAAGACCGCCAAACCCTCCTCTTCAGCGCCACCCAAACCAAGCGCGTCTCCGACCTCGCCCGTCTCAGCCTCACCGAGCCTCTCTTCGTCTCCGTCCACGATACCGCCGACTCCGCCACACCGTCCCAACTCCAACAGAACTACATCGTGACACCTTTGGCCAACAAACTCGACACGCTCTGGTCCTTTCTCCGCGCCAACGTCAAGAAGAAAATCCTCGTCTTCCTCTCCTCGGGCAAACAAGTCCGCTTCGTCTATGAAGCCTTTCGGCATCTCCAACCGGGGCTAACTATCCTCCACCTGCACGGCCGCCAGAAACAGACTGCGCGCGTGGACATCACGAAGCGCTTTAGCAATAGTCGGTACGCCTGCTTGTTCTCCACGGACGTCGCCGCTCGGGGCCTGGATTTCCCGTCCGTCGACTGGGTCGTCCAGGTTGATTGCCCAGAGGACACAGACACCTACATCCACCGCGTCGGGCGCACGGCGCGATTCGAGCATGAGGGCCGGGCAGTCATGTTCCTTGATCCGAGCGAAGAAGAGGGCATGATCGGCGCCCTGGAGAAGAAGAAAGTCGTGCTGGAGAAAATCAATGTCCGTCCGAGCAAGATGCAGAACACGATAAAGCACCAGTTGCAGAATATGTGCTTCAAGGATCCCGAGCTGAAATACCTCGGTCAGAAGGCGTTTGTGAGCTACGTACGAAGCGTGATTGTACAGAAAGACAAGGAGGTGTTTGATGTGAAAAAGTTGGACCTGGAGGCATACGCTGCAAGCCTAGGCCTGCCCGGAGCGCCGCGCGTCAAGTTCATCAAGGGCGAGGATGCGAACAAGCGGAAGAACATGCCGAGACAGCTGTTGAAGTTGCAGGAGGAGATCGATGGTGGGGACTCTGATGAGGATGAGGGTTTGAATGATGGCACGGCGAAGAAGGAGGTTCGCACAAAGTATGATCGAATGTTCGAGCGTCAGAACCAGGACGTGTTGGCGAATCATTACACGAAACTCATTCAGGACGATGAAGACAATAACGGCATTCATGGGAACCCTTCAATGCGCTCAAACACCGAGATCGAGTCCGAAGACGACGCCTTCCTCTCAGTCAAGCGCCGCTTCGCCGCTGGCGACAGTGCCCTCAACCAAAACGACGAGGACGACGAAGAGGAAGACGGCGATGAAGCCAGACCAAAGACCATCACTCTCGGCCCGCACCCAACAGACTCCCTCACAATCGACTCGAACCGCCGCTCCAAACTCCTCAAGTCGAAGAAGGCGCTCTTGAAGTACAAAGGCGCTGGCGAGCACCTTCACTTCTCGTCAGATGAGGACACGCCGTACAAGAAGGAGTACTATGAGGACGAAGCGAAGTATGCGGCGCAAGGCAAGGAAGAGGCGGAAGCCGAGAGGAGAAGGTTTGTGGAGGCGGAGCGTGAGAGAGTCAGGCTGCTGGATGTGAGGGATAAGGAGGTTGCGAAGGCGAAGAAGCGGGAAAAGAGGGAGAAGCGGAAGGGGCGGGAGAGAGGTCAGCAGGGTGAGGATGATGGTGATGATGAACGCGGTGACCGGGGAGATGATGACGATGGCGTGCAGCTCGTAAACGACGGGGAGGTAGAGATTGTGCCGGATTGGAGTGATGGCGATTTTGAAGACTATGCCGTTGGAAATTCCGGTGGACCAGCAGTCGACAAGGAGGAAGGCGGCAAACCAAAGGAGAAGAAACGCAAGAAGAAGTGGTTCGAAGATCCTTCCAGCGGTGACGATGATGACGACAATGATACCCAAAAGAAGAACAAGAGCAAGAAGCGAAAACATGCAGCAACGGCTATGCAGGAGCCGCAAACACTCGAGGATCTAGAGGCTATGGCTTCGGGCCTGCTGGCTCGATAACTCATGAGGAGGCAGTGGCGACCACATAATTGCACCATGTAAAGTCGATAGAGCTGTGCGCTCCTATACCATTTTCTGCTCCATGGTGCTCGGTCTTACTTGTTGTGCCTCGCACAGCGATGTGAACTATTGCGAGCGAAAAGATCCGTCCCGTAGCGCCAGCCTTCATCCTCGAGGATCGGCGGACCCGGCCGCGGTAGCCCTAGTGAGCGATCTACAATTGGCACTTGAACAAGTTCTCCTTCCTGCTGTCCGTGAACGTGCAAGAGGGTCTCCGCAGACCGCATCTCCTCGACCGCGATGAGCCGCTGAATGAGATCGACCTGAAGCTCCGTGACGAGCAGATTCTCCTGCGCGGGGCACCTTCGCATCAACTTGACTGCTTGTCGGCAGATGCCAATGTCCCTGCACTGCCAGCCTACAAAGACAAGCGCTGGCATGACGCCCAGCTCTAGCATGAATGGTGTGACTGAGGCCCCGGATGGGGATGATTGTGATGAACCGTGTTTGAGTGCTTCTTCGGAATAGGAGAGTATGCTCATGTAGCTGTGCTGCTCTTCAGCGTCATTGTACATGTGGCCATGTAGGCTGCGGGACAGCCACAGGTATGCTACTCGCTCGTAGCAGCAGAGGACGCTGTACACTTCGGCGGCACCGTGATGCTGTCCGTTATCGATTGTTTCCATAAAGCTTTGGGTGCGCTCCGCCCATGACCGTAGCCAGTCAAGCATGTGATCTCGTTCCCTTTGCAGAAAGAGTCGCACGGCTTCAGAACCAGGTCTAGCGGCAGTCACACGCTGTATCCAGTTGAAGATCCTCACGAGAATAGCATAGAGGTCGTTGCGTACGTCGTCTAGAGACAAGATAGTTGTAGGGCCGGTTGGTACCAACGCATCCAGGATGGTGAAGGCCTCCTGACTGAGAGCATAGCCAAAAATGCCGAAGACAATCGTCTGACGACACAATGCTGGAATTACCAAATCCAGTACCCATATAGCAGGCTTGGAGGGAGACCCTTCTTGCACTTCCTTGTACCGAGCGACGAGTCTCAAACCCTTCTCAAGCAACGCTACCGTGCTTCCGATGTTCACCTGTTGGACTTCGACGCTCGTAAACAGCAGACATGTCAACAGCGCGGTTTCAATCTGCTTGAGCTCATCGTCTATGCTGATTCTTGTAAAGACACTTGATACCGCCTTAGCGTACCAATTTAGGCCTATGCGCTGCTTGTCAGTGTAGACAATACCTACTGGTGGAGGATGGTATGCATTGAGTAGCGGATGTTCAAACAGAGTACTGATGGCAAGTACTGCATTCTTAACAGCAGCATCCGTCATGCAGAGCTGTGGGAGCAGCTGCAGCCAGAAGGTCCTGCCCAGTACACCTCCAAGGGCAGGAGCGGCGCAATGAATGTAAAAGTCAAAGGCGCGAGTCTCCGCCGGTCTATCGAAACATTTATTCCATGTCGAAGGACCACTCACAGGGGCCAGAGTAGCGTTACTCGCAGAGAGTCTATTGGGGTAGGAACGGATGATAACGGTGCCAGTAGTAGGGCCATCACACTTGCGCCCTGTACTGGTGCATTTCTGACATGATGGCAGAGTCTCGTCGCACTTGACTCTTCTTATGCGGCATGTTGCACCTAGATACTGTTAGTACCAAGCAAGATTGCGTCTGAGGCACGGAGTGATTGTGAACCTACATCCGTGGGAGCGTGCTTGGCGCAACTTCATGGACGGAGATCCACGGAGTAACCATCTCTATCGCGCGCTTGGAAATGCGAGCATTGTCGATAGAAAGAAGACCGGACTGTGTTCAGCGACAGCGAAGTGGAGGCAGTATGATTAATGTGTGATTTCGTTAAGGGATGGTGCCGTCGTCGCCGAGAAATGAAGCCCTAATGAAGCCCCTAGCGAGTGGCCATGCGGGCCGCTGTGGGCCCTGTTCGCAGATTTCTCTCAGCGTTCATTGCTCAGTTCGTCTTTACTTCCTAATCGAGAGTCGCTGCCTCAATCACCCTTTTGCAGCGGTGAATCTTAGTGGCAGCTTGGGAATGCTTCGCTTGAGCTCCCTATAATCATTGCTATCGCCATGTCTCATAACATGGCACGGCGGGACTGTCGGTGCGCCGGGCGGGGCCTCACCGAACGACAGTCGTTATCTCATATATTGAGCTGTCGATCCTGTAAGGAAGATTATCCTTTCGTCCCAAGTCACCAAGTACTGCAGTGATACCGTTGTTCCGAAGAGACACTCATCCATATCTCCAAACATGGCAGCGGGCGAATTGGCTGTACCGCAAGAGGTCGTTGTGGTTCTCGCCATTCTGGTTTCGGGGTTCATCGTTGCTGCAGGATACGCAATCCACCGTACCGTGGCACCTCACATGTTCCGAGCAAACGAATGGACTCATCCTGGAGAAGAACAGCACGGCTATATGGTAGAGGTCAGGAAACGCAATTGGGTCTGAGCCGCTGGTTGAAGCCAGGATAGTCATCAAGAATTTCAGTCCAAGAACATCGAGCCAGAGATGGCGGACCAGGCTTTTGTCGTTGTCGCCGGCACACATTCAATCTGAAACAGCTATTCAAACACATTTTTGAGGTCAGCAGAGGCACAAGTTCGCCTTTGCATGGTCGAAGTCCGCAGTATACCGCTTTTGCGCCTGGCCATGGAGATCAGAACCCATTGAAGCGCCGTCGCAGACCAGGCTGGTGACGCACGAACATACCGCAAGTCTGAAGATGATCGCCTCCACCCACACACAGACCTGCGTCTATGGAATAGCACTCAAGTCGAACGCTGGAACGGTCCAGTTGGTGGAAGTTATTATCCGTCGCACACGGATTTGGAACGAGGTAGTGCGGCCTGAGGCCAGTGGCGGTCTGCCGGACGCAGCTATGGCTTGTAGCGAACGGTGTGGAGGGTCTGAGACTCGGTTCAGCGGCATCGATAGCTCGGAGGAGGCTCTAGCAGGGACGTCAGGGGAGCATGAGGCCGTTGCAGCCCTCTTGCACGAGCAGGCCATGTAGGATACTGGAAAGCAGTGATCACAAAGGAGCCGACCACGTCGGAAACAATGACAGTACATGACAAGACGTTAACACCACCTTCTGATGACATAGTTGATCTCTTCCAAGTGGATGTCGAAGCGTGTATTGTTATTTGCAGTTTGGATGTTGTTCCAAGCAGCAGGAACAGCACAAGTGATCAGGGCTTATGTGGGCAGGTGGCAGTGGTGTCAGAGGCGAGTGTGAATGACAATACCCGCTTGTGAGTGTCGTCCTTACCGTGTCTGCATTCTTTACAGATTGCCTCGATTGCCGACCGTAAAGATTGAGACTGACCACGAGATGGACGATGACGTTTCGCTGATACGAGGAGCGGCCGTTAATTCTGTCGTAGACGGGAGATCCTTTTCATATCGTGGGTAGATTGAGCGAACACGGCGCGTGTGGGCGCGTACGACAGCCACATTTGCCTACTGTGGACGACGTACATGAGATGAGCAGATACCGAGCAGGTAGTTAGGTACAGTAGAGCCGGCTTGTCGGCGCCAAGCAGATCTCGGAGACGATTTCCGCCGGCAGCATCTTTTTTTGGAGAGCCTCGAGAAAAGTACCAGCCTCAGGTCTATGCTATCATCAGATCATCAGTCCTGCAAGCAATACCTTCTCACATTCATTGCGTCTAGTTTTGGAGGGCTTGGTGATCGCGTACTGTAGCAAGTCATGTGCCTTTCGTTTCGATAATGCTCAGTCGAACCTTCCCTGCTCTCATCAGAGCGTCTACTCTTCGATCTCCTCAGCCGATTCTCCGCACTGCTCTGTTTTCTGCGCCGTCAAGAACGTATGCGAAGGTCGGCAAGCCGCGGCAGCCGCAGTTGCAGCCAGAATCATCACAGCCGCCTCGGAAGCCTGCGTATTCTTCGAAGCCTTCGGCAAGCGATGATGTTACTGCCAGCACCTCATTGAACGAGACTCAGCAGCCAGGAGAATCCACGAGCGGCAGTGAACCAGATCAGCCTCTACCAGATCTCACAAAGGGCATACCGTCCACACTAGCATACGAGCTGAATGAGGCGCAGCGCGCTCACTCTAAAGCGGACAAGGGCAGTCTGAACATCACCGAGGATCCTGCAGAACCATTACCGAGCGAGGAGGATGGCGGTCCACGGCGACCGAGAGTCGAATATGTGTCGTCCAGCGACCGGAAGAAGAACACCGCATTCAGGTACACCTACCTCTTCCTGGGTTTGGGCTTGGTCGGATACACTCTATACCTCGGTCGTAACTGGGAGACTGAGGAATTGAGAGAGAAGCACGCTGAAGGTGCGCCGAACGGGTGGAGCCCGGGCATGATCTTCACACGAGTGAGAGCGCGGATGGAGTCAACGAGGAGCTACTACAATGATCCCGTGACAACGAAGCTTCTTCCTGACGAGGAGAAGAATCCGGAGATGCGAATGCCATTCACCCTGGTCCTTTCTCTTGAAGATATGCTGGTACATCAAGAGTGGGATCGTGCGCACGGCTGGCGGATTGCGAAGAGACCTGGTGTCGACTACTTTCTGCGCTATCTCACACAATATTACGAGATTGTGCTTTTCACCAGCCAGCCATCCGCGATCGCGGACCAAGTACTCCGGAAGCTGGATCCTTACATGATGATCAGATGGCCGTTGTTCCGTGAAGCGACACTGTACAAAGATGGCCAATACATCAAGGTATGCTGACTGTACCTTTCCCCTTGTTACTATCACTAATATCGGCTCCAGGATCTGTCCTACCTGAATAGGGATCTCAAGAAGATTGTCATTATAGACACCAAAGCAGAACATGTGCAGAACCAGCCCGAGAATGCCATTATATTGCCAAAGTGGAACGGCGATCCCAAAGATCAGACTTTGATCCAAATGATCCCGTTCCTAGAATATCTTGCATCAATGGGATTCGATGATGCTCGAACCGTGTTGAAGTCATTTGAGGGCAAGCACGTCCCGACAGAGTTCGCGCGGAGAGAGAAGCTGCTGAGAGAAAAGTTTGAAGCCGATCGAAAGACCAAAACGAAGCCGAAGAAGTCGCTCGGCCTCGGGTCATTGTTGGGCAAGCAACAGTCTCCAGATGGCCTGGGTAGTACCGATGAAGCACTTGCAGAAGGCAAGATGATCTGGGACATTATTCGTGAACGGGGTCAACGTGGCTACCAGGAGCTTGACAAGAACATTCGCGAGGAAGGGCCAAAGTGGTTGGCCGCAAGAGAAGCTGAAGAGAAGGCGATGCAAGATGAGGCAATGAAGAATATGACGCGAGGAGGATTCATGTCGGGTTGGTTCGGTGGCAAGAAGCCTGGAGAAGAAGAAAAGAGGTGACCATGACCTGTGGTCGACCGACGGTGAATGTGTACTTTATCATGCTGGATGACCGAGCGTTGTCTCGCCAGCCACTGTGTAATTTCGACTTAGATACAGTTTGGATCATCGCCCGTTGCGAAGACGGCCCTTTTGAGCGACGACGACTGCGTCTGTGGACACGTAGAAAGATAATAATGAAGCTCATCTCAACGTACCCATGGCAGTTTTTGCGGTCGCATGCTCACCTCGCGATGCCTTATGTTTCCTTGATCGGTGGCTGAGTCACTCGTGCTCGCAGACTGTGCACTGGCTGGCAGCAGGGAATGGCTCGGTCTGGCCCTAAGAAATGTCAAGCAGCAGAAATCCAGAATCCTTCAACAGCGAGGCGGACGAGTTCCAGGTGATCAGCAAGAACAGGAGGTTTAGCAGGTTTAAGCGAGTCGACTAGAAGCCTAAGAGTTCTTTTTTTAGATCTCGAATGCCAGGCCATCTCCTTTGCTGATGATCTTTCTGCTCAATGCAACTCTGACGGCCAGAGCGCGTTTCGAAGAAGTCCAAACAGTACGGAGGATCTACAGCACCACTTCGTTTGCATGTTCTGGAAAGAGTTCGGTGCATTCCCGTAGCAGATCTCGACGGCCCTCAGGGAACATAGGCGGCAGTGATTACCAGCGAAAGACACAAGCTCTTGCCACAGCCCAATCTTCACACCCCGGGCTGCCCAAGCCACGCCCGTTCCGCCACTGAGGGAACGCGTTTCTTCGCTTTCGATTTCGACACCACATCAGACCCTGGTCCCTTCATCCACAGCTCAACACGGTTGCCATTCCTACTCAGTACCAGGACTGGTTTCATCACGTTTCACAGCAATTCATTGCTTCTGTGATAGCCTGCAGACTGGCTCTAGCCTGCTCGCAGCTACATGCCCCCGCATCTATCTCCATCGCAAACAATACGAAGCCCAACATAGGAGCGTATTTGTGCCGACAGTCAGACTGAGCGACAGCACTCTTGACGAGCGATGGCAATTGCCTTCGTCTCGTCGCAGACACTTTCTCAACCGCCTACAGATCTTCCAGCACCATCGAGATGACAGCGATCGCCACACCATTCAGGCTTCGCTTCACAGACGTAGGAGAGCATGGCTTATTCATCGGCCAGATCGATTTCACCTATCGCCAACGATGACACAGACACCTTGGATGGCGAGGAGCACAACACTCCTCAGGCTTTGTGGTTTTCATCGTTTGGAACGCCGTCGGAGGCCTCCGTAGCTGCTTTCAAGTCATTGCCCCCAGAGGTCATTGAAAGGTGAGACTCATGCCAAGACAACATAGGGCTGTCCATCAAACGATACCGGGATTTCGCACGAAGCTCGTGCTAACTGGACATAGGATACTGTATGCCGTGGACTCGGATGGCTTTGCATCCCTTGCGCTACTCAACCGCGCGTGGTATATGCAATCTCAGAAGCTCGAGCTGTACGCCCATCACCTCTCACGATGTCCGTCGTACGCGTTGTCCAACAATGTCATTACTGGGCCTTTCCGGCGCAACGACCTCTTTCGTCTGAAGACCAAGTTCGCTGCCGAAGTCCGAAGAAATCTCTTCGAAGCATATATGCGGCCCAGACGTACGCTCGTCAATCTAATCTCGGTCAACACGAACTCATCGGCCGCTATACCAGGCGGAGAGGCATTTCGCTTTGCGTTCTCGCCTAATGGCCAAACACTGCTCGCATTAAGCTCATCCAGAGTGTATGTTCTGGACGTGACGCAGGAAGATCTAGTCGTGCGCAAGGAGTTGAAGACATTGAGGCGGCCTATCGCTGCATCTATCACGGACGATGGATCACTACTGGCAGTTCTGTCATCGCGACATCAGGTCAACATTTATGCGTTGACAGCAGAAGGTCCCAAGCACCTGCAAGTTCTCGCTCTTACCGATCCGCCGAGGACTATTGCACTGGCGCACGAAGGCACGGTCTTGGCTGCGGCGTACAATGGCTCAGTCGAAGTCTTCTCACTAGCTGCCAACGCACTGGAAACAGATCGCAGGGCAGTCCGTAGCGAAGCTATGGATACACTACAGTTCTCCGGAGACGGATCCATGCTTGTTGGCAGCTCACAGAGTCTGGACGATCCAAGCGCTGTCGTTATTACAGCACCGTTCTACACAGAGAACGACCCTGATTTGACTCCACGCGAGATCCACAGCCGCATGTGGACACAACAAATTCTTTTCCCTCAAATCAGCAGCATATGTAGTCATGCAGAATTGCTGCAAGGCCACATGGAAGGAGATGCAAATTGGCTGTTTGCCTACGACCACAGTCTGATGTCGTATCGCGCGGTCCGGACAGACGATACGAGAAGCGGAGTCGCATACTTTCTCAATCCTTCCACAAATCGCAGATTCAGCCTCCCGTCTCCATCAACGGCACCATCTGCCACAGTCTGCGGCACACTTGTTGCTGCTGGGTTCGCCGGATGCGGGCTATGGCTGTACGGCGTGCCCGAAAGATTGGACGCAAGTCCAGACATGGGTTCCGTCGTTGAACGATATGAGGAACGTTTGCGTGGACGAGTCCATCTCACAACAGCTACAGGTCATATGGAGCCGCTGATGGCCTACTCGCCTTCGGTATCCGGTAGCAGTGACGAAATGGAAGGTCTGGATTCCTTAGCTCAGAAGGTCGACTGGCGGCAGAGCTTATTTGTCAAATGTCGTGCTATCAAAGCGCTCGATGGATGCAGCTCCCAGAAATGGGTTGAGAGGTCAGATATGCGCGACTTCGGCTTCACTGGTCAGAGACTCGTAGCCGTAGCTCCCGGAGGAGTCAATGGCTTTGCTGAAGATCTCGGCGACGAAAGTATGCCTGTTGATGGGTCCCGAATCTGTCTGCTCGATTTCAACTATGCACCGGATCGCTTGAAGGACCGTGAGATCACAATCGAAGTCGGCGACATTCAACCTGAACTTTTAGCTGAGCACGCTGGCGACATGGCGGTCGAGGTCGCTCTGGAGAGACGGCGCACGGTCAGAGGTGGCGGACCAAGTGCAAGGCCGAATCCTCGGGCAGCACTTGGTCGATCACAGACGTCGGCTTCCCCGAACGCGGGTAATGGCTACTTCAACGATATTATGCCCCGGTCCAGCGCCTCCCAACCGTCTTCGCCGAGTGAAGGAGTCCGAAGTCCTAACATGTATCAGCCCGCCACAAACTTGCAGCGCAGTAACACTGCCGGTGGTTTCAGGGCAGCCCGATTCCCTCCACGGCCGCCACTTGGTCAAGAGTTCAGCAGTCCGCCACCACAACAAGGGCAAGGGCAAGGCGAAGGGAGAAGGCCATCGCAGGAAAGTTGGGAGACGCCACCTCCGCCATATTCGAATTCGGGCAGGCACACGCCAACAAGTGGTCCATTCACACACCAGCAGAATTGGGCACAGCTGGGCCAGTTCAATCAAGCGTACGGCACACCTACAATTTATGCTACGACAGCGCCTGCAGTGCAGCCTCCGCAAGGGAACAGTGGATTTGCTGCTGCAGGCAATAACTATCTCGCCCCACGATCCCGAGGCCCGCACCTTGCAACTGTTTCTGAATCAGCTATTCGGCATAACCACCAAACAGCACAGCCCCTGCATAGACAATCGCCCTTGGCTATGCAAGGCTTCGCGCCATCGCCTCCAGATGGTATGCCGCCGGTCATGAGCGCGACAGTGCACCAGCCCATGCCGTCTCCTGTCAGTCCAGATATCCCATCGATATCACTGCCAGCACCGGTGGTGCCACAACAGAAGCCGGCTGGCATCACGCTGACAGGTGCAAACCTGCAGAACCGATTGAACCATCCAGTCCCTCCCGCACCGTCGGACGATGACCAAGGACGACGATCAGTATCCGCCCCACTCTCACAAAATCGCAAGGAAGGCTACGCTTTCGGCAGCCCAGCAAACAATCAGCTATCGGATCTCGAAAGACGAGTAGATCAAAACCGACAGCGAGCGCTCAATGTCGTGACAAACGGCAACGCCAACCATAGCGGAAGCCCAGTTCCACCATCGCCACCGCCCGGAGCCTGGGGTGCGGCGGGCCCGCCTTCACCATCGTTCAACCGTGCCCTCACCACTCCCAATGGGCCGGTCAGACCAAGCTCGCACGCAAGCAGCGGCAATATCTCGATACCGGCTTCTAGCTCTACGCCAAACTTGCACGCACCTGGGCGACCCACATACGGTCGTCTAGATACAATCAACAGCATTGGGAGCCAGCCTGATCATCATGGTCACTATCATCATGTCGGCCCCTCGAGGATGCGCGCTCACAGCGTGGCAGAGGACGTGCCAACGCCGATTCTAGAGCAGCTTGCTGGACTCACTGGTGGGAGTGGTGGACCAGCTGCGCCACCACCGAGGGTTGAGCCTGATGGGTTGGTCTTTGTGCCCAGGAGTAGAAAGAAGAAGAAGGCGAAGAGTGAAGGAATGAGCGCAGCCAGTGAGTGGGGCAATGGACCTGCGGAGGGAAAGAAGAAAGGCTCGAAATGCGTGGTTATGTGAATGTTGCCTTGCTATATCTAGATGACGTTGGAACGGAGGATCGATTGTCAGAGACCAACATAAGGCCTCAGAACCAAGAGGAGGGCAATCTGCACGAGTCTTTCCATTATAAGGGCATATATTGGCCGACAGCAGCATCTATCTTGCTACGTAGCGATTTGGCATTTTGGGACATATACTGACGCCGGGCGAAACACCATGCGAGCAGAGGGTGTTCGACCGTGTAGGTAGCTAAGTAAGCAAAGAACTGTAACATGCAGTGACATCAAACTTCCGGCTCACAGGTTCTGCCCTATCATTCTTCATATCGCGCCGGGAGATCGGTCTCATACACGGCCGGCCAACTTGAGCTGGCCCCGTCTTAAAGGAGACCGGTTGACATGTACGTAACAGCAGCCGATTGCTAGAAGTTACTTTTTTTATCCCCCGCGACGGTGACACCGCGCGATTGCTTGTCTCAATAGTAAGAGGCGAATATCAAGTATGAGCGCGCAGCAAGACCTCAGTCTCGAGTTGATAAAGACCCTAAGCCACCCGGGACACTCATCATCGCGCGCATGGCACGCAGCTGCGCATCCCAACTCTCCACTTCTTGCGGTTGCTTCGGCGGATAAGCAAGTCTACGTCTGGTCGCTTCGCGACTTCCAGCTCGTCAACAAGATAGAAGGCGGACACAAGCGCAGTGTGCGCTGCGTGGACTGGAAGCCCGCCGGGGCCAAAGTCACGCTCGCCACAGGAAGTTTCGACGCAGCAGTCGGTATATGGGAGGCTTCTCGAGACTCGGATGAATCAGAAGACAACGATGAGAAAGAGGCGTGGGAGTTTTCAAGTCGGCTCGATGGTCCGGACAGCGAGATTAAGAGCGTACATTTCAGTCCAGAGCACTACAGTGCCCATATTCTAGCGACATGCTCAAGGGATAAGTCGATATGGATTTGGGAAGAGGTCGAGGACGGGGAGTGGGAGACCATGGCGGTGCTGCAAGAACACCAGGGCGACGTCAAGTGTGTCAAGTGGTGCGAAGGAGCGACCATGTCACCAAAGTCGAAGGACGAATCACCAAGAATCGTGGGCAGCTCAGAGCTTCTAGCATCAGCCAGCTACGACGACACCATAAGGCTTTGGCGCGATGTGGAAGAGGAGGGTGATTGGGCATGCGTTTCGCTACTCGAAGGCCACGGTGGAACGGTCTGGGATCTCAGCTGGGAGAAATGGATAGACTCCACGGCGTCTTTTCTCTCAGAGAACGACTGGGAGCAGGATTGGAGCCCTCGATTGATGAGCTGTAGCGATGATTGCAGCATCAAGACATGGCGGAGAGAATTGAGCGACGCAGAGAAAGAAAAGCGACGGAGGCAGCGAGGTACCGATGGAGGGGCTTACACACAACGTATACCCTCAACCATCCGGCCAACGAGTCACTTCGAGACTTGGGTCGAAGATCAGACCTTGCCAACAGTTCATGTAAGACCAGTCTATGCGATAGATTGGAGTCGACGAACAGGACTAGTAGTGAGCTGTGGCGGAGACGGCACTATCGCGGTCTATCGAGAGAAGCGAAATGAGAACGCAAGTGACACGACTTGGGAGGTGGTTGCACTCCAGGAGTCTGCGCATGGCGATTATGAGGTCAATCACGTCTTTTGGGCACTCAGGCGGGACTCAGGTGCATCTGAGGAAGAAGTGATTGTTAGTTGCGGCGACGAGGGCGATGTCAGGATATGGCGGATAGGCACTCCAAATGCAGGATCATCGACAGGATGAAACCCTCGAAAAGCCTTGCCCAAGCCACACGACCAGCCCGATGGTGAGACGATCATACAGAGAAGTCGAAGATGCAATACTCGAGTGCAAGCTGCGTCGACCGGTCTGATGATGTTCCTGCTCAATCGACGCTTGAAATGGACCCCGCGCCAGCGAAGATATCCTGGCAGTGAATCGGTCGACGACAGACTTCTCAGCCCGTGGACGCTCGCCAATTACCACTGTCCTATGCGACTCGAGTCGTTCAATTGCCGCCAGTCTTCGTCTGCTCTTTCTCTGTCGGCGCCTGAACTGACGGACTTTTTTGTGGCTTCATGCCCAACAGCCCTGTCGCGTCCACCAACCGTGCCTTAGGATTCAACGTCAGCCCAAATCCAGGCTTATCCAGCTCCGAGATGTCCAGATACCCATTCGTCGGGATCGGCTCATCCAGAAATAAGTCTCCAAAAACGGGCAACACGCTCTTGCCGTCCGGCGAGTTGGCCAAGTACTCTTGAAACGGCGAGTTATGCTGGCTTGCCACAAAATGATACGAGTATGACCCCGAAGCATGCGGTATGACCGGAATATCGAATGCCGCTGCCATCGCCGACACCTTCAGCAACTCCGTTAGCCCGCCCAACCACATCACATCCGGCTGAATAATGTCGATATTCCTCTCCAGCAACAAGTCCCTAAACCCATACCTCGAAAACTCATGCTCCCCCGTCGTAAACTTCGTATCCGGATGCGCTCTCTTGATAGTCTTGAATCCCTCGCTATCATCCGGACTCAACGTCTCCTCCCACCAATCAATCCTCAAATCCAACCTCTTACATTCGCTCACCAACTCAATCACATACTGCACATTCAGACTCATCCAACAATCCACCCTCAATGGGAACCCATGCCCCACATCCTCCCTATGCTTCCGCAGAAACTCCACATTCTTCCTCAGACTATCCTCCTCCTCCGCACTGTACGGCAACGGCACCTTCGCGGCCTTGAACCCCATCTCCTTCGCCGCCTTGGGCTCCGGTCCCGTACAATAGAAATCAATTCTCCCTTTCTCCTTCGTCGCTCCTCCAATCATCTTATACACCGGCTCTCCCCTGATCTTCCCCAACAAATCCCAGATCGCGAGATCAATCACACTGATCACCGCCACCGGCAGCCCCTTCCGCCCGTAGAACATGCTCGCCCGGTACATCTGCTCGAACAGATCATTCGTGTCCCTGGGGTCCCGCCCCAACAGAAACCGCTCGAAATGCTGCTGCACGAGCCAACAAGCGGGTGGGCCGCCGAAACCCGTAGCGAAGCCTTTCGTGCCATCGGTGGCTTCGAGCTCGACGCAGAAGGAGCCGAGGACGTTGATGCCGAAGGTGGTGCGCGAGGAGCGGTAGTTGGCCCATTTGGACATGGGCGTCGCGATCTTGGCGTCGATCAGCCAGTGTCCGCCGGAGACGTTGTGGTAGTCGCCGCCGGAGCCGACGCCGTCGATGATGAAGGTGCGGACTGTGGAAATTGTGGGAAAGGTCTTCACTTTCGGCGAAGTCATGTTGAGGTGTGTGGGAGTTGATTGGCTCGGATGGGGTCAGTCGTAGGGTGGAAGATATGGTCTTGATGGTCGAGGGTGAGTGTGGGCCGGTGGCGGGTTGCAACTATTTATCTTGAATTGAAGATTGGCGGTCGGTCCCGATGCCGTTTCTAGAGCCTACAATAGCCGCTCTGCACTCTTAACAAAGGTGACGACGGCTAAGGCTGCTCAGCCGGTGGCAGCTTGTGACAACGTAGACGTTTTGGCTCGGCGTAATGCAAGGCGAGTTGGAGAAGTGGCCAAAGGAGGGGTTTTGCTCGGTGCAATTCGGAGCGAGGGAGTGAAGTGAAGTTAGAGGTGTTATAGTTTCTTTCAATGAGTCCACCTGTTACAGCGTAATGGTGTTCCGAGCAGCAGGAGTGACGTTCAATTAACGAGCGATAGCTTTGTGACAGGATTGTCCAGCGAATTTTGTTGCAAAAGCCTCACTGGCCACCAGAAACCTCGAGGGGACTAGGAGATGCCTCTTCCTCCACTACTGGCAGGCCAAGTCTGCGCGGTAACCGGAGGCTTGACAGGCATCGGACGGGCTATCGCTCTTTCATTTCTTTCACACGGCGCCAAAGTCGCAGTCAACTATCTCGCGTCACACAATAAGGACGAGCAGAGGCTTTTAGACTCATTACGAGAAGATGCAGTCGCAGCAATCAAATCTCGAGATCAATCGTCCATCATCTCCGCAGAGGATCTTCCCCTTTTGATGGTGCCAGGCGACATTTCGCAGCCAGAGACCGCCACGGACTTTGTCTCCCAGATTGTCTCAGCCTTTGGCCGCCTCGACACATTCGTTTCGAACGCAGGTATCTGCAAGTTCGAGGAGTTTCTGGCTATCAAGCCAGACTCCTTTCAACGGCATTTGCAGACCAACCTCTCAGGCGCCTTTTATACCGTGCAAGCGGCGGCCCAGCAGATGGTCTCGCAAAGCCCGCAAGGAGGTTCCATCATTGGCATATCGTCGATCTCTGCGCTGGTTGGTGGAGCAGAACAGTGCCACTATACTCCTACGAAAGCCGGTGTGCACTCGCTCATGCAAAGTACGGCCGCCGCGTTAGGAAAGTATAACATCCGCTGTAACTCCCTGCTGCCTGGCACGATACGAACGCAGCTGAACGAGGAAGACCTGAAGGACGGGAGCGAGAAGAAGGCGTACATGGAGAAGCGGATTCCCCTAGGTCTAGGGAAACCGGAGGATATGGCTGGGCCAGCTGTCTGGTTGGCGCAACCCGAGTTGAGTAATTATGTCAGTGGTGCGCAGATCCTGGTTGATGGCGGAGCGTATGTCAATTTTCAGTGAGAGGCAGCTGTATTCGATACGCCGTAGCGGCAGTCCTGTGCCAGATATCCTGGCGAGCAGCGTCGCTCAGGTCGAAGTCGTCCAGAAGTGCGCTTACAAGCCGGTGCCAACGTTTCCAGGCCTCAGGACCGGGACCACCAACATTGCATACCGGCCAGTCGCTACCGAACATAGTTCTGTTCGGGCTGAAAGCGTTGAGAATTACTTCCGCCCACGGACGTACTCGAATCACGAACGATTCAGTATCGTCCGGAGTGTCTGTCGACTGTGGCGGAAGTTCCGAGAACAGACCGGACAGCTTCATGTAGGAGAAATCATGGCCGGCAAGTTTCTCAATGAGAGCCTTCCATCGAACAAAATCGGGTTGTGATCGGACGTCCTCAGTGCCAGAGAGCCGCAAGTTCGGCTTGCAGAGATGGTTGATGATAATCTTCACAGGAGAACTCCGGTCGCGTAGCTTCTCCATCATCTGGATAGCCTCCTCCAGTTGAAAGAGTCCGGTCGATCTTGCATCGATCCCAAGGTCGAACGACAGGTTGTGCTCACCTAGCCAGACCAGGCCGTCGATAAAATCTCCCTGTAGCATGACATTCCGAGGCTTGTCCTGAAGCAAGTAGCGGAAGCCCTTCACCTTGTCTCTGTGATCGCCCGGATACATGTCCCACACTCTGCCAACATATTTTGCCAGAGCATTCCCTCCGGCTGGGACAGGTGCCCATGGTACAACTCCCAGCACCAATTTGCTATCCGCGCGTTCGTGGCCCTCACCTGGTAGCGGCTCGCCTCTCACAACCCTAGACAAGAATGCAGCTTCTTGAAGTGCATCGGCCCATTGATCTTCTACAAGCCCGGATTTGCGGTCCGTTTCGAGGAAGACGAACCCCACAAGATTGCTGACGCCACTGGTAGCAGCTTTGTAGACATCAACGGTGTGGCCTCGATTCAGGACATGATCTGTTGGTAGATCGCTCGTCCATGCTAGGCGTGGCAGATGAGATTGGGCAAAGAGATGGATGTGGGTGTCAATGATCGGAATATGTTCTCCTGGGGTCATTTTCTAAGACGCATGCTAATATTGTCAGATGGCTGTTGCTGAGCTTCGGACTGCCACTATCTATGTGAGGTTAGCTGGAGGTGTCTAGTACTGTCGACGGTGCCTCTAGGTGTGCTGGTGGGAACCGGCATCTGCTATGTCATAACACGACGTAGGTATGACTTCGGCAGTAATTCAACCGACGCGAATTTTCAATTATCCTATGCCTACCTCATATCCAGGACGCCCGTCGTACTGGTGCACAGGCAGCAAAAAAATGTCTCGCTGGTTGATGAACTTCGAAGGCGGGTCACATTCGCTACGCGCAGTGCGCTGCATTAGATGCAAATGCAAGGATAAGGTAAAATGACGATGTGGAAGGCATGAAGTTCAGAAAGCCAGGAGCTCCAGTGCCAAGCGTTTCAAATGTCATGGATGGCCAGCGCCCATAAACCTCATGGACAACTAGTGCGCACCACGGTACCTAGGTAGGTAGCGGCGAGACGTCCAGTATATTATTCCGTATTTCGGTACATGTAGATTCGAAGGTCGTGAAGCTGCCGTGCTCCGCGCCATGCCTTGGACACCGCCTAGGGGGCCACAGCGTGCGCCACTAACACCTTCCCTACTCGCTTCCCAAGCACGTCCGCTAAGACTTTGGCCCTTCGCTCTCGTCGGCATCTCATCGGTCTGTATCGCCCAGATCTCCCTACATCCCCGCTTGAAGCTCTTGAAAGACTCGGCTGGATGGACTCTAAGATATGACTACGCCAAGGACTATGATCCTGGTCCTGCGGACAAAGGTCTTGAGATACCGTCGCCTGCCCGCACGGTGCTGGATCGTGCAGCCGCGGCAGCAGAGACCGTCGCCTCCAGCAACACGAAGTGGATCCTAGATACCGGCGCAAACTCTCACATGTGCACAAATCGGGATCTGATGCATTCATATTCGGAATTGGGATGGGGACAGACGCGGATTGGCTTTCGAGGTGCAAACGGTGCAATGGACGGCTACGTCGGCATCGGAGACTGTACGTTGTCGACCATCACACCGGCTTCGAGAGGTACAAAAACACCTGATCAAGTTCAAAAGTTCACGTTGCAGCGCGTGCATCTTTTTCCCACCAATGGCTTCAACTTGATAAGTTGGAGTGCGATGAAACGCGGGGCGATGAAGCAAGGGAAGCGGCTGAAGATGGTCGAGAACGACGATTGGAGTCTCAGTATCTGCAGTGTGGAAAGCCGAGGGACGTTGACGCAAATTATGCGATTCAAGCCTGTCAATGGGTTGTACGTGCTCGAGCAGCCAGAGTGACATATTGACAATCTCAGCACCGAGGTCATAAGTGAGGATCACACTAGGGAAAGACGCTCGATCCTGCGACAGTCGCCTCAAGGCAGGAGTTCCGATGCTCGAGCTTGTCATGATTTGTACGAAATGGTACTCTATCATGCTGCTGAGGTCATGGACTCGATCCGGCGGAGGGCAGCCTTTTCCGCCCAGTACCAGCACTTCGAGTGGCCACGAAATGTTTGAGATGGACGAGATGCCGCTCACTATGGACGGGTGCTTGAATCACGCACTCCACCTGCTGATAGGCTTATCCCATCTCGCCTGCAGGCCCACTAGTCGTCATGTTGAGTTTGACAAACAAGTCGTTGCGACTCCACCAGGCCCTCAGACGTTTGCCGAAAATGTACACTGGTAGAGCAAGGAGGCAGAGGAAAATAGACGTGCCTCCGAAAACGTACATGATCTCCTGTGGGCCTTTGGCGGCAACCCAATCGTTGGCGAAGTTGGAGAGACCATAGAACATAAAGTTCTAAGCCGATCAGTATCGGCAACGCAAGCTATCAGCAGGAGTGGTCTTACCTTAAACAGCATGTTCATCACAAAGATTTCGTTACTCTGGCTTCGGAATGCATCCAGGCCATAGGTTAGCGAACTGAAGATGCCGATGAGCACCCCGACCATCATGACACCTTGCAGGAAGGCGCAAAGGTACGCTGATGCGCCGATTGACAGAGTGTATCCGAACAGGAACATGCCTAACCCACAAGCGATGCCGGATGGGAGCATGAAAACGAGGCGGAATTCGGGTTCGCTGCGTCGTGGTCAGCCAGGTGAATCAGATCAGTCAAGATCAGCAACTTACTATATACCCTTATTCCTCCGGGTCAAATACTTGATCACATGGTCACCGAAGAAACCACAGACCAGAGACCCAATGAGTCCACCAATGAATGGACCTGCTCCTAGATATCCTATTTGTGCTGCATTGAATGTCCAAGGAGGTCCCGCAAAAATGCCAGCCAGGATGATCGCAGAGCCAACGTACCAGCTGTTGAGGAGACCACTGGCGATTACTGCGTAGCATGCCGCTGGGTTGAGCAGAGTTAGAAATGGGCCCAGGAGGAACTTGAAGATGGAGTCTTGAGAGTAGACGCCAGTGTAGACTGCAAGCTCTTGAACGAATGTCTTCTTAGTCGGTACGTTCATGTCCTGCTCCGCATGCTCCACTGGCTTTTCGACGTCGGGCTTACTCTCGACTCCCATGACTTCGGGCGCATCAGCGCCGGTCAGATCGGTGTTGTATCGGGTGTCCCGCAAGTATGTGGTCTCCGGGCAGAAGAAGAACATGAGAAGGAACTGGAAGACGCAGAAGATCTGGAGCATGTTGAAGAGCCAGAGCCAGCCCAGGTCCTGATATCGGGACGCCGCAGATGATGGATGCAAGACTAGATGCGGCGTTGAGAATGAAGTTGATCACAGCAATACGCAGACCGCGTTGATGAACAAAATAGATGTCACCGACGGTGGAAACGATCAGGGATTCGAAAGCGGACGTGGAGAAGCCTTGAATGATGCGGGCGGCGAGGAGGTAGTTGTAGTCGACCTTGGCCTGCCCGATGGCAGTGCCGACGATGATGAAGAGCGCTTTTGCATTTGTTAGACTGAACATATATTGGGAAGCACCAGAACCGCAGGAGTGATGTCTCGCCCAAGCCAGGTTCAGAGGCATACGTACTGGACACGAGGAAGACCGGTCGCTTGCCATACTTTCTCGCGAAGGCGCAGACTACGCCATTATTAGACCTGTGCGAAAGCATTTTGAAGGTACTCACCAAACGGTCCGATGCAGCCCGCCGCTAGCAAATTGTAGCCAGATGCCAACACAACTGTAGTTATCGTGGTGTCCAGCTGCTGAGAAAGCCCAAAGTAAGAGGCGTTTAGCAATGGACCCTATCACGTTAGCGAAGTTCCAAAGTAGCGTGGGCGACTGTACGTTGACTCCAGCATTCAGCATAGCTCCCAGCGATAGAATAACAATGATCAGCTCTTTTTTCCATGCTGACCAGTTCAAGGGATCGTTTGGGTCGTTGCTTGGCTGTGGCGAGAGTACAATGTGGGCATTGCGACCTTTGCCATGCTTCAAGTTGCCCGTGTTGGTGACAGTTGTCTCGTCGTCGAGCAGGACCGTGCCCGGAACGTGATCCAAAGACTTGTCTGGACAGTGTTAGTGATAGACTTTGCTATGGTCATGGTCCAAAATACCATCCTTTATTCCTAGACCCATGTTGCCGACCTTGATCTGAGAAACAGTGATGTACACAATCTAGATCAGATGAGATTGAAGAGGTAGATAGATACCTAAGTAGATATCCCCAAACACTCGTGATTAAGTGGGACAATCCCCGTGACGTACTCCGCACTTCGTGTCCGGGAGATGGTGGTAGCAAGAGTGGGAAAGGTCCAAGCTGCGGAGCGATGCAGGTCTAAGATCGTGCCCAATGATTCCGCGAAGCTTTCCATTATGAGACGCCATCGATCATGAGTCTCTCAGGATAGTCCTTGTGCACCTCCAGCTGAAACGGTACGAGTGGGAAATCTCCAGGAGTACATGGTACAAGATGCGATCCGCATGAAGACCTCGGGACCTGGGGCTCTTGTGGGGCTGAATAGCTACTTCGTAGAGCGCATTTTGATATGCTCACATCTCGGGGACTTGTGCAGCTTTCTGACACAGAATTTCAGAGACGAAGTGGTAAGGTTGCAAGCCCAGCCGTGTTATCGCGCGAGTGCTGTCTGCCCGGCTCTGTGTCATGGTCCAGGCAGGGAGAATCGCGATCGCCGTGTTTCTGCTCGCTTATGGCAAAGATGTGGACATCGAGCAATCTCCTGGTGCCAAGGAGAGCGGGGAAAAAGTGACAGCTGCAGACGGAGTTGCCCCAGAAGAAGGCGTACCAGAACGCGAATATTATTGAGTTCCCCACGGGACGGCGGCTCTATCGGTCTCACGTGGCACTGTAGACACTGCAGCGCCGACAAATCTGCGAGATCTCTTACACTCCCAGCGACTGGGTCGTGAGTGCGTCTAAGGTCCTGCCACCTGAGTTCCGGACTCGGCTCCAGGAGTTCCGAGGTCTCCAGTCAGTCGTGAAGTTCCATTTTGATTTTTGCCCCAAACCTCCCCCAATGAAGTGGGCTCAAGCACTGGTTTGGGCTCTACAGCCTGCGAGGCTAGTATGCATTTGACTTTGTTTATGCCAATGGCGATGGCGCTCGGTTCACGGCCGTGGAGGTCGTGGTCGAGGTGGAAATAACCCATTCCACCAGCTCCAGCACGCCCCTCGTTGTTGCCAGTCTGGAACCACTTGTACAGGATATGCGAAATCCGGATGTCAAATTCCTGCTACGATAGCAACAGCTTTGCTTGATGCATGATCATCGCCTGAGCACAGCGACTTAGCTGTCCCACATTATTGTCCTGCGCATACTTCATGCTGAGGTCAACGTTCTTCCCACTTCCAAACTTCACCCTGTTCGCTGAGAGTCGCTGATACTATGGACATCGCAAGTCAACTTTTGCGGGCCATGCTATGGCTCATAGCGCCGCCATTATTATACTGTATTGCCTGGGTGATATATGCTCGGACGATACATCCACTTCACAAGGTCCCGGGCCCATGGTTGGCATCCGTGAGCCGAGCATGGATCATGTACCACACCTGGCGAGGTGACATGGAGCACGTCCAGCGAGCGCTTCACAAGAAACATGGCCAGCTCATTCGTATCGCTCCGAACGAATGCGCCTGTTCCGATCCCCAGGCTATTAGGGACATCTATCGAACACAGGGGCCTCTGACCAAGACCGACTTCTACCATGTCTGGACTGGAGGCATGTCCAAGTACCCAGATCACTTTGCCGTTGTTGATGAGAAGCTGCACGCTCAAAGGAGGCGAACGGTCAACCATGTGTACAGTCTCTCGAATATTCTACAGTCGGAACGCCACATCGACGACTGCATAAAGGTGATCATGTCGAAATTCAACGAGCTCGCGAATGGATCTACGCACGTCGATATTGGTGAATGGATGCAATGGTGAGTTTCGAAGTCCTTCGATCGTCTCTTACTGAGTTTGCAGGTATGCCTTTGACGTGATTGGCGAGCTCTACTTTGGTAAGATGTTCGGGTTCATGCAGAACTCCCACGATCACGGTAACTACATCGAGTCTCTCGATAACCTGATACCGCCAATGTGTGTGGCAGCTGTGGTCCATCGTACCTGCGAGGCTTCCTCCTCACCGGGCTTCCAATGGTCAGCGCGAAGGCCAGAAAGGCAATGTCGGCCATCGGACACATCTCGACCGCGGCGAAAGATTGTGTCGGTCGTCGCCTCAGAGGTGAAGACGATGTTGAACGACGGGACATCCTCAACCAGTTGCTGGACATCGTGGCCAGCAAAGGCGAGAAGGACGATTTCCAGGTTCCCGAGGTTGAGCAGGAGGCTTACTCTGGGCTGTGAGTAATGACTGTGGTGCCAACAGATGTCAGACTAACGACCGCACAGATTCGCTGGCTCGGACACCACGGCGATTGCACTTCGTGCCGTCTTGTACTACCTCATGAAGCATCCGGCAGCTTACCATAAGTTGCAGACGGAGCTGGACCGAGCGACCGAAGAGGGTATACTTAGCCCGATCGTACAGTACAACGAGGCTATCAAGTTACCATACCTCTGCGCATGCATCAAAGAAGCAATGCGATTACATCCGAGTGTCGGCTTGACCATGCCGCGGATTGCACCTGTGGGTGGCTTGAGCGTGGGCGGACATACCGTCCCCGAAGGCTATAATGTCGGCATGAATGCTGCGGTAGTCCACAGAGATGTTACGGTCTTCGGACCTGATCCCGACGCATTCCGACCTGAGAGATGGTTGGCTGGCGACGGCGACCTTGATGAAAAGGCGTCTAGCCTGATGGGCCGGTCTCTGCTCTATTTTGGCGCAGGAACTCGGACTTGTATCGGCAAGAATGTATGTCCCACTTCCTTGCTCTGGTTCTACTGTGCCATATACCGAACGCGACTGACAAAATCGCTGCGCAGATCTCATTGAGTGAGTTGCACAAGCTCACACCGCAGATGCTTCGAGAATTCGATCTGCAACTGGTACAACCAGATCTGGTGTGGGAGACCACAAATGCCTGGTTCAATAAGCAGACGGGGATAGTTGTGACCATGAGGAAGCGTGGCCAACAGCACTGACTGGCTTCGAGGCTCGCGGCACAAAGATGACATCTACCTAAGTACTCTCAATTGAGCTAAATGCAACTGTTGAGCACTAAGTCAGAACCCCCCGAATGCTGTCTGCCACGAATGATTCAATGCCACACGCAGTGAGCAGTGAGCGAGCGCTCGTAGCGGCGTGTACATTGTCATATCTCGCACGCGGTATCAAGAAGCCGATAAGGTGAGGAGGAGGACGCGCAATCTTTGAGTGAAAGCCTTTCAGCACGCCAAGACATTTCCGCCCGCCGAGCTAGAAGTCACCACAGCCACACTTACGAACGATCCTTCGTTCTCTATGCTCACCAAGTTGTGTCCGATAGCAGAATCATCTGAGCCACATGCGGCACACTTATCTCCCCGCATTTCGCAAGCGCCTTCCGAAGGCTACAGACTACATTACTCAGACTCAGGCTGTGGCCCCCGGACAGATCATCTTCCGGAACTTTTTTACGCCACTGCTCTATACGCCAGGCACTGATGCATATGATTGTCCACAGCAGGGCTATGGTCTTGGCCCCTGAGTGGCGACGAAGATGCTCGGGGCTCAGATGACAGCGAACATACGATTTTGCCACTGCTGTGCAATGTGCTCTGACACAGTCCTCGATTTCTGCGACTCGCTTTTGAGTGAACTGGGGCACGTAATGTAGGTGGGCAAGCAAAGCTCCGCGGAGGTGTTGGCTTCAAGGTATATGCCGGCGCGGAAAGCGGATTGTGAGTGGTTGCATGCCAACAGGCTATGGTGAAAGGAGTAGTGCACCAACATATGCTCGCACTTTCCGCTTCGGGCCCGAGCCGCGCCGCACCACGGTCTCGAAAGGCCGTCGGGTCCTGGATGTCAGGTCAAGACTATGCAGTCTCACAGTATTGACAATCGCAATGTAAAGGCTCGCCACGGTTCTCGACGTAGACGCATAAATCAACGTGAAAATCAGCGCCGCCAGCGGCATCCGCACAGCGGCGCAATGGTCATTTCCTAGAAGTTCCCTGCCGCTGTCCAATTGTAGACCCGGGACATATCTATACATCGAATCTGATCGCAGGCCCTGGACATGCATCCCAAAAATCAATCTATATACATGAAGCTGCGGTAAGGACTGTAATTTGCTCGCTTGCTGGCTCGAACTATTGCTGAGAGGATTGAGAGGAGGTTCGTGAAACATGTTGGCACATCCTAGAGACGTTGCAGGCGTAAGGAGCGGTGCTTGTGCTCGGAGGTCGGAGGTCGGTGGTCGGCCGATCGCGGTGTGCAAGGACAGGCCTGGCTCACATTGTACTGGTTGACCGTAACAAGTTCAGACCAACAGATCTGCTGTCTGTCATCTCTCGTGTCGGGGAGGGACTTGCCACGTCACAGTCGTTCGCGGCCACGACGATGACTAGTTGTAGTGATCGGATCAGAGGGATCGTTCGTGATTGCGCAGCCGCGGCTGGCCACACCTGCTCGTGGCGGAGTCGCGGGATTGCTGTTGCTTCGACCGGTAGAGCTCCCCAGTCTTCTTGCCTGTAGCCTTCACCGCCGCCTGAAGGAAGAACACTGTGACCACACCAACGCTCAGTCGTCTGCTTCAGGATCGCCCACAATAAGAGCAGTAGCTATCGCGAAGGGTGTCCGCTGGAGTAGCCCGAGTCGCGCGAGTGTCTGCTGCCGCTCATGCCACCACCACCGCTTCCACCGCCTCTGCCGTCGCTATGCCGGTCGCCGTGTCGATCGGAAGACTTGGAGCTGGATTCAGCGCTGCTCTTCTTCTTCGATGAATGGTCGGGACAGGCGTAGCCGACAAGGACGGTCTTCTCCGTAGTATTGTGCCCCCGCTGACCATAGCGTTGGCATGGGTCGACGGAATGTTTGTAGTAGAGGCATCGACATACGGAATATCGTTCCACGATTCTGTAGCACATGGTCGAGATTGATAGGATGCCTTGGGTGATATAGGTGGCTGTCGTGTAGAACTCGTATCCAAGTCGTGATTCCGGGTCATTAGTGATCAGTGATTGCTGATGGTGATGTTGGTGAAGGACAAGATCGTCTCATAGGGCTGAGGGCTTCAATATGAAGTCAACTTCTAGCACTGTGATCGCAGAAAGGACCGGAAAGAGGATAAGGATCGGTCCTAGGCAACGCCGGTGCAGTGCAGTGTAAAGACTGGGATCAATGGTCGTGGCCTGGGTATGTTGGCCAATGAGATGGCGTTACAGATCCAAGAAAAGTGTATGGCAGATTTCGGTATTCCCATGGGAGTCATCATATGTATTGCACTTTTGTGTCCGGTGCAGGTGTAGTTCAGTGAGCTTCGGACAGGTATACCTGATGAATTAGGTAGTGTATACTTCCAGCATTGATTTCATGGTCTGATAGGGTTTGGTCGATAGATCAGTTGAGCCAATCGAATGGTCGTCGTAGACATTTGGACCGCATTGTGACTGGCCTAAGAGTGGCAGGACAAGGGCGGATGAAGGCATCGGACAATTTAGCGTTCCTGAATGATGGGTCGAAAACGTGGCACTGCGATCCGGAGTCAGGCACGTCCTACCGCTGCCAAATAACCTATGGTATTAAAGCGGGTCACTTCAGCCTCAGGATCCCCCGTAGAACACCTTCACTGGCTCAAATTAGTGATTGACCGGGATGGTGATGACATTTGCTGCGATTTTCGCGAGATCCTCTTCTGACCTCACGGGGTTCGAGATACGAGACGCACGACCTCCGATCGGGTTTGTCGGTGGTGAAAGGTACCTGGGCCCTCGTAACAAGGACGATGTGTGTGTTTGGATGTGACTGCAACACCGCGACCAAAGGACTTACGGTGTGATCCGGGAGCATCCGCATTGGCATACGTTGCCGTAACGGCCGCGAGATGAGCTACCGACGGAAGTGCTCAGCGTCAGTCAATACCGTACGAATAGAATGACTCGATCAGAGCTTCGCATTGACTTGGCGGGAGAATGATGAGCAGTGCCGTAGCCATTCCCAGATCATCAGTGGCCGCGATGGTAGTGGAGTAGCAATGGTGTAGACCGTAAGTTCGGTCAACCAGACTTGAAACTCAAATCTATGGTTAGCGTCACGTTTGCTGACCCCAGATTCACAGCAATCGATCTAATTAATAAATGACGCACAGTTGTTTGGCGACCTCAATGGCCGGATCGTAATATCAAAGGAGGGTAAAAGTAAGTGCTAGTAAGCGGGGGCCTTGACGGCAGACGGAGTCGACAAGAGGTGAGGTGTTCAGCTCGTGCTAATGCGGATTAGCTGCCATCCCGTAAGGCTGACAGCGGCGGGAGAATAGGCAGACTGGAAAAGATCCCATAAACAGCTGGAGGTCCCTCAGTTGACCACCTGCCTCTCTTGAATTCCTTCGACTTCTACGCTGTGCTCTTCGTGGTTGCTGCCCTTTCTTTCGCTGTGGCGATCCTGGGCTAAGAGGTGCCTGGGCTGCATTTCGACCGTCGGTGACTTTGGCTGTCACGCTTAGCGCCAGCCGATGCTCAGTGGGGGCCAGAAGAACATGGGCATGTTCCCGTCACTCCGCAAGAACGATTTGGGCAGGAAGCGACGACAATGTCGTGATGAACGAGCAACGAGACTATCTGTGACTGGAGTCGGCCCCCATTTTGCGGATGAAGTGATACTAGGCTCACCACCGAGCGGGTACCTTAGGATTGCGCATTCTATTAATGTCTCGCCATTGCTCCTACGGCTCACTGTACATGTGCAGTATGGTACAACCAGTCCTCTTCGGGATTGGGAACAGGAAAGTTCGGCATCATGACAGAGTCCTCTGCGGCAACCAAATCCGAAGCAACAGCTGATTGCATCTGATGCATGACAGACTGAGGAACGCTGTCGCCTGATGTGTCTGGACCGTTCGTGTGTAGACGTGGGAAGTTGAAAAGGTCAAACACATCGAGGTACTCAAACTCATTGGGCTGCGGGGTGTTTGCGCGCGTTGGATGATATGAGCGCGTGGCGTGATGTGGTTGACGAGAGATCAAGAAGTCAAGGTCATATGCACATCTGAGTCACGGTCAGTATACCTCTCGGATTTTGTTCAAGCCAGGTGAGGCTCACCGTCTCATATCTGCGAGAATCCGGACCGTGGATGGACTCCCACGTCTCCCGTCACTGTTTGTACTCGCCCTTGACTGCTGATACTCACCAAGAACACGATTGAGTATCTCAGCGTACCTTCGTGAAGCATCCCAATACACACCCATCGCAGAGAGAATTGACACAAAGACACCGAGATCGGGGTCGATTTCGTGGTCCATTGTCGAACCATGCACAAGTGTGACTCGTGCGCATACCCACACGCAGAATGCGAAGGATGGACCCATGTGATCGAGGAGACCGCTGACTTGAACATGGTTCGCAAGCTTACGAACACTGTCCACAGCCCGCAAACAACGCTGCATGGCGCTGTAAGATGACGAGAACAAAGGCGAGGTTTGGGACGGATATGCTGCTGACGAATTCAGTCTGATGACAGCCAGGTAATATGCTGCTTGTACATGTATCCAACCACAGTCCTGTCCACGAGAAGGAACTTTGGACTCGACCAAGCGCGTGATGTTGGCATACTCATCTGGTATGTTGAACAACCACGCATTCAATTCGCCATCCAGTCGTCGATATGTGCCTTGCCATTGCTCGATATCTGTCAGTGAGCCGATGTCAACCGGACGCTTGAGGAACCGATGGATGGAAGAAAGTATTCCCAGTACTTCCACCCAAGCTGCAAAGTGGCTGCTGGGGGAGCTCGCAGCTGACACGACTTTGCTGCGCGTCGGCGTGCGAAACGTGCTCGTCTCGACTGCTTGATCCGCAGCGAAGAATGCTTCACGACAGGGCAGGCGGCGATCGACTTCCTTTTCGTCGAGGGCAAACTCGAAAGCTGTTGCAATTGTTGCGTACCTGTCCAGCATATACGCAGACCAGAACAGCCTGCGCCGTTCTTCGTCCTCTATGAAGGACAAGGCTTCCGGAAGGACTGCGGCTCGTAAGGTAGAAATAGATGGATATTTCGAGGCAGTCAAAGTCGTGGTCGTCTCGACTGCAAGTCCAAGCTGAACAACACTACGAGCCAGCAAGGAGATCAGGTTCCACCCAGGCGGACCGTTGGTGTCGCCAGTGACGTCTAATGCAAGAATCGTCAGTGCCTGGAGTGCTCTGACACTCGAGTTCTCCAGAGCGAACAACTGCACCGTGTGTTTAGAGGTTTGATGATACTGCTGTCTAATGTGTGTTGTGAGACGAGGGTCCTGACAGAATCGAAGCGACACTGCAACGAGTGCATGCAGAAGCACATTGTCCGCCTCATCGAGGGCCGCAGACCCAAAGAGTCTGTCGACAGTTGATTTGTGTTCCAATATTGGTAGCCAGCAATTAATATGCTCGAAGAAAAGCGCCACAAGAGTGTATAATAGATCAAATGGCGGTAATGGCGACGAGCGCTCCGCGAAACCCAGTCCATTGGTAGGGACGGGGGAGACGAGCCCATGGCTTTGAGCGGAAGGCGTGTGATAGTTCTGTGACTGGACACTTTGAGAGTCTACAGCTCGTGGCTGGTACGACTCATGCGTAGACAGACGTCGATGAGGTAGCGGATCATTGGGGCCTAGCCTGCTAGGATTGGACCAAGGTTCTCTGATCATACTGATGCCGGCAGGGACGATTGTCCTGACCGAGACGTCATTGACGTGCTCTGATACGTGACGCGAGCACGCGCTCGTGCAGCTGTTTGCAAGATGCAGAGTAAGTTGCTGATTTTGCGCCTGCAATCGCTGCTCGAGCATCTCAAGCCTGGACTCCAGCTCGCGTCCATAACCCGCGCGGAGTCCAGGCTTCCTGCGTTCTTTGTATTCACATATATAGGCATTCCGCTTACACCAGCCACAAGAGGGCTGTCCCCTGTCACAGCGGACTTTCCTTGTCTGGGACAACAGTCAGTGAGCGAAGCCGGCCGAGCGAGCGCCAGAGAGCCATCAGTCCTTGATTGTGCTCGTGCCTGGAGCAGCGAAACCAAAACACTTCATCATGCTCTAAGCTCACGCTTGCAAATCCGATGCAGAGATGTGCTTACCTTGCAGGCCTCACAGGTGACATTCATTGGTCTTTTCCGTTTCTGAGAGCCACTCTGGTCATCGCCGCTGTCAGATGCGGACTCAGCAGACCCAGGAGAGCGTTGCTCGTCGACGACAGATGGCCTGCCATGAGTCCCTGAGCCTAGCCTAGCCATACTTCGCAAAGCAAGCCCATTCGTGACATCGGTGTAATGCTAGACCGAAGTGGAAGATCGCGTTCAAGGAGCTGTTCGCTGCGTACGTAGGCGACGTGCACCGGCTGAGCCAGAAGTCTCGAGCTGTCGCACAAAGTCAGTATCCTCTCAAGTGCCGCCGCACTAGTTTCGCTGTGTCAGAACCCATCGACAAGCATGCTGGTCGGTAGGCAACCTAAGCACCTGGGGAGTGCCACTTCCCGACACGTCTGGCCTTGGCGGCAGTTGCGGCTAATTTGGGCTAAAAGCCGCTCATACTCATCGCTTCCAAACATTGTTGCTAGAGACGTGCAGGACTCTTACAACATCCGCTGTAAGACTCTTTGAGGACTTCTGACAGGCCTGAGGTGCTAATCATGAATGGCGAGCACCTGCTGACACCGCCTGCGTCGGCAGCATCCCCCTCGCCCTCCGCCGCGTCGACCTTGACACGTATCTCGCACAGCCTTCCCGTGCAGCGCAAGCATGCGTTGTTGGCCGGGTCGACGAAAGAGATCAAGTTGATACACTATCTAGACGATCAACTCGAGCGAGTCTACAGAAGACACGAAAAGCGCTTGGTTGCAGGACAGAGGGAAACCGCGCCTCCGTCGAAGCACGACGATGCCCCTGGTTATGAGAGCATGGACGAAGTCATCGAAGACCTTGATCCCCTAGTTGACGTCGTATGGACAAGTCGAACACGTAAGTCTTCGCGCATGTCGCACCAAGCCGAACAGCAGGCTAGATTTTCTAGCGGCAGCGTTGTCGTGGGCACTGCGAGGAATGTTGGTGGGCTGCTTCAGAAACCTTGAGTGATTATACACGTGCATTCTAATATTGAGCTCACACAGCTAGCCTCCAAACTGCGTATCTGTTGTCCATCGCCGGCTACATCTGTGCATATTTTCCAGATTTTGCATTCACGCCACTGGTCTTTCCAGTCTTGTCCAAGATCGACCAGGCATTCGTTGCCCTTCTGTCCACTCCTTCAAGCGATCCCGCTGCAAGCGCAATCACCCGATCTCCAACGCAGACCGACAAAGTACGGATCAAGTCGCTGACGGAAGACACACGAGTCGCAGCAGTCAACGCTGCTATAAAGTCAGGCTGGGAAGCTGATTTGGAGGATTCCGAAGACGAAAGTGAAGTAACCTCCAGCGACTTTCCTCAAGCATATGATGACTTTGCAGTAAGTGCAGGACTCGGAAGATTGTATAAAGGCACAATCGAGCTACTCGGCGATTCACTGGTCCGACCGCAGGTGTCTAGTAGACAGGAAGATTCCCAGGTCGACTCTGCGGCCGTCGTCAACACTAACAACGTCTTTGGACCTGGTGTAGACTGAATGGCACGAAGAACTTGTCCAGACGTCGACTTCATTTCACTATCACAACAGACCGATCAGAAGGACTTCGCACAAGCAGTAACGCATCCTGCACCGGTCTTACGAGGGTTGAAAGGACCGACAGTCAGCTGCGACAGCGCTGTTCTCAACACAGCTTTGTTTCCAAGGCTCTTCGGTCTGCATAGATCGTCACAGCAGCCAGGTTTCCTATTGCTCGCTTCACCGTCTCTTCGGCAAGGTTGCACTTGGACCAATCATTGAGTGACACATTGTGGAGAAACAGTGACTAGGCCGGGAGTGCATGCATCCTCGCCCCGGGAGCTGTCCACCGCCTCGTATTCATGCCCAAGAGCTTGAATAGAGCTCACAAAAAAGTGCCTCTTGAGCTCAGTCTTATAAGGCCTTTACTCTGGCCTACTTTGCTGTCTCTTAATCCTTCACGACTTCAGACGATATGATGCTCTCCACAGCGCTACTATACCAGGTCCTATACCTCCTGGCGCCAGTGTCTGGACTCGCCATTACTCGCGAACCCGAGCAGTCTCTTCTACTACCGAGCACGGCGACTACGACGGCGCTGCTTTCGTCCGAAGCCCTCATCACACATACCTTGATCGCGCCGACGGAAAGACCTGCGACCACGTCTGAGAATGCAATATCAGTCATTACAGAGCCGCCAACTGCAACAAGACTAGATCTTGTGCGCCGGCAACCCTGTTGCTTCGACGAAAGAGGCTTCCGGGTAGACTGCGCAACGTGGACGGGCTATTACTGTGAGTCGACTTGCTTGGTTGGCGATGACGCTGGCTGACCGCCTTCACAGATACTTGGGGACCGCAAGGCAATCCGTACGAGGGTGGTCCACAGTGCGATGGCAACTGGAATGGTGGCAGCGGAAGCGGAAGTGGTGGCAACGGGAACGGAAATGGCAACGGCGATGGCAACGGTAATGGTCAAGTCGCGGTGCTCAATGGCCAAAGCTCGCGTTTGCAAATCAGCTTTGCATTGGGAGCTGTCCTTCTGGTGCTCGCTGCCCTGCTGTAGTGGCCGTCTGGAGACAATTTCAACACAAATATATGTGCAAATGATAATCACAAGCCGACTCGACATCTTCTCGAAGGGATCCAAATGGTCTGCTGGAGTTGTACCTAATGCACTGACATGATACTAATGAGTGTTGACACATCATACGTTGGATGGAGCAGCCTTGGGTGAAGATGAAGCGCGCTCGTTGGCATTGAGCCCATCAAGTCCACGCTATCCGCTTGCTCGGGCGAGCGACGTCAGATTGTCGACGCATCTGCCGAATGGCAAACGAATGACCTGCGATCAGAGTATGGACTACAGACCTACAAAAGGCTCTCAGGCAGCGGTGTCGGTGGCGTATACAACTCATCAGCCAGCATATGTGCCAGATCCACTCTACCGAGGATGAGGTTCCAGGGACCACTTTCACGTTTGTTGGCAGCTCGCCTGGTTATTCCGCCGACTTCTATCGGCATCACAGAGGCACCTCCATCCGTTACCACCATAACAGGCTGCGGGACCTGGGCCGAGTCGCCAGAATGCTGGGCCGAGACCTCTGTGACAGCCGAGGGTGGGACATCTGTGACTTCTTCGATGCTGTCATTACCATCGTCGGAGAGTTTCACAGCTGCTGCGACAACAGTACCATCGACGCCGATCGAGATAGTTTCCGCGGCTTCCTCGACTGGGAAACCCTTTACTGTGCCCGTGGAAGGTAGTGTGTCGCCTACAGGTCCTTCACCATCTATACCGACAGACTCTAAGTCACCACAAAAGCCAACAGCCATCCCGACACCTGACTCTAGCACCACCAGCGCCTGGACAGCGACGAGCGTGCCGCCACGCACTATTGCTCTGGAGACAGCCGTTGCTTCCGAGTCCTCCGCAACGACCGAGGCGTCCACGATCAACCGGGCCAGTTCTTCGGTGGTCACTAGTTCAGAGTCAACGTCCATCGACACCATCACAAGCACAAGCCCGTCATGGCTAGCCACCGTCCAAGGCAAATCTACCTCAGCCGGCTCATCTGGTTCGTTCACAGAATTGCCATGGGTTCCGTCGAATGTAACATACACACCTTCAGCCACCAGGAAGTCAGGGAGAAAGCCCGAGATCCATACTATCACAACGACCGTAACGTCGTCTCTCACAGCAACGGCTAGAAGCTGTCCGCCGACACTCTTCACAAATGGCGTTCCTGTCCCAGGCCCAGTATACAATTGCTCAGGGGCATCAAATTGCGCGGTCTGCACCACGAGTCTAAAGATTACGACGACTCAGACCGTCACTGTGTACTCGGGCAATGTGACGTTGAGCTTGACCTCGCTGCCGACGCAGACGCAGGCTCAGACCCTCGGGAACATAACGACGACTGTGTCATCAGTCGTGGCGAGTCAGAGTGGGTCGGATAGCACACTATCACAAAATGCGCAAAACGCGCATTCAGAGATTGCGAGCACTGCTACGAGCAGCTCGATAGTCCTCACTCAATCTACCACTTCATCACTCAAGGTTACTGGCACGACATCGCCTACCACAGACCCAACACATCTTAGTACACCAATTCCTGTACTGACAACGCAGTCGATGTCAGTTGCTACAGAAGATGCAGCAGAGGTAGCTACAGCGGCAGTCGAAGCCCCAGTTGGTAGTATCGCGGACATCCAAGATGAGCTCCATTGGCTGGCGGTACGGCGAGACGTCGATACAGATGAACACTGGAAGCTGGAAGCGTCTCGAAGTGATGAGCAGGGGCATGTGCATAGCAGGTCGATGAAGACGGTTTGGGATGGTGCCAGGGTTGTTCTGCGGAGAACTGAAGCTGGTGTTCCCTCCTTAGCTGCGACATGGTTCAAAGGCGACGGACTTTGGTGGCTGTTGACGACGATTATTGGCATTCATGTTGTGGCAATTGTATGGTAGCTGGCATGCTACGAGGTGTACGAATGGGCGGACAGGCCTGCATAGACCATCTCAGTCCTTCTTGAACTCCGCATCATCACCATCCCGCCTTGGCTGAAAGTTGAGCGCATTGCCATTGTAGAGCTGCTGATCCCCCCTCCGCCTCTGCTCGTCCGCCCGCTGATCTGCCAGTGTTCGGACCCGCACATTCTGCTGTCCACTCGACTCCCCACGCTGCTGCTCACCACCCTGCTCCGACTGCATCCCTGCCTGCTGCTGCTGCTGTTGCGTCGCCGCAGGACCACCGAATCCGAACAAGCCCCTCCCGATCCCCGCGACCGCACTCCCCACCGCCCCGACCGTCCCACTCACAAGATTGTACCCGCCCTTGACCATCCCCCACCCACCGTCTCCCATATGGTGTCCACCATAACTCTCCACATAACCCCTCACAGGGGCAATGACGAATGTGCAACTGCCCCTGACGCCGAGCTCAGTGAGTGACAGCTCCTCCTCGGCGGCCTCGATCTTCCGGTTGGGCAGGGGCGTGAGGATCAGCTTGAAGTCGTAAGGAATGTTTCGGGTCAGGCTGGAGGGTGCTTCGGGATGGTCTGGGTCTGGTTGGGAATCGAGCCATGGGCGGATGTGCGTTGTGATTGTCGCGGTGGGTGGAAAGGTCGTCGAGAGGGGTGGTCCTGAGAACGTGCGGACTTGAACGCGGACCAGGCCGCTCTGAGGCTTTGAGCTGTTGGTGGTGGTGGGGTTTGCTGTGTTCGAGGCCTTTGAGGTCGGGTCGTCGAAGGGTACGGCGGCGGCGTTGGCAGCGTCATTCTGTTTTTGGACTGCTTCGCGGCGCCGTCGTTCTTCACGATCGGCGCGGATCTGGGCTTTGATGCGTTCGCGCTCGTCGCGGGCTTTTTGCTCGCGCTCTTTCTGGAGGCGGCGGCATTCGGCTTGTTGGGCGCGTTGCGGGGCGGAGAGGGAGTCGTATGATGGCGGTTGTGGTGGTACAGCGGATGGTGTCGTTGATGAGGAGGTGCTGGTGGGTGGCTGGGATGTGCTGGGTTGTTGTGACTGTGGGTATACGGCGTCGTATGCTGGTGGCGTTGAGGTCGATGTAGATGCGCTAGACGTGGTTGCCGAAGAAGACGCCGGAGCCCGTGCCTTCATCTGTGCTTTGATGGCGGCGGCAGGTAGGCGTAACAGCAATCTTTCTCTTGCAGTCTGTGAGAGTTCGGGCTTGCTGCCAGGATTGAGAGATGTTAGACGGCGGACCTCGTCCTTGAAGATGGGTAGTTTGCCGAGGACGGTCAATTGTGCTTCCAGTATTTGCTGTGGTGTCTTCCCTTGCGTCATGAGATCTTCGGTGTATTCGCGGAGGGCTTCATATGCGTTGTTGGGAAGTCGCGGCTGGCCAGCGGAGGAGGGCAGGTCGAGGTACCCAACCGAAGCTGTAGAAGTAGAGGTACTATCTGCGGGCGCTTCTGATGCGGACTGCACAGGCTCTGAGGGAACATGATCCCGAGCAGCATCGCCGACGATGGCACCGATCTGGAAGGTCGACTTGATGACACGCGTGACATCTTCGAGTGAGTCTTTGCCGGCCTGTAGATTGGCTTGTAGCGCTGCATTTCTGATGACCACGAGCGCTGGCACCGACTCGATAGGCGCGATCGGCGTCAGGAAGGCGGCCTCTTGTGAGCCAGCGTCCATCTTGATCGCAACTGCCTGTTCTCTTATGGCGGTTTCAATCGACTCCTCAAACAGTGCAGCCTCCCACTCGGCAGACGTCTCTCCCTCATCGGTCACGAAGCACAGCACCGCCTTCTGGCTCTGCATGGCCAGCGCGATACCGCTCTGGAGGTCTCCTTCGTGAAACATGGTTGTGTATCCAGACCCTACAGCCTAGCAGACAGTGGATGCAAGAGTTGAGAAGGGCCCAGGACTTCAGAGAAGAAGGGTATGTGGTGTCGTGTCGGCGTGGAAACTCGCCGCGATATCAACTGCACGTCATTCACCCCAAATAATTTGAACCTCAACGACTCTACACTTCACTCCCTCACCACCACGAAAGCTCCCCTAGCATGTCTATGTGCGAGCACCGCCTCGTCCGACTGATCCTATCCTCAGCCCGAGCTCCTCGAAAACCACAAACCCCTCACCGCCCGCTTCCTCGCCGCCGTCATGCCTCCGTGATACGCAGCGTCAAACCCGAACACAGCCAAAAGCCCTCCACCGACCGCCCTCCGCGACCTAGCGCCAAAATCGACATCGACGCGCCCCCAAAACTGATCTCCCTCGCCCGCCGCCGCACCACCACTCTCGGCATCCTCACCCTCGCCTCATTCCCCTCACTGCTTTTGGCCTCGGCACCTGGCAGGTCCAGCGCCTGGACTGGAAGACCAAACTGATCGCTCAACTCGAAGACCGGCTGGTGCGCCCACCACTACCACTTCCGCCGCGGATTGATCCCGATGCTGTACATGAGTTCGATTATAGGAGAGTGTATGCCAGGGGGAAGTTTAGGCATGATCAGGAAATGCTGATAGGGCCGCGAATGCATGATGGGAAGGACGGCTTTCAAGTGGTAACACCTCTAGAGCGAGAGGATGGGGGCACAATCTTGGTAAACCGCGGCTGGATAAGTCGCGACAAACAATATCAAAGGGAGCGCGACCCCTCTGCTCTCCCAACCGGAGAAATCACGGTCCAAGGTCTGTTACGCGAGCCGTTGAAGAAGAACATGTTCACGCCCAAGAACAAGCCGGAAGAGGGCAAGTTCTTCTTTCCGGATACGTACGAGATGGCGAGCGTGGTGGGGTGCGAGGCGGTGTTGGTGGAGGAGACGATGAAGGCGGATCTGCTGGAAAGTTATAGGCGGGAGGAGGCGGGCATGCCGATTGGGAGGGCGGCAGAGGTCAATTTGAGGAATAATCATACGCAGTATATTTTTACGTGGTAAGTTTTTCTCCTGGGGAACTGATGGGAGTCATGTGCTCATTAAAGTCTACAGGTACTCGTTATGTGCGGCTACGTCGCTGATGATGTGGATGGTGCTGCGGCGGAAGCCCTCCAACACGGCTAGCAGGGTGAGGCATAGCACAGGCTGGTGAGGCTGTTGTCCATCTCTGGCATCTGGCACTATTCCTCCTCAGGAAGCTCAACCGTTCGCAACACCTCCTCAGGTAACCACTCCTTCGCCAACTTCTCCAGCGCGCCCGGCTTGCTGACTACTCGCTGTCGCCGCATCAACAGCAGCACATCATCGACATCAAGGCGCCGCTTCCGCCGTCCGTGAGTTGAGTACGTCGCCAGATCCTCGCCAACCTGCTCGAAGAACCACTCCGTCGCTTGCTCCAGCGCTTTGGTGTGGTCGGGACCGAACGCTGGCTTCCGCCGCCCATTGCGTACTTGGACCTCGGTGGCGATCTTCTTGATCAAGCCGGTGGGCAGAGCTGGGGCGAGGGTGCCATGCCGGGTCATTTTGACTTTTCGGCGGCGCCGAGTGGTTGTTTCCTGCCGGGAGGACGCGAGTTGAAGCAGTGTCAGGCGGCGTTTGGACGATGGAGAGAGATGGACTGGGTCGGCATCTGCCGCGTTTTCCTCGTCCTCCCAGCCGTCATCTGCTTCGACTGAAAGATCTTGTTGGGCGTGGGCGGCTTCGCGAGCTGTGAAGATATGGTCTTCCGGCATGGCGAGCTGGAAGTCACTATCATCGCCATCGGCGAGCATCAGCTCGTCCTCTCTCAGTCGCGCCGCAGTCGGCTGCTCGCCGGAGATGTCCATCGACTGGCGGATGTCCTGTGTCTCATCCAGCACAGCCGCAGGTAGGCTTTTCCGAAGCAATTCGGTATTCTGCGAGAGTCTGCCTTTCCTCGCGACGCCATTCGAGTCGCGCGCAATCTCTAGCTCGGATCCGAAATCACTCATCCTGATGCTCCCAAAGCTATACCTCGAAAGTCTCCCCGTAGCGTCTTCCGTGAATGCCCTCCTGCCGCGTTCAGTCAACATCGTCGCGTCGACATCTGCCTCCCCGTCCTCCCCATTTGCGGGCATCGAAGCACGTGACCGCATTCGCGCCTGTGCGATCGACTCAAACGTGATCGTCGCGTCTCCCCCCACATCGTCCTCGTCCGGAAGCACAGACGGCGTCGGCGCAGCCCCCAGTAGCTCACTGTCCTCCTCGTCCCCTGCGCCATGATACTCCGGCGGATCTTCATCGAAGCTCTCCTCAATACTCTCGTCAAAGTCAAACGTCATCCGCGGCTTCTTGAACTCCCTCTGATCTTTCTCCTCCTCATCATCAAGCCCGTGATCTGGCCCAACATTCTCCTTGCCCGTGGCAGCATTCGGCGTTTTGGGCTTCTGTTGCTGTTGTCGCGTCGCTGGCGCAGTGATCTTCGCGAACCGCCGCAGCACGCCTCTAGCGGACGACGGGTCGACTTCGTCAGGCGCGAAGCGGCGGATTGTGGAGCGGCGGAGGGAGCGTGTTTTGGTGTTCTGGTGTTGTTGGGCTTGTTGTTGGAGGGCGCGGATTGCGTGTGGGGTGGAGGGTTGGTATGGGGTTCGGTGTCCGGGCGTGTTATTAGCCTGCACGTGAGTCTGAGAGGCGGTAGGTGGGTTGGGAAGGGCGGTCAAGGGGCGTTTGCGGCTCGACATTCTCGAGTGGTGTGGTGCGGATGCTGTCGGAGTGAAGCCTAACACCTAAGAAGAAAGTGTTCGTGGTCGACGCGTGAGTTTGAGAAGTGACGCGTTTGGGGTTTGGAGAACATGGGAGCTCTTGGCAGTAGAATCCGCTCACCTCTTTTAAGCGACTGCATTCCGCAATATCGACCGTGCTATGAGCAGATCGGAACTGCGAGGTTTCGCTCCGGCAAAGTCGTCCTGTGAAGCCGCGGCAGCTTCATCGACAAGCTGTAGGCTGATCCCATGCGATTGTGAGCCGTCACAAGGGAGCAGCGATACTTGCCACCTGTAACCAGATGCTATGTCGCGCCTGCAGAAGCCAATGGCGGCAAGCAGGCATTTGGACAGCCCGCAGACCAACCGTCCGCTGGAAGTCGACAGAAAGCGATGACGTGACGAGGCTGAAAGAGGGACTCATGAAACGCAGGCTCCCCATCCATGCCGATTATCTGAGTCCGACGAATGCCCACGCACTTGATCTCACTTTTGCCGATACTGGGCTACGGCCATCCGGCAAGGTTCTGGGCACCAATTACCTCACTTACTTTCCTCCTGCTACGCGGCAGTCAGAACTTCTAGACGACGGCACAGACTTGTTTCATGCACCGGACTCATCTTTCAAGTACCGACTATGGACTGGTGGCGTGTTCGAAGTCTCGCCTGACAGCAGAAACAGAAGGCTGAGACACCGCGATCATGGACCTCGAAGAGCTGTGCTACTTGAAACCATCAGCGATCTTCGGGTGCGCGGCGATAAGTTCTTCGTAGGCATCGATCGAGTGCCGTGCCTGGGCTTTCCGCAGGACGTAGGAGATCCGGTCACGCCGAAGCACGCTGATTTCAACTCGCAGGTCGGGCTTGATGCTTCTCACAGCTTGACTGCTGCGTTCTTCCAGCTCGATGAGGCAGGCCGGCCGCAACGAAAGCATCTTCAGGACCTGGTCGCCTTCAACAAAGGTCTATTGCCGGTTCTGTATGAAAGACGATGGATCTGTTTCACACGCGAGAGGCCCAAGCTGAACACGAGCCCGGAGTCAACTCCATTGCCAGGGGATGTGTTCCTACGACATTCTCTTACGACCACACCAGCGATGTTGTTTCGCTTTTCCGCACTGACCTTCAATGCCCACGCCATTCACATCGATCCCGAGTACACCAAGCAAGTGTATGGCCTTCCGGACCTCCTAGTCCATGGACCGATGACGCTACATATGCTTCACTGTCACGCCATGCAAGTGGCTGACAACTACAATGCGCTAGGCGCCACCAAGCTCAGGTTGGATAAAATAGCTTACCAGAATATTGCGCCGATTTTTGTGAGAGACACCATCGAAATCGGTTGCACCACGCCAGTGCTCGTCAAAAAACCTGTCCACCGTCTCCGGGCCGAAATGTGGATTGCTAAGCGCGTCGGCACAGGAAGCGACGCAGGAATGGCAAAGTGCGTGAAGGCGGAAGTTCATTTCCACTTCAACGCGACGGCGGCGACGAAAGACGCTTCGCAAGCAGCGGCGCAGGAAGACGTCGATCAGTCCGTTATCATCGACACTCCAGTGCCCGACAGTGATGACTATAATCGGACACAACGGAAAGGAAGCGGAATGAACATCAGAAAAGTTGAGAAAGTACCCAAAATCCCTCTCAGAAAAGGGTGTTGGAGCGATAAAGTAAGATACTACGCGCAAGACTGACGATAGAGGCCGCTTCTACTTCAGCATTTCAAGAAGGTCGATTTCTTGGTTCGCATTTACCAATTGCCAAGGACGGTTCTGAGTCCTACGTGGATTTGGGATCCATGAACGAGCAATATTCTCGTACCCTGGGGGTTTTCGCGAGTTTGAACCAACAGCTGTTGGGAGTAGTAGTGTACGATACTCTACTCCGAAAGGTGCAGCCCTCCGTACCTTGAGCAGCTGTCCGGGGTCAAAGGCGGTCAACATATCACCCACCAGCGACATGTAAGCCACGCAGTGACACATGTACCTCGTTCAAAAGCGGGGCAAAGTATTGTGTTGCTACAAATTGTTCGGATGCCTGCATGGCTGAGGTCGCGCAAATGTTTGTTCTTCGCTGTAAGAAATGTGAGAGTATGAGGTGGCTGTGCTTCAGCCACAGCTCTCATTGACTGCGAAATTGAGAATTAGACGAGTGGTCTAGACGCGAGGCTGGAGATGCCCATCAGCTGGACAGGGGTGTGATCTCGGTTGACGAATTTGCGGCAGAACGTAGGCCAGTCCAAGTTTTTCAGATCGAGTTGGGCGTTGGGTACAGCTGGATCGGAGACTGTGAATGTTTAGAAATTCACATGTCTGGCGGAGATGGCGCTGGTACCGCTGTCGTGCATGTCAATGCCAGCTGAATTCGAGTTGCAACAATCTGGCAAGGGTGATTTCATGATAGAGCAATAGTTCCGCGGGCAGCGTAACGTCTCACAAGGAATGCGAATGACCAGATCTCATAAGAACGAGATGTCCCCCTTGAGCCTGACCTCATGAAATCATCACCGGCAACTGATCTCTTCGGTTTCGTGTTCAAGTCGGCTGGGCAGCGACATTGACATTGCATCCTCGCCTGCAACTATCGGCCAGTTCACGTCATTCTTAGTATCAAGCGGTCGTCTAGTTAAAGGGCTAAGGACTCTGCGGTCCCACCCGTTGCCCGGAACTCACCTTTGACACCAATCACCCGCCCGGAAAACCTTCTCGTTAATCGCAGAGGCTCGAATCCTGGTCAAATATTGACGCCGATCACAGGGCATTTAATTCCACCCTGACGCACCTGCCGCGTCGCCAACTTCTTTTGAAGGGCAGTCGCTACCGTTGCTGCTTCTGTTGTCTATTCACGTTCTCAGGAGCGACGTCGCATCTCAAGCTCATCGACTGTCGTCTTCGCGGACAATATTGCGTTCAAGAGTATCGATCCAGTAATTTGTTTTCCTTACGCATCGGCCGTTGGAACTCAATTTGTTTAAGCAGCGCGTGGATCGCGTCTGCGGCGTAACTGCAAACATGGAGGCCCTCAATGTCTTGCACCACGTCAAGCGACAGGTACGATATTGCGCACACAATACATGCTCAAGTTCGTTAACAGAATAACAGGCTCCAAGTGCCAACGCCGACGATGACCAGAACGTTGGTTCTGCCAACCAGACGTCGCCGTCGCTATCTGGTCTCGTCTCGACGCTGGTACCAGCCCTGCTCATCTTCGTGGTGTGGATGATTGCATTCACAATCCTGCGCCGCAAGTTTCCACGCCGATATGCACCCCGAACATATCTCAACTCTCTGCGTGAGCAAGAGCGTACACCAAACCCGCCCAACAGTCTCTTCGGTTGGCTTCCGTTCATGCAGAAGGTATATGTGTCGCTCGAGGCTGGCATTCAGGTTGCTAATGTGGATTTAGATCCCTGACGAGTTCGTCCTGCAGCACAACTCTCTCGACGGCTACTTTCTCCTGCGGTACATCAAGATCTCGATCGTCATCACATTCGTCGGCTGCCTCATCACATGGCCGACATTGTTCCCGATCAATATCACCGGAGGAGCAGGCCAGAAGCAGCTTAACATTCTGACCTTCAGCAACATCTCAGCAGACACTCAAGTTCAAAAACTGCGGTATCTTGGTCATGTCCTCGTGATGTGGATCTATGTTGGTTTCATCTTCTTTATGGTGACCAGAGAGTACATCTATTTCATCAGTGTACGCCAGGCATACCTACTCTCGCCGCTGTATGCTTCGCGCATCTCCTCTCGCACTGTCCTGTTCCAGTCAGTGCCAACAGAATATGCCAACGAGCACAAAATTCGTCGCATGTTCGGCCAGGAGCTGAAGAACGTATGGGTTGCTTCTGACACCAAGAAGCTCGAGGAAATGACAAAGGATCGTTCCAAGGCCGCCATGAAGCTGGAAGGTGCCGAGACCAAGCTGATCCGACTTGCCAACACTGCACGCATCAAAGCCTCGAAGAAAGGTGGTCAGCAGCCACCACCTCAAGCAGCTGACGATCGGGAAGGGGGTGCCGAATCTGGCGCGGCAGCAGCTCGATGGGTTCCGTCTAAGAAGCGTCCTACGCACCGTTTGAAGCCTATCATCGGCAAGAAGGTCGACACTATCAACTGGGCACGTGATGAAATCGCCCGACTGAATCCGCTTATTGAGCAGGCTCAGAATATCTACCGTGCTGGGGAGCAACGCCGAGAAACGCTGTATTCGTGGAGTTCCACAACCAGACACAGGCTCAAGCTGCTTTCCAGATGGTCACACATCACCAAGCTCTGCATATGGCTCCTCGTCAAGTCGGCATGACACCAGACGAAGTCATCTGGAAGAACCTGGGTATGACATGGAAGACTGCAACGATTCGAAACGTTGTCTCTCTGGCTGCAGCAACTGCTCTCATCATCTTCTGGTCATTCCCTGTGGCTGTTGTCGGCGCGATCTCGCAGATCAGTTACCTAACGACGGTACTGCCCTGCTCGATTTTATCAATTCGTTGCCAAAGGTCATACTCGGAGTCGTCACCAGCTTGCTGCCTTCGGTCATGCTGGCTATCTTGATCTCTCTCGTTCCGGTCTTCTTCCGACTCATGGGCAAGGTGGCTGGCAAGCCGACGCTTTCTGCTGTTGAGCTGCGATGTCACGAGTCCTTCTTCTGGTTCCAGGTTCTCCAGGTGTTCCTGGTGACAACCTTGACTTCTGCTGCCAGCAGTGCGGTTCCAAGCATCATCAAAGATCCTAGCGGCATCCCGAACCTGCTTGCGCAAAGCATCCCACGTGCATCCAACTTCTACGTTTCCTATATCATACTGCAGGGATTGACCTTCGCCGCGGGCACTTTGGTCCAGATCGCAGGCCTTGTCCTCTTTTATGTGCTTGGGAGGCTTCTTGACAGCACACCCCGCAAGATGTATAACAGATGGTACAATTTGGCCAGCCTCGGATGGGGTACGGTGTACCCATTTCAAGAGTAAGTGCTTAATCATCAACGCTTGACGAGATTCTAATGTTGTCACAGAATCCTGATCGTGGTCGCCGTCACGTATGCACCTATTGCGCCCCTCGTCTTGGGTTTCGCGACGATCGGTCTATGTCTCTACTATGTCGCCTATCGATACAATCTGCTGTTCGTGCAGACCTCTATCATCGACACGAAAGGACTGAGTTACGCCAAAGCCCTCAATCATACCCTGGTCGGTTGCTACCTCGGCGTTGTCTGTCTCATCGGATTGACTGCCATTCAATACGCAGCACCAGCTCTGTTCCTGTCCATAATCCTCCTGGTCGTCATGGTTCTCTACCACATGTCGCTGAAGAGTGCCATGGAGCCTCTCATCCACTACCTTCCACGATCTTTGGAGGCGGAGGAAGCAGCACTATTGGCAGGCTTGAACGACGCTAGTGGCATCCAGACTCCGGAGAGCAAGGGACTGACATCGTACGAGAGATCTGTCAACGGCGCCGTCAACCAAAAGCATGGCAAGGTCTCGCTATTCAAACGCTGGCTCCGTCCAGACATCTACTGCAACTACGATGCTATGCGGAAGCTGATACCACACGATTTCGTTGACATCCACTACACTCCCGAGCAAGCACGTGACGCGTTTCAGCATCCCTCCGTCACGGATACGGTTCCGCTGTTGTGGGTTCCGAGGGATGAGATGGGTGTTTCGCGACAAGAATGTCTGCATACCAACAAGGTCACTCCTATGACGGACGAGGGCGCGTACTTCAACGAGAAGGGCAAAATCGTCTGGAACCGTGAGAGTGACGAGCGTCCACCGATTTATGAGGAGAAGGTCTATTACTAGACGAGCGCGAGTAATTGCTTAATGGTCTAGCGATATCGCAAGCGATCGACGTTCGTTCAAGTGTTTTATGATACCCATTACTGGTTGAGAGAATGGACTGGCTGGTAGCAACTTGGCTCAGCAAAAAGGGAAGAACGCAGAGAGATGCCCGAGTCGATGACCGGCAGATGGAGAGCTTACTTTTAGGCAGCTTCGACTGTACGCGTAGAAGCTACTCTATGAGCAGAGCTTGATGATAGCGGTAATTCTAAAGAGCTCAAACATTCTCTGCCATATTTTATGCTGCTGATGCTCACTATGGGTGAGCTGCCCTGCTGTCGCGATCTGCCATGCGCGGGTGACTTACGTGGTAGGTAAGGCTATCTGGAGTGCTCTGTCGGGATGGGGCAAGAGGGGCCTAGGCTGACAGCTATGGTAGTCGGACTGCAGCGTGCATAGTGCCCAGACCGATTGACTGTTACTTACCTAGATACCTGGGAAGGTGTGGAGTTGCACCGGATGACGGCAATATACATCTGTTGAGCCAGGAGTTTGCCTCACTAAACCCCGTGCGATCATTTCATCATTTTATTCTTCTCCGCTCTCCAACCCGGCTTCTCTTTCTTTTCTTTTCCATATAATAGAAAGTTGACGCCAGACGGTAATTTGACTCGACGTCCACACGTCCTCCTATGTTCGCCGAGTTGTATTAGCTGGTCAGAACAAGTTCACACCGCCTTGCCCTCAAGAGCACGAGAAAGGCCCACAAGCCGATGATTCCTCGACTGCCCCGTAGCAACGCCACATCTTAGCTCCCTAAACGTCTGTACTTACCTCGAACGTACTCGACTACGGCCACTTGTTCCTCACGATGGATGCATGAAAGAGCCGTAGTCAGTCGCTTGGTGTCAATGAATATATATCACAACCGATTTGCATCTCGAGACTTCATCCTCACCAGTGATACTCCACGTCCAATATGCCTTACCGGGCAAGATGGAAGACCAACCTCGTCAACGCCTTCCCCGTCCCAGAAGACCGGAAGCCGAAGAAGAAGATACAGACGGGTACTGAAGAAGAGCAGGAAGACGACACGGGTTTCAAGCCCAAAGGGACTTTCCCGCTTCTCTCTCTTCCAGCAGAAGTGCGGACGCAGATCTACAACCTGATCCTCTTCAATGAGACCGACCCGCTCGCCAGCAAGGCGAGTCAGGTGATCGACCAGCGAGAAATTCTCCCGAGCTGCAAGAACTTGGCATTTTTGCTGCTAAGTAAACAAGTCCATTCCGAAACCACACGGCTCCTGTACTCGACCGCTACCTTTCGTCTCTTCCCGATCCAAGACTTCCTCGGCCTCCCCACGCTCGCCGACATTGCACCACACTACCGCACGCACATCACTCGGCTGACGATCACGCTAGGAAGCAGCTGGACAGGACCACCAGCAAGTTGGAAGGTCACCAAGGGTCTTGCACGATACTTGCAAAGGATGAGAGGTGTCCGTGTGTTGAGGGTCTTCGTGACACTCGATCCGACAGGCGACGATTTTGAGAAATACAGGATCAGCTACGACTTCTACACCGATTTCTGTGGCGAGCTGCTGCGAGAGGTGTTGAAGGCGATGCCGAAGGCGCTGGAGATGGTGGAATTGTCGGGATATGAGCATGTTGAGCCGGATGGGCCGCTGGTGAGTCGCTTGGCGAAGGAGGCTATCGCGAAGGAGAAGGTGGTTTTGTATGGTCAAGAGTGCGGGTGGTCCAAGAAGATGGAGAATTTGAAGGGAGACCGGCGGACACTTGTGTTGCGATGAGGCATAAATTCGTGCTGCTTACCGCCACTATTCGCATGAAGCGCGCCAGAGACCCAGCTGGGCACAACGTCCCATCCCAAGCAACCTTGAGTATATCTCTTGTCAACCGGCGCGATTTCACACCACGTCAGACGACTAGCAGCACCAAACGCGGCTCACTACTTGAATTCACTGATAAGGTAGCATCTCACACCGTAAAGGCGATGACGCTTGTACACATCTGGCAATTCTGCTACCTGTCTTCGATATGTACATTCCCTGATGGAGAATCGAGTTACTTGGGCTTGGACGCCTGAACCGCGTCTCACCACGTCTCATCCGATATACTTGAGCCTTATGCCAGACCTTCCCGCTCCCTCTAGAACACAACACCTGTTACCCAAAGCCAGGATGAACGAGGCGCCGCCCGACTACGACTTACGCGCCGGTCTGCCACTGGTCGGCACATTTGTTACACTCTCTGAGGTCACCGAAGCCGACATTCCAGCTCTCTACACAGCATACGGCCTGCCAGCTTCGACGGCTGTGTTCAAGTACCTCCCGGGAGGCCCACCTTCATCGTTTGAAGACTTCCACAGATTCATTGCCTCCAAAATCGGCCTCAAAACCCTCTGCTTCCTTGCTGTTCGAGCCGATCCCAAACATTTATCGTACGGATCATATCCCGAGCCTGACGCCACCACAGCCTCCCACGCCCACAACGTTCCCCTCGGCATTCTACCCCTCTACATGACCGACCAAATTAATGGTTGCCTCGAGGTCGGCGCTATCCTCGGCCCGCAGCTGCAACGTACCCCCGCGTCGACGGAAGCTAATTACCTCAACCTCAAACACGCTTTCGAGACGCTTGGTGCGCACAGAGTGGCGTGGAAGTTTCTTGCGCGGAATGAGAAATCGCGTGGTGCGGCGAAGAGGATGGGGTTTGTGAAGGAGGGGTTAGTGAGGGAGGACAGGAGGTGGGAGGGAGAAAGGGTGGGGCTGGAGCTGTGGGGAATGGTAAAGGGTGAGTGGGAGGGTGCTGTGAAGAGAGGGTTCGAGACGTGGCTTGATAGGGGGAATTTTTGGGAGGATGGGAAGCAGAAGAGGAGTTTGGAGGAGTGCAGGTGATGCGCTGGAAGGGAAGCATTGGTGGGGACGTGGACAAGGCTGTGGCGTGGCCGACGCTTGTGCTGGAAGTGCGCTGATCGGAACCACGAGAGAAGTCTGTGCGGGACAATGTCGGTCCAGCCCTGTCTCAATGTCAATGGACAGTGCATCTCGAGATCACCCATGGTACTGCGAAGCAAAGGTTTTGTCCAGCGCTACCAAGCAGCAAGCATTCAAAAGGTCGACCTATCGCTAATCTGCCAATTTCCCCGCAACCCCAGTTCTTCTACATCACTCCCGCTTTCGGCAGTCGCCCGGTGGTCACTCATCAAACATTTCTGATGCTTTCCTTGTACCGGCTTGGGGTGCACAAAGCAGGCTGGTCCTTGAGTATTGCTCTTGAATCGTTGATTGTGACTGCACCATGTCCGAGATTTTCGAGGCGGCAGCCCTCGAATTCAGAGTCTGCCGTCCACGCTCTACGACGAAGGCGACCGCATCTCAGAGGATTTTACTCAACTATTTGCCTGTCAATCAAGAATATGCACTCCCTCCTGCGAATACCAAGATCCTCGACTTACCGGTCTGCCCGGGATCAGAGACTGGAGTGACGTTCAACTTGTTCAGCGAGATCCAGAACATGTACACGGCTCTGCAGTGAACATCATGCAGACAATGGCTCATTCGCCTGCTGCATCTCCTTGGTTCATACTGGGGCCATGGCTGGTTGCTCGAAGCATCCCAGGTGAGCTGCGTGGCGTCGAGCATATCATACTAATAGAGAATTACTAGACAGGCCTGGTCCAACCCGTCTTCACATGATACCAAGGCTTCAGCTCCTCCTGGTTGCACTGACAGACACAAAATCAGGCTTTTCATGAGATGGCCGCCGCTTTCAGCAAGCATCGCTTGCAAACATGCAGGGGAGTTTGCTTGCTTTTCAGCAAACAATGCCTGGACACATGCAGAAGTCCAGATACTTATACTCACAGGCTGAACACGTGCTATTCTTCTCAACTACACATCTTCTTACGGCGTTGCGAGACACATAGGAGAACGTGGACCGAGCATGGCAGCAACGTCGAACACTGGCTCTGCCAAGCCCTCCCCAGTCTTGATAGGCCTCTATGGAATCCCCGGATGCGGAAATCGTTCATGCTCGCAGCTCTGAAGGAGAGACTTGGCACTGAGCGGTGCTTGTTCTTCGAAGGTTCTGAGATGATTGAGGAACTCGTCGATGGTGGATCCGGTGCGCAGGACGAGATCCGCGAACCTGACATTCAGCTCATTCAAGAGGAGTGCCGCGTTAGAGACCTGCCCGGTATCGTCACAGGCCACTACACTTTTCGATATTCCGGCACCGGCTCTCTGATGACTGCTGGTACATTCAAGGACTTCGACGCTTACTCACACATCTTGTATCTCCACGTCTCCCCCACGACAATCCACGAACGCCGTTATATGGATCTTACTAAGCGACCGGATATCGATCTAGTGCAACTAAGCGACTGGCAACACAAGGAGTACGCCGCGCTGCGTGAACGCTGTGTCGAGGCAAAGATCCCTTTAATGAGCATTCCGGACGAGGTTGCGGGCCCTGAGAACGTCGTCCGTGTCATACAAGATCTTCTGTCCCCAATTCACGAGATGCGACTTGAAGAAGTGGAAGCCTTCATCGAAAGGGAAGTCAGTCCAACGGTCAAAAGTGCGCTGATCTTGGACGCCGACAAAACACTGTCAGAGGCCGACGGCGGAGCTTTAGCCCGCGAGATGATGGGTATCGGAAACAGGAGCTCTCTTCAACAAATCCTCGGCTCGTACGGGTACAATCTTGAAGCGTTCGTCACACTGGCAATGTTGTACTGTCAGAAGACACCTTTCGACTTCAGCACCGGCTGTAATCAAGCGGCGAGAAAAATCAAGCTGTACGGCCCGATAGAAGCTATTCTTCGTCAGGTCGCTCGAGAGTCTTCGTTGCAGATCATCGTCATAACCTGCGGTCTCAAAAAGGTTTGGGAGCGCGTCCTTCAACGCCATGGCTTCCACAGCATTCTCGGCCATGGCCTCGGCAGCATTCCCGTCATTGGCAATGGACAGCTTGATCTTCCAGTGGTGACGCCTCAGACGAAAAGCCTACTGGTCCGACAACTGCAGGAACGCGGCATCTATGTCACAGCTTTCGGAGACAGTCCTCTGGATCTGTCAATGCTCAGCGCTGCGGACAACGCTGTCATAGTGGTTGGTCCCGAGAGCACCCGGAGCAAGACTATGGACAATCCCTTGGCTTACAGCATTCAGGAAGGCAAAGTTCGTGCGCGTCAAGCTCTCATGGGAGATGTGTCGCGTCGCCTCATCAACGGGCCTTTCCAGTTACGGGATTCGGATAAGCCGCCGATCGAAGCTGCAGACATCAGCCTTCCCGTTGTTGACATCTCGAGCGAACAATTCCTCGTCCAAGTCCTTCATTCACGTCGCAACACAGCCGGCGTCTGAGCCTCCAGGTTTCGCTTCTATTGTGCTGCTGAGAAGTATGAGAGTGCGCCTGAGTTCTGAGCACACCGATGCGCAACGCTACCGTATCTGGACATGCCCTCCGACAGGCACACCACGAAGTCGGTTGCGATGGACAGGCCAGCTTGGCGGCGTTGCGAAAATCGGAGAACAACTTCACTAGCACAAGTGGTATTGACACAGGGAACAAATTGTTTGGTACCAAGCAGTTGCCCTGACAAGGGCTCACAGAACTGCTCCACTCGGCAGCCACTACTGCCTCTGCACGTGGAGGACCGGAAGGAACTGTTCGATGATGGCAAGGCTGGCGATGCTGATGATGTTCAATCAGGGGACCCGTGGAGGGTTTGGTGGATGCAGCAGCTGGAAGCAGCAGGAGCAATAGCGACCTTCGTTTGTGAGAGTTGAGAAGCCCGTCGTCTGCTGAGACGCTGTAAAAGATATGATCAGTCTTGAGAACTCCTTGAGAATCGATACATGTTTGTGTATTTCCTGCCATCATCGCTCCCACCTGGTCGGTCCCTTTGCTCCCGTGTTCGATTCATTCCGCCACTCATATAAATTCCCACAAGCCCAACACAGGTAGATGTATTGCCTACCTTTGGTCTCAATAGGCGATGTATTGAAAAGTCCCGTAAATCTGGAGAGGCAATTCTTCCATGTGTCAGCAGCACGGGCTCAATCCAAAGCACCGACACTGATTACGAGTATAAGTACCCAGCGAGCCACATATCAAACCATCACAATCCGAATCCCAAATCCGAGACGGTAGTTAGGGTCCTGCGCTCCGCTGATGTCAAAGAACTGTCGGCGAGTCCGTATCATAGGCTCACAAGACACTCGCGAAATTCGGCTCCTGACTGAACTGCTTCTCGAAGACTGAAAGAATTCCTCGTATTGTTCGGCTGAATCGTGGATGTCGCGATGATTTGCTGTCGAGTCGTATTCGGCGACTTAGCGTCGACTCCCCGCCTATTCCAATACCCACCGGCCTCGACCCTCCAACCCCACGATTGCCCCAGTCCCGACGCTCCAATCTCAATTTTGCCGAAGTTCTGTGTTTCTGTCACTCGCTCGTAGCTTCCGGCGACGTACAAGCCCATGCTATGCATCGGACCGTGGAGTGATCGCGCACGCGCGTCGCGAACCTTGAGACTACCCTCTGGTGAAACGACTGATGAGTCGAGATGGTCACAACCAGCACCGCGGGCGCCACCCGGCATCGTACTCCGGCGGCCAGTCCCTGTCCCAAATGTGGACGTGAGTTCAGCAGAAAGGACTCCCTACAAAGACACCTGAAAGTACATTCCCAAGATCGAGGGCCGCTCCACCGTATTGTGCATGAGAAATTCGTGAGTGAACCTGACGTCTCGAAACATGTCCATATCATCATGATGCTTGGCGAAGACGACCATGGGCTGACGACCTTTACAGAGGGCATGTACTTCATGCCGCCGGTCGAAGGCAAGGTGTACAGGGAACAGTCCATGTGCGAGATGCGAGCAGCTTCAACAGGAATGCACCTACGAAGCTGGCAAAGCTCCGCGCACGAAGCACAAAAGCCAGCTCTCGATCACAACCGATGTCACTGATGTCTTGTCAGAGGAGCCAAGAAAGAGTCCAATGGTCAAAGTCTTGTCTCCAACGGGGTCCTCTCCCTCTGCGAGGACACCGCAGTCGCCGACGCCGCCGGATCTACTGCATACGCACAGCAGCCCAACAATTCTGCGATTAGATGAGTCGACCACTGATCAGACCACTACAGCTCCCACTCCATTCACCGAAAACCTGGCCACAATAGCGACGCCATCATCAACAGTGTTTGGCTCCATGATGGACAGCGACATTAGAGCGGCGCTGTTGAAGGACCGTTCGCAAATGTCACTAGCTCAGTCGCCATATGTGTCGCCACGAACGCGAACGTACACCCTTGATCCGTACTCCTACAAGCTACCGTCGATCTCGGACACACGCTCACCAGTTACACCTTCCTCGACAACCGCAGCGCTTGCAACGTGTCGGTACCCCGTCATGCAGTACTTGGCGCCATTCCTTGACCGTGACTTCGGCTATCACTTAGCTTGCGATCTGCTGGACACTTACTTCTCGAGTGCGTTCTCGAGCCGCCTGCATCCAACATGCCACCATCTTCACAACTTCATCGTCCGACGCTGTGATGTACTCGATCCTTTGCATCCTCGAAAGATTCACCCAGCACTTCTGGCGAGTATGCTCTTTGTCGCCTCTCTTAGCGACAGGGCTCTTGGCCTGTTCAATGGGCCAGAAGAGCGCGACCGGATCTGCAAGTATCTCAGTCTGCTCACGTATCGGTTGCTGCACCCTGCGAGATTGGAGTCGTTACTCAGCCAAGAAGATCTTGGCCTTCCAGCAGCATGTCTGATCACCCTCCCTTGCTACACAGACGAAGATATCCACCGTGCTCTGGATCCTGGAGGCTTAGAAGCACTACCAGTGACCTGGGGTACAGACTACATCATCACGTTTATTCACGTCTCGTCGATTATTTCTGGTAGTGAGAAGAAGGCAGCAAGCATCCGGTGGTGGAACGTAGCATTCAATCTTGCTCGAGACTTGAAGCTGAACAGTGAGGTTGACAACTTTTCAGCCCAGGATGAAGTCGGCAGAATGCATGGCTTGCAGACATGCGGCTGCTCCATGCCTCAAGAGCTAAGTAAGGACACTATGACAGAGGTGCATCGAGAAGAACGACGACGGACGTGGTGGCTACTGTTTCTTATGGACCGTCATCTAGCGCTCTGCTACAACCGACCACTAGCCCTCCTCGAGGCCGAGTGTAAAGATCTGCTGGTTCCACTCGACGATGTTGTATGGCAGTCCGGTGCACAACCTCACAGCCACGGCATCCGCCCCAACGGCCCTCACTGCGTCCTTGCACCTTCTGGAACTGGTCGCAGCAATGGTCCGCCCGTTACTTGCACCGGCTTCGGGCTCTTTCAGTACTTCCTTCCACTCATGACCATCACTGGTCACCTTCTCGAGTTCAACCGCGCAAAGTCTCATCCAGTCCTTCTCTCAGCTAGCGCAGCAATGTGGTCGTCACAAGAACGCCAAATCCTTTCCGAACTGGAGCACTACCAAACGAGTCTTGATGCCATCGCCACGTTGACAGACGATGCGACACAACGGCCCTCTCTCGGGGGCCGCTCGAACTCCTGGCTTCAACAACATCCCACCGCAGGCTCGGTCCGTGAGTCTTCCGAGCGCGCACATATTGCGAAGATCGTATCCGCCTACGCCAGGCATGTCATGTCAGTTCTCCGGATCCTTGTCGGTAGCAAATGGGATCCAGTGCAATTGTTCGAAGACGCAGATTTCTGGACTTCATCAGGCGGCTTCAAGGAAAGCATGAGCCACACCATCACGGCAAGCGAATGTGTCACGCAGATACTGGAGCTCGATCCGGATCTGAGCTTCATGCCATACTTCTTTGGGATCCAGTTGCTGCACGGCAGCTTACTCCTGCTTCTGGTAGCATATCGGTTGCAGGCGGATAGTGGTTCGGTGATACTGACAGCTTGTGAGGCCGTCGTGAGGGCGACTGAAAGCTGTTTCGTAAGTTTTCTGTCCTCAGACTGGAATAAAGTCTTCGTGTAGCTAACTTTGATGAACAGGTGACACTGCCAACAGACTACCAACGGCAATTCCGAAACGTGATGCGGAGCGCGATTGCGCTTGCTAGAGGGCGAGGTGACCGCACGAGAGAGGGCGAGACCGAGAAGCAACTCGCTAGCGTGCTTGCCCGGTACAGATGGTCGAGAAACGGTGGCGGGCTGGCAAGATGAGTTCGTTCTTGCGTACGCCTGAGATCCATTTTGCCAGCATTATCTTATGCTTGTCAGTTCCCTACAAGAGGCCGCTACATCACTTGGCGTCTATCTTGGACGAAGACTACTTGGGACCCAATTGGGAAGTTCCTTGGACCACGTGCGTACCAAGACCATGATCGGCACTCGTTAAAGTCTTGTTCGGTCATTGCGTCAAGCGTGCCGTACGCTTGGCACATGGCATATCAGACGTAATAGCATCGGCACACAGCCCAAGGTCGAACAGCTGTCCCCCTTGGTAAGAGTACCACTACCGCTACGAAACCAGGGCACTTCGAAAGGACGCGTGCCGGGAAGCTCCCGTCCATAAACGTCGTACAACTGCAGAGACATCCAGCATGTCCCTCCTCCTGGCCCTCACGGCGCGACTCATCGCCTGCCTCGCCATTCTACAGTTCACCACCGCCTACATCGTCACTCACAATCTGACCGGCGACATCCCCTCCTCCGCCGTCATGAATTTCGTCTACGCTCCCTTCCCCGTTCTACCCGGTGCCCTCTCCCTAACCGTCTACCAACATTACTCCAGGCCCCTCAACAACAGCATCGATCTCGGCATCTTCTCTCCACTCGGAATCTCCCTATCTCAGCCTTCAACGGCAGCGGCTCTCGCGGCTGGTCCGGTGGGTTTCGCAAGAACTTCACTATTGCCTTGGGCGGGGCGACGCCGGGCTATAATGCTGGGCCACTGGAGGTGGGAGAGTGGAACGTCGTGCTGGGACCGTATGTGGTCGAGGCGGCGGGCGTGGACTGGTCGGTGAATGTGGAAGTGACGTATGCTAAAGCCGAAGGTGATGGGATGGACTGGGAGGGAGTCGAGTATTGGCGGCCTACGCGTACGCGCGGACGGACTATGAAGGCTTCTTAGTTGGACAGAGTAGTGATATGGAGGGAGCGGTGCGAGAGAGCGAAGAGCAATGGCTACGCGGAGACTTCCATATGCATTCTATCTACTCCGACGGGAGGTATCTACCAAGCGAGCAAATGGAGAATGCCGTGAAGAAAGGGCTGGACTTCATCTTTTTCTCAGAGCACAACACAGACAGCGGCAGCAACGAGATCGGTCGCTGGCGGCCAGAGGGAGCTGAAGAGCTGCTGGTTGGTAGAGCTATCGAAGTCACTACAAGGCACGGTCACTGGCAAGCTATTGGACTTGATCGAGGTCAGCAGGTCGAATGGCGGTATACGAATGAGACAGATGGCTTCGCGCAGGCCGCGGATGGCGTGAGGCAGTCTGGAGCGCTCGTCAGCATTAATCATCCCTATGCCAGTTGCTCGCGCTGCGACTGGACGCTAGATTGGGATCATCATGATGCGATCGAGGTATGGAATGGGCGGTGGAGTCCATTGAATGAGCTCGCGGTCCGACGATGGCAGGACGAGTTGGTGGCTGGAAAGAAGACAGTGGCGATTGGCGGAAGTGATGCTCATCACCCGCCAGAACAGAACGGGCTGCCTACGACAGTGGTCAGGACGTCTGTAAAGAGTCAAGCAGGCATTGTCCAAGGTGTTCGTGAAGGCGGAGTGTATCTCGTGGAGGGCCCTGGTATGGAGTTGGAATTCAGTGTGCTGGTTGATGGCATCGAATACGATATCGGTCGTACTGCGCCTACTGGGAGTGGCACGGCAGTGTTGGCCGCCCGTGGCTTCCTCGACGCCATAGCGTGTTTCGTGACAGACACTGGCTATGTCAAAAATCAATCTCTGACCGAGGATCCGGTCAGATATGAGGTTGACGACAGCAGGTTTATTCGGGTCGAGGTCAGGAACTCGAGTGACGTGCTGCTGGGTCTGGCGAATCCTGTATTCTTTGAATGATCAAGCACATGCGCCCTCGCCAAAGACTCAAGCCACGGCAGTACCTCTCCCTCGCTAGTATCATGTCGCCCAGCAAGATTCATTTCTCCTCGTCGCTGCTGCCATGGAGAGAAGGGAAAGCCGCCTTCCGGTTCACACGACCCAGGTGACCAGAGATCAGTCGAATACCAAAGCTAGATCTACAGCAGGCGTGGGAAACATCCTCTTCCTGACACCCTCTGACAGCTCTAGACCTGGTTCTCTGGTTATTGAGTGGACGTATATACCCAAAACAACCGATGTGAGTCTCTGCAACGTGTTTTGATACGCCTCGCCGCTCATATATCGTTGCAAGTGGCTCGGATGATCAACACATTGTATTAGTGTGTCTGTGCCAGGACTCTCCAACATATTTCTGAACGGTCGTGTAATGCTGCAATCCCCCTGAAGCATCGTCCCGGAGTCTGCACCAAGTATCATTGAGGAGGCACAACCGCCAACTAGAAGAAGCATCACAGGGTTTATGTCCAGTAGTAGTTGATGTAGTCAAGGCGCAAATTATTCTTCTAATTGGGTTGTGACTGATGTTTGGTCCTCAAATTCAAACCTAATGATATGGCCAGGGATACTGTTCACCACAACAGCTGATTCACTGGCCAACATACCCTGAAACGACCTTCCTCAGAGGAGAAACAGCATATTATCGAGTATGGTGTGGTAGATTCCACAATTTGAGGTGTCGAGCTGTGCGTTCAAACCCACTGACACATGCACTGGCTGCTCATAAACAACCATGACCATCATGCGTGACTGAAGAGGTAAGAGTCGCGGTGGGCCATCAGGTGCGAAGATGGATGTATAATAGTCTGGAGACCATGGCGTACTGTCAGTTCTGATTTACTTCGTGGTCCAATCTTCGAGATGCCGAGAATTCTTACGAAACAGCTTGAACTGGCACCACGACTCAAGAGAAGCATCTTCAAACTTCTTCGCAATCTGTACTGGGTCATACTGCGGGCTGGTGTATCGGGCTGTAGGCGCAAGAGGCATTTGCTGCTGGTGGATAGTGCGCAGCATGATTTCTGTATCGAGAGGAAGACCATAGTAGTATAAGTGATTCCCATGGAGCCGAACCTTCTCGAGAAGTGTATCAACAGGTCGAACTTTATTAGCTGGCTGATGTTTGTAACGTGTAAGCTGTAGACCATCGGGTAGTAGGTTTGTGCACTGTCCCCAGTATAGTCCGACCAGGGCAGTCCCAGCGATGTCCAGCTTCCGCTCCAGGTCTTTCTGAACCATACTGCATAGTCCAACCTCAAATTGTTGCTGATAGGTTTGCTGGATGAAGCCAAATATCTTGACCGCATATTACACTATGGCATCAAGAGTAGGACAAATTGCTGCTGACTTTATAGCGTCCCTCCAACTGCGCCTCAGGTACAAATTCTGACCAGCATGACAGATGTAGAGTATCGAGAATGCCGAGCCAGCTTGCAAGGCACTGTTCCAGAGGTCTAACTGGCGTCGTACATGATCCGTTGCCAAGGGGGCCTTTGAACTGAGCAAAGCCAATAACTTGTGAAAGTCCCTGAAAGTGAGTGTGTATGTATGAATGCACACCTATCCAACGAGAACACTCTCTGTGGCTATGATGGGTGTACCCGACTTGGCCAGCTCAGCCAGCTCGGCTAAATTTGTTCTGGAGTGTGACAGACCATCGTTGGGCGCTGCAATAGATGCTTCCAGCTCGGCGAGCTAGGATCTATCATGGAGTCTGATAGACCATTGTCCGGCGCTTCAATCGGTGCTGCTGGTTCAGCCAGCTCGGCGAGCCTGGGATCTATTGTGAAATATGACAGCTCATCCTCCGGCACTGGAATCGGTGCTCCTGGCTCGGCTAGTAGCTGCCTTGTCACATGGTAGTAATCATAGGCCTGATCTCAGACAGACGCTTCTTGTCCATAGGTCTTGATTGGCTTCATGTCTGGGTGCTTGATCTTTACTCCGCCAAGGAGCTCGTAGAGCTGATCGTTTGATGTTTCCAATGGCCTGTCGGCATTCTATGCCGACGCATTGGACGCGGTTATTCTGAGCACTCACAGCCATCAGACTTTCTCGTTGAAGCCATACATACGGTGACGATGAAAATGTTTTTTTGAGCTGAATCTGCAGTACTGATGATAATAGTCCGTGCGGAATGTCGAGGCTATCATCGATCCGAGGGAGGAGTCCTTGAGCCATGTTAGTGAGACTCTGCAAAGGTACTGCTGGTGTGGGCTGAGGCAACAAGACTCGGCGGAACTTACGTATTATTGTGGTGGGATGTCCTCCAGGCGTGGTCCCACGCCTCCGTTCCCTATAGAAATGATTGCAAGAAGCGGAATGACAATGTCTCTGGCAGGCTTCGCAGGCATAACCCTCCTCGTCGATCAACATGCTTTGTGCGCTATCACGCCGCGACCGAGGTCTGGTCGATGATGAGAAGATTGCTATTCAGTAGGACTGTACTTCAGTCAAGGCCGGGCGCAACATTTGTTGCAGACCCAATTGCAGACAGGATTGCTGAGAAAGGCTTCGTGATGACTGTGGTCCTCGTGCTGCAAGGCGACCTTGCTTTTGGTCCTCAAGCATCCTACGATGCGTTCAAGACGCCCAGTGTACAGATGCTCTCCTGAACTCCTTGCTTCAAAACAATATCCAAGTACGCATGTCCCAGTTCTGCGATACAAGCCCGAGCTCTTCCATGAATCGTAATCACCCATCCCTCTCCCCACCGCCATCAATGCCCAACCCCTTGCCACTCCCTCCACCAACACTCCCCGTCGCCGCACTCGCACTTCTCTCATCGGCCCGAAACATGATCTCCTGCTCTAATCTGTCGCATCGCTCCGCCATATCGTCTAGTTTGGTCAGGATCTCGTCCGAGATGTTCTTGAACTTCTTGTCTAGGTCACCTAGAAAGTCGTCTATTGCTTCGGCGAGGCGTGTGGAGGTTTCTTCTGCGGACGCGTGGTCCTGTTGTTGTGATGTGGGGGCGTTGTTGGCTGGAGCAGTTTGGGATATTGACATGTTGGGCGGGTTGTGAACGTGCATCAGGCGGAGGATGAGACGGACGAGGAGTCAGGAGCGTGCTAAGTGCTGCGCAAGGTAAGTCCGAGTGTGGCCTCACCATTAGTTTACTTGATGCTGTACACTCGGGGCAGGAAATCGCACGAACAAGTTGCGCGTGAGGAGGAAGTGAGGTCTAAGCGAGGCTGAATGTCAGCCTCGTACAAATCACGCACTTGCTTTGAGCGAAGGGAGAGAGACACTGGCAGAGACGAGCAACAACTCGAATTACTCACGAGGTCATCATTATTCTCATGAATCTTGATAGCTAGAGATCTGTCTTGCCAATCGAGAAATTGGCATCGCTCGAAGTTCGAGAAAAATGGGTGCAGCAGCGGTCACTCAGCATAGCGCGACGACGACGACTTCTTCGAAGGTTTCCGACAACAGAACGTGACTGACTCGTACTAGACTGCTGCGGCAGTTATTAGCCAGAAAGTCGCCCGAGGAGCGCAATTTGGCCGCCTAGATCTCCAGATGATTGGCGCTGGGAGTCCCATGACCCAGGCGTTCTCCTTTCTCCAAAGCCTTGTCCAGGCAACCGAACATGGCTGTATATTGAAGTTGATATACGACAGACGCAGGGGTAAGTCTGCGAAACCATCCCTCGTTTGCCTCGCGAGTCAAGCAAACCTGGGTTGAGGAAGTCCAAGCCGAAGTTATGACTTTACTTCAGTGTTGATATAATCACTGTCGACGTCTATAACTTGGCCTTCTGCAAATCCACAGCATCTCGCTTGGCCCAGTCCCGCATCACCTTTCTCATTATCTTCCCACTTGCTAATTTTGGGACTTCATCGATGAACAGGACGCCTCCCACCAAGGCTTTATGCTTTGCGACCCTGCTCTTGACCCAATTCTGTACGTCCTCCACCGTTGTCTTCCCCTTGTACTCATCTTTGAGCGTCACATAGGCTCTCGGCCACTCATCATGGCCCAAGGTGATACCCACGACGGCGGCATCCGCGACCTGGTCGTTCTCCAAAAGCACCGCTTCCAACTCGGCAGGTGCGACTTGTAGGCCGTTCACTTTGATGAGCTCCTTCTTTCGATCCACGATCCAGAACCAGCCATCTTTCACCAGTGCGATATCACCAGTCTTGAGCCAGCCACCGCTGTCCAGCGTCTCCTTCGATGCCGCCTCATTCCTCCAGTAGCCCAGACATACCTGTGGTCCTCGTACAGAGATCTCTCCTCGATCGCCATCCACAATTTCATTCCCGTCATCGTCGAGCAACCTGCACTCGCTGTTCGGATCCAACAAGCCAACACTACCTGAGTCATCGTACCGGCCTCCTGGCACGTGTATTGCTCCACATGTCACCTCCGTCATGCCCCAGCCCTGCACTACATTCACTTTGAATTTCCTCGACACGGCATTCTGTAGCTCCTTGGATAGAGGCGCTGCTCCGCAGAGGATGTTCTTCAGACTGCTGAGATCGTAATTGCTTGTCTCTGGTCGCTTATCTAGCATGACTAAGATAGGCGGCGCAGCCTGCAGGTGCGTTATTCGGTACTGTTGCATGCTTGCAAGGAAATCTGAGTAGACGAATTTGACCATGATATAGATGGGGTTCAAAAGTTTCGGTGCCATGACGCAGGCGTACAATTGACCTACACTGATCAGTGAAGAGACTCATCAAGAGAAACATTCGAAACCTACCGTAAGCATGGTATAGCGGCAGGAACCCAATCCACCTCTCCTCTGGCCTTGAAGATGCCTCATACGGCTGCTCAGCATCCCTCATCACAATCGTTTGCTCCGAGTTCGCAACGATATTATGGTGTGAGACAACAACACCCTTGGGCAGCCCCGTCGTCCCAGAGGAATAGTTGATCGTGGCCGGCGTCGTCTTCGCATTCGACCTCATCTCATCCCACTTATAACTTTCCGCGTCCGGTACATTGACGGCTCGCCAATCCCTCACGCCATCCCGCGCTTCACACTCCTCATTTGAAAACAGCAGGATTCGCTCCTTACCCAGTCCAACCTTCCCCGCCGCCGCGACCGCCGTTTCCAACAAACTCGGATGCACCAGAATCAATTCGGCCTCTGTATTCCGCATCTGGAATTCGACCTCGTTGATTGTATAGATCGGATTCACACCACTAAACACCCGACCTGCACCCACGATGCCCAGATACGCGACAGGCACGAAGATGTGATTGGGTGTCATGATCAGGACTACCTTGCCTTTGGGCACGCCCAGGACATCAAACATGCTGGCGAGGCGTTTGATCCATTTGAGGCCTTGGCGGGGCGAGAGGCTGTGCTTTGGGTTCTGGGCATCGATCCATATTGGTTTGTCTGAAGGGGTCGTTGTGGGTGGGAAGATGTAGGAGAGGATGTTGCTTTCGGGGATGGCGATGTCGGGAAAGGGGGATTTGTATATCATCTTGGCTCTCCGCCCAACTGCAATACCTTGGAAGACGTCCGTAGTCGTGGACTTACATATGGTTAGAGACCACTTTCGAGGCGTTGAGCTATCTAGTATATCTAAGTTGTGAGCAGGTGGGAAAGCCTCGGCAAAAGTTTTATGGAGGCCCCCATTGGAGTCTGGGCCCCGGTAAACCAAATCCGGTATCCGTGGCAGGATATGCTTTTAAGAGTCTCGACCGGCGCCGATGAGCTTCTCCGAGTCTCGACTCGACAATGTCCCAGTTACCGCCTATAGGTAGCTACTTTGACCTCACCGGCAAGGTCGCGCTGGTGACCGGCGGTCAGTGATGCTCTAGCTTGCCATCTTATATGTACAGAACTGACGCCTCACAGGCTCACGAGGTCTGGGCCTTCACGCGGCAACAGTCTTCCTGCAAGCCGGTTGCCAAACCGTCTTCATCACCGCCCGGAATGCCGCCAATATCAAAGAAGCTACAGCACAACTGAATGCACTACCCGGGATCAAAGGCAAAGCCGTGGGAATCCCAGCCAATGTCTCCCAAGAAAAGGAGATTTTGCAACTACTCGCCCAGGTGAAGGAGATAGAGCCTAAGCTTCACATCTTGGTGGCGAACGCTGGAGCGACATGGGGAGGGCCGTTGGACACGACACCGGACTGGGCGAACCAGAAGGTGCTGGATCTGAATGTGCGGGCGGTGTTTAATATGGTCAAGCTGTACGGCCCCTTCTTGGACAGTACTCTTGAGGTAAGACCTCTAACGCGCCCAAATAGGTTCGCTCCCCTTCTGTCAGCAGCAGGCACACCTACCGACCCAGCACGCATCATCATCGTCTCCTCGACCGCCGGTGTCAACGTCCCACACGTTGGCGACCACGGCACCATTATGTACTCAGCTTCAAAAGCGGCCGCCCACCACCTAGCACGGAACTTCGCCGTCGAGCTTGGGCCTCGGAATATCACGACCAACACTGTTGCTCCGGGTTTCTTCCCTTCGAAGCTAGCCAATGGACTAATTGAGATTCTGGGTGGGGAGGAGGACCTGAAGAAGGCTAATCCGTGTGGGAGGTTAGGTCAGGCAGGGGATATTGCGGGTGTGATGCTGTATCTTGCTTCGCCAATTGCGGCATATGTGTAAGTCACTCGCCCCATACGCGTTGTGACACGAGGATTTCCGTGAGCTGACGTGAACCTTGCTTAGAAACGGAGTGGATATAGAAGTTGATGGTGGTGCGAGACTGAGTGCTGGTCGATTGACAAAGTTGTAGGAATATCCAGGAGGATCAAGAAGTTCTCCCATACAGGCTGTGGCGGAGCCAAGGCGGGTTCTTCGCATGCGAGGGCGATATAGACATATGTAAACTCGCACAGGTGAACGCTGTAAGCCGTTCGAGCATTAGGTGTCCTTATGGGAGCTCTTTCGTGCATTGGGCACAACGAAGCTGTCACCACGACCGTGATCACACATACGATCGCTCCGTTAGACACTCGATGATCATGTGCCCGATAATTCGTGCAATGTTCCCGATCCATGTCTGAGCATTTGAAATTTGCCAAGATCCACATGTAGGATGTAGTTTGCTTTGGGCGGAATCGCGCCTGGGGCAGGTGCCCGGAGGATTCCCCACAGCGCAGCCCAGCACACCTGTAAATTCCGGATATCGTTTTCCCGAACCTCTTTGCCCGACGAGTGATGCCTGCCCTCTCGTAGACGATATGACCGTTTATTACAAGTCGCCGCACATAGGGTCTACTCACCCTCCGGCCCGACGACATCTAGCCTTGTCTTGAACGCAGTCTGCCGCTGAGCGTTAGGAGAGGCCGCGACATGGGTGCATACGGGTATCGGTCTCTCCCGCGCTGAAGGCGAGAAGCACCAATGCTATGGCCGCCAACAGAAACACCAACTGCGGTATGATCTTCAATCTTTGGATGCGCAGCGACTCCGCGTCCGTCACTTCGTCCAGCTGCAGATTCACAGTACCGAGGACGAACCCGCGCACGATGTCCCATTTCAGGCATTCACCATCCCAGGAGTGCCACGGATCGTACTTTTCCAATAGCCTTGGGGTCATTCGGACTCGATATGAACAGTAGTCTGGGAAGAATGTGTGCGACTGCTCTGTGTTGAAGATCCGTCCGTGCAGTCCTCTGAAGTATTTCTTCATCGTGTGGGTCTTCGCATTGATGATCAGATCCTGTTGATTATCTTAAGTCAGCAACGCACATTTAATGCTTCTGCGTACAGCATATCGAAGAGATATCGTCACTCACGTATCGGGCAGACAGACTCAAATTGTAGCGATTTCGCCTGTTCTCTTCTAAGTCCGCTGAAACTCTTACGCGAGCGGTCACGATCCATTCGAGCTCTGGGTACAACTTCACATGCGTGAGCACCACCTGGTTAGAATTGTTGGAACCATCTGGGACCTGCAAGGCGACTGCAGCGAGCGTTTCGTCAGTCTTGCTCAAGAACGAAGCAAGGGTTAGCGTTCCGCCTTCTGAAAACTTGTGCGTTGCGTCGAAGGTCCAGTGTATTCGTTCCAGGCGGCCAAGGTACCCCAGGCTGGGGACAACCTTCATTGGCAGTGGAAACACGACTCTAGTAACATGGATGCGCCACGCCTGTGGAATAAATTGACCGAGTTGTACCGGTGCCTGGACAACAGATGCAAATATACTCGTTCGCAGTAACACTGGCATTGCTTCGTACCGAAACTGCTTGTTGATCGATGCCAGGTCCAGATAGCCGTTATGTCGGAGGACATAGGCTTCATGGAACAGATGCGTCGGTTCACGTGGGAATATTTGGATGATTTTCCTCTCGTTGATTCCCAAGAGCCGGGCTTGTTGGGAAAGGCTGAGTGAGAAGAATGGAGGTCTGCTGAATGTCCCTTCACAAGGTCGTTGCACAAGATCAAGAGCGAACCAAGAACCCGCGAACATTTCTGAATAGATACGATTGCGGACCTCGCCAGGGAGGCCGAAGAATGGAAATGATGATGGTGCTGATGAGTGAGACAGCCGTCCACCTGTTCGAGGCATCGAACGCGCTCTCGCCTTTCGACTGGCAGTACCACCTTGTGCCGTGGATTGCAGCGTCTGCTCTATCAAAGAATGACGGGCTTCGGACGTGACGCCTGTGGCAGTAATTGTAGCCTGCCAAATTGATGGGAATTGCCACAATCCAGGATCATATAATGGCGACATGAGCGCGTGATTCGATGAACAACTCCTCCAAAGCAGTCGAGCGGATTTGCGTTGCTTTCTGAAATCGTAGATCTTTGAACATTGTCAAGGGTTGCCGATTCAGTACTTATAGGTACTCATGCTCGTGGTTGGGCAACGTGTCTTGAACGGATCTTGCCGCGAGGACAAGCGGAGGGCGAACCTACTTAAACGTGCTGGAAGTCTCGTGAAATGGCACCTGCTGTTCTTTCCCTGCCCTAGCGGTGCCATCATCGCTGGCAGTCACTGCCATGCCTATTCACGACACAAGCTCCTGCCTCATATTCGGATCGCTCCTGCCTGGAGAGCACCTACCGCCGATGTTTCTATTATCAAGGAAGGAGGCCGAAACTGAATCTCTATTTACGAGTTGGAACTTGTCCAGAGTAATAGCGTGAGCGGCTTACTCTGGACAAGTTCCAACTCGTAAATAGAGATTCACCTAGACCATTCGACTCGTAGATAGCATTCGCTCTAGTGTCAGATCATAGTCCTGCTCGGTTTCACGTTGGAATTCCAAGCTTTGCTGTTTCCCGTGTGCCGCGTAGAAGAAAATGTTGGGCTTAGGCTCGCATGTTGGCCGACCAATCGTGGCCGGTCAGTGACATCGACGAGCATGATCAGGACGTATCAGAAACGGTTCATGCGGACGATATCGACCACCGCACTTCGGTATTATACATCACAGAGTAGAGGTCAATTATCAAGAGACCAAATGAGCCAGAGCATCAGGCCTCATTCCCGCCCCTGTCGAAGCTAAAAGCCGCCTAACCATCAAAAAGCGTATCGATAAGCGATTTGGAGAACCAAAATTTGAGATCGACTTCGACACTGAGAAAAACTGAGGACGTGATCTGCCCGACAAGCAAGTCCGCTACCCAATCAAACAAACAAGACAGCCGCCAGACCTCACAACCCCAATTGTACACCATGGTGAAGAAGAGCAAGCTCCTAGCAGCGCTAGACGCCCACAAAGGCCGAGACTACGACGCAGAGAAGCGGAAGAAGCAGTTAAAGGCTGGAGAAAAGGCGAAGCAAGAAAAGCTCGCTCGGAAGGCACAGTCCGCCAAGTCAGAGGATGAAGCAGAGCCAATGGCACAGGCAGCAGATATCGCGCTACCGGAGAGCGAAGACGAGGCAGAAGAGGTAGACGATATCACAACAGTCAAGTTTAACGGAGAGCCTACAACACAGACCAACGGTCAAGACGTTGCCAGTGAAGGCGACGATAGCGACCAGGATGGAGACGAGGACCAGGACGACGAAGGAGAAGAAGAAGAAGAAGAAGAAGAAGACGACGATGAGGCAGGAGAAGAGGAAGACATCGCTCTCTCTGACCTCTCCGCATCCGACCGCGAAGACACAGTCCCACACCAACGTATGACCATCAACAATGGCCCCGCCCTCCTCACATCAACCTCACGCATCGCTCTCCTTCGCAACCACCCTCTCAAGGACCGCGCCCCTTTTTCGACGCACAACAGCCTAATCTCTACTCTCCCCTCCACCACCACTTCCGTCCCCGACCCCAACGACGACCTCACTCGGGAATCTGCCTTCTATGCCATAGCGCGCGCGGCTGCCTCCGAAGCCCGTAGCCTTCTCAAAAAGGAAAACATCCCCTTCTCCCGCCCCGCAGACTATTTCGCCGAAATGGTGAAAAGCGAAGAGCACATGGGCCGAATCCACAAGAAGCAGTACGACGAGGCGGCGGATCGCAAGGGAAGAGAGGAGGCGAGAAAGTTGCGGGATGCGAAGAAGTTTGGAAAGCAGGTGCAGGTAGCCAAGGAGCAAGAGCGGGCCAAGTTGAAGAGGGAGACGTTGGACAAGATCAAGGATCTGAAGCGAAGTGAGTTTCCATCATCTTTCTGTGAGATGGCAGCGGCAGTACTAACAGAGCGTGTCTATAGAACGAAAAGGCAACCCCTCAGAGAACACCAAAGAAGACGCCGAAGATGACCTCTTCGACGTTGGCGTAGACGACGACAATAATGACAGCAACAAATCACGCCGAGGAGGTCGCGATCGGAGCAGCAGTCGGGGTGGTGCTGGCGGCGCCTTCAAACGGCAGAAGAAGGACGCCAAATTCGGGTTCGGCGGGAAGAAGCGCTTCTCGAAGAGCGGCGATGCGGAAAGTAGTGCTGATATGCGTGGATTCAGCAGTGCGAGAATGAAGGGCAGGGGTGGTGGTGGTGGGAGGGGAGGTGCAAAGCGGTTAGGGAAGAGTCGGAGAGCGGCTGGACGACCGTGATCAATCAGAATAGACGATGTTGAAGACTGATGAGCCATGATGCAATACGCTGAATCGAGACTTCATCAGTCATTGGCACGGCTCATACAAGAGTTGTAGGGGCTCACATGCTCGATTTTAAGGCAGCACATCCGTGTAGAAAAGGACTACTTCGGTGTGTCATCCGGCTCGGTCTAAGTCCAGAGTATACTTGTCAACCGGCCTGTCGGCAGGGCACCTAATCCATCACTTTTTGGATCTACGACAACGTTGAACCAGCGTTAGTCACAACATGTACAAACCTCTCAAATTAGTATCAAGTCCCGCATATGTACACTTTGAGGCCTGTCTCTTCCGCTCCCTTCTGCCAACTGACAAGCAACCTGCTGGGCGGCTTCATAAATTTCTCAGTCCTGTCCCCCAATGCACCATACTGCACTGTGATCTCCTCTATGTCTTCGAGGCGAAAATTGCCATCGGAGTGCAAGATCTTCTCATTTGCCACTCAAGGAGGATCGTCCTTCCATGGGCCAAGATAATTCCTCTGAGCTGGCATCTTCAAGATTTAGGGTCCTGAGGCCATGAACTCCCATGTAGAATTCGTCTGTCGAGCAACATCGAATGCATTCCAAGGGCCAGAGACCTTGCTATCACTTGAGCAAGACGTTGGATCTTCGTTCGAACTTGGCGATAGGATTGCCCTTTTACTCAATCCGGGACACTGATGGTCGTGCGTTGCAATTGAACGAGCTCCACGCCACGATCACGCCTAATGTGATCACATCGATACCGTTCGTCTCTTGCGATTCCCTGATTGTGGCCACGGGCATCGAGAACTCCCGTTCCAAATCGAGAGCCAACCATCACCAGTTCGCCGCCCTGCCTTGAAAGTCCAGTCCTTGAGCACCAAAAATCTCCTCCTTCATCAACACGCACATCCGTCCTCCTGCACAGGCTTACTCGCGCTCACATCAATACTCTGCATCTGTTGTTGAGGCTGCTCGCCCTCGCCCTCCATCCCCGGCAATGCCTGCGCAATCCTCTTGAAGAGCCCCTTTACATTATGCCCGACCTTCGCACTGGTCTCCACAAAGATCGCCCCGGCCCTCTTCGCCTCCTCCTCCCCTTGCTGCGTCGTGACCTCCCTCCTACTATCGCCCAAATCCGTCTTATTCCCCACGAGCACCACAATCACGTCGTTCCCCCTCTCGCCCCTCACATCATCGATCCATTTTCGTGTTTGCTCAAAGGTCTTTTTCGAGGAGATATCGTAGACGACGACGGCGACGGAGGAGTCGCGGATGTAGGAGGGGATCAAGGAGCGGAAGCGCTCTTGGCCGGCAGTGTCCCAGAGCTGGAGGCGGACGGTGCGGTCCTCGAGGTACATTGTCTTGGAGAGGAAGTCGATGCCGATCGTGGCTTGGTACGTGGTGTCGAAGGAGTCGTACATGAAGCGCGTTATGAGAGAGGTCTTGCCGACTATTTTGGTAGGTTGTCAGAGCACTCGAATGAGAAGGTATGGGTAGGGTGTTCGCTTACCTGATTGTTCGCCGAGAAAGACCAGTCTGTGGGAGCAAGTGTGGTCAGAATGTTGTTCGCGAGCTGGGTATCCGTGGAAACATACTTGAACTTCTTCAGCGGGTTCGAGTAGGACCCTACTGCTTGCGCCATGGTGTATGTGTGGACGCTTTGGCGTCAGATGTGTGATCTGCCCTCGCTGCTCTCTGATCCGTCGACTGTCGGTATTTGCGAACACACAGTAGGCTCGCGAGCAACCAGTCACGCAGGACAGGAGCTGTTGGTCGTGTGGTGGTCTCGTAGGCCTAGAAAAAGGCAGCGGTTAGGCCCCTTCTGATATTTCGTGTCCTCAGAAAACCAGTGGCGTCACTCGGGGATCCCAGGCTCTCCCTCTCTCCGCTGTCGCCGCAATGGTCCCAAGACAGGCAGCACGATTCCGATCGAAGGCGGCTCTCGTTGATGCACTCCAGAATTAAAGCTGACGAGTCAAGGCAAACAAGATCGAACTTTTGGTATGTACAATTGCAAGACCTTGTCGAAACTGAAGAACGGGATGTCGGAAGGTCGTTGAAAGCCGTCAAAGGGTGGCCCGTGGGCATGGATCAATCATGATTTAAGGACGCTTTAGGCTTCTCCTCGGGACGGCCAAGCCGCCAGACCCCTGAAGCATAGCCCAGAAGACGGGGCCTATTGCGCCGCCAAATCTGATTGGGTCGTGCTGAACCGCATTTCTTTTTGTTCCATCTCCAACTCCAAGGAAGCGCAGTTCGGTCAAGTTGATTCCCTCATCGCGAGCTACTGCTACAGTATACTCAGCTCGACGATGCTCCCGCGGTAGCACCCACAATAGAACTATGCGCGCGACACTCGCCCTCTTCAAGCGCTCCGTCTGGAAGGGTACGTGCCTCCCGATTCCCAAGCGCCGCATGAGGCATGCCGTTCATCGTCGAAGACACCATAAACAAGAAGCCCATCCCAACTAACAAACCCACCCAAACAGGACCCAACATCGTCCCCTTCGAGATAAACAATACCATCCCTGCGAACAAACACCCCATAATCCGGACCCAGAAGCGCGCCGCTACCATCACGCCCCAGCTCGTTGGCTACCGGTTCGCCGTACATAACGGCAAGATATACCAGGATGTCTTTGTGACGGAGGAGATGGTGGGGAGGAAGTTGGGGGAGTTCGTGCCGTGAGTATTTCATACATGTATACAGTGGTGACCTGTGTGGATGGAAGAGGTCGTCGGCGAGGGTGTGGTGGCTTGAGGACATTGTGCTGACTTTGTGGCGGATAGGACGAGAAACGCGTTTAGTTACAAGGCGACGAAGAATAAGTGATTGTCTGTGAGCGGAAGCAGAAAATTTCTTGGGTCAACGGGAACGCGATTCCAATGTTCAAGCAGACGGATACGTGACCTGCAGATTAATGGTGAACCTGGGCGGCGCCAGTGTATATTTGTATCAGCTCGTCGTATGTCGATGGCGTCGAATGCGCTGGGAGAGCGCTCCGCCTCAAAGCAAACTGCATCCCAGCAGACTGTGCGCAGTCAATCATGCCAGACTCTCTGTGTTCTTCGTTTCCAATCCTATGTCCCAATCATGATTTAAGTCCTCCGATACCAGGAGGATCTTTTAGGGGTATACCAGTATGCGCCGTCAAATGCGCCGTCGCCATGCAATGTGCTCCCAGTCCCCAGTCTCTGCACAACATCATCCGAACCCACGAACTAGCTCACCGATAGAACTCACTCCTCTTGACATTAACCCCATACTCCTGCACCGCCATCCCCAAATCCTCCATCGTCAACACCGCTTTCGTCCCTCCCGCCCCTCCTCCACCGAAGCCAGCCCTCTGCACACCCAATCCCGTACTCTGGCCCCCCTTCCCGCCACCAGCACCTCCTCCTGTGCCCGCGCCACCACCTGCACCTCCCGCAGGCGCACCGCTACCCATCGCGGCTGTAGCAAGACTATTGGACGTGCCGCCTGCGCGAATGCGGCTGTATTGGTAGGCGTCGGCAGCGATGTCGGCGATGAATTTCTGAGTCGCGAGGCCGAGGAGGCGTGCGAGGGGCAGCGGGGTTGTGTTGGTGGTCGCGCCAGTTGGATCGCTGGGGGAGGGTGGAGGAAGGCCGGCGAGGGTGAGGTAGTGCGCTGTTACTGCGTCCGGTATCTGAGGAAGAAGAGATGTCAGTAGTTGTGCCAGTATTGACAGGTGCAATGGCAGTGGGGAGATGTCAAGCGTACAATCGGCGCATAGTCATCCATCTTGCTCATGAACTCCCGCAGTGTCGCATCTTTGCGATTCTGCTGTGTAGTAGTGGTTGGCTGGGGCGCGGCGTCTGCCATGTCTTGATCTGGATTCGAGGATGCAACACCGTTCGCGGTGGCTGACGTGTTGGCTTGTTGTGTAGTGCCGTCGCCCATGTCAACGTCTGCATCGACGTCTGCGGTACTCGCCTCGACTGTAGGTGCGTCAGGCTCTGGGGCGGTGGGCGACGACATGGCTCCGGAGGCGAATGGGGGCGGTACGACTCGGATGGGATCTTGTGTGACACTATCACGGACAATGACAGCGATAGGGTGGGTGGTCAAGCTGAGAGGCCGATGAGGATTCGCTTGCACTGCACTGCAGGGTGGGTTTCTCCACAGCGGAATGAACTGGTGGATCTGGTTGCCTGGAAAAGGCAGCATACGGGCTTGAAATGAACTTCGCTTAGGCATCAGGTTCTGTGCATGATTTATTATTGATTTTCTAGCGAGGGAGGGCGCTACAGATTCATTCTGACAGGTCTATGCTGTCTGGGCTATCGCTGCCGTTCTACTTCTCGTCTTGCTCGCCTTCGTGCTTCTCCGCCTGCTGCTCCGCCTGCTTCCCTGCGTTCTTGCCTTCCTGCTTCCCTTTCTGCTCCTCTTCCCACCTAGCCTTTTCGATTGCCATGAGCTCTCTATCTGGGTCAACGAGCTCGCCAACAAGATCACCAAAATGCCGCCGCCATCGCTCGAACTGCTCTACTGTGGGTCGAGTAGCAGTAAAGATGATTCCATCTAAGCATCCTCGCCGGAGACTGGGCGCCGTCGAATGGCTGTGGCTGGCCTGCGCGGTGGCTATGACAATGTGAAGCTGGCTGTGCTCGATGACAGCCTGTAGCTGCCGGAGTTCCCATTCTAGATATTTGCTGGCGCCCGTCTGGACGGGTCCTGGATAGCCATTGCATCGATGTATGTGGGGTTTCCTGGAAGTGAAACGCAGGTACTTGAGGTTCGGGAACGTCTTGAGGAGCTCTAGAAGCTCGCGTTGCTGGCACTTCTCACGCTCCATGCGACGATCGTTCATGGGATATTTTCCTGGCATGCAAAACGAATCGAAACCTTCCGTAAGGGTAAGCTGTCGGAGGTGAAGCGCGAAGGACGGAGAACGCAGCGGGAAGTGCCAGGCGATGCTGATCTCGGATGCCTGAACTTCGACCGCTTCGAAGAAGTGTGGGAGAATTTCCTTCCGAAGGGATTTGTTGGTCTGCGCGAGGCTTTTCAAGGTTTCCACTCCCTCACGGATGCTGCTGTCGAGGACTCGAGACGCGTACTTGGGTCTGACCACTAGGTTGAGCATCCCAAGTTCGTGGAATGAGCACCCGCGGTATGGTCGTGCGGGCATATACAACAGCGACTGTCGACAATCTGGCGCCACGTGTGCGAACTTCTGTTGGACAGTAACAATGTCAACTTCGCGCAAACTGGAATATTTGTATGCGTCTGTGTCGGTGTACATATGAAATCGCTCGATCAGACATAATCGAACTACTTCTGACTTCCGAAGGAGGCAAGTATAGACGCTCAGGCGAAGTTCGTTTGGTAAGTCAACAAAGCGAAATGGCTTGGAGTCTGGAGTTGTTGTCGAGCTCATCGTGACGCTGGTTGGACCATGCACCTCCTCATTGCGACCTTTGCTGGAGGCCGGCACTGCGTCTTCTTGTGCTTCGACTTCCTGTGCAGCGCCTCGCTCAACATCCCATTCTGTCAGCTTCTCAACAAATTGCTGCTTCAGTTTCAGGCCCCTGACTGAGACACCTCGCTCGGCGCATGCCTGCTTGAGCGTCGCGATTGTAAGTGTCGCCCAGTCCGTCATACTGCTGGCAAGGTGGTGGACCGCGCGAGGCAGAGTCGTGAAAGATGCGTGCTTGGGACTCTCGGCGCTGAGAGTCGTTGCGAACGCGCGGTAAATTCTCTAGTCTGGTTGGCGATTAGGATAGCGTGGTCCGAAAGCAAGACCGCGAAGAAGTTGTAAAACATTGAGACAGGGAGGCCCGCCTTCGAGGCAGCCATAACCAGGGACGTGAGTCATTGGGCTGTTGTGGCTGACGTCAGAGCAAACGCGTGAATGTGATTTGACTGGTGAAGTCTTTGGTGTGCTGTTTCACGTTGCTAGGCAATATCAATATAGATGGGAAGACCCTATAATGTCAGTCATTGGATCGTCGGAGCAGTGCAAGTGAGAGGCAGAAGGATCCAGTTTGCGTCTTCACGCATCATACTTATACTTCTCGCCCTCACATAGCCTGATATTTGGGGCCCGACCATCAAGCTCTGAGCCGCCAAACAGCACGACAGCAAATATAATTCTACAGCTTGATCATTGTCGGGGTTTGTCTTCCGTAGCAACAACATCAAGTCGCCTCTGCATGACCCTCGCTCCATCTCGCCTTGCCTTCTCGGCTGCCCTCTCGCGATCCTGCTCATCTGCAACCCACTCTTTGACGATCACAGCTGCATGCCGTTTCTCTCGCTCTTCCAACTTCTGTTTTCGTTCTCTCCGCTTCTTGTCGTTCTTGCTCTGATCCGATCTATCACCTTGTTCTAGCTTGAGGAGCTTCTCTTGCTTCGAGCGAGACAGCACCCATGGTTTGGACAGAACTGTTGCGTGAAAGGCAGTACGAGCGGCGATCTTGGCGAGCTCGGCGCTGTGTCAGCTAGAACACTAAGACGTAACAAATTCAATTGCCGTCGCTCCCTGAACATTGAGACAGTGCCCTTCGCCTGGACAACAGAAGAGATCTCCAGTGTCGACAGTATCGATAAGAGCGCCAGTGTTTCAGCCTGTTCTTCCGAAGCCGTTGGGTCCGGGAGCTTTGCAGTCGCAACTATGCCGTCGCGGAGGACCATCGGATTCTGGCCCAGCTGCTTCCGCGGTTTGCGCACCACGATATCGATCGTGTCACCGGAGGAGTCGTCAAGCGTGATCAAAAACATATGCTCGTGGTATTCCTCGATGGCAACAACAACGCCGATGAGCTGGACATATTGGATGGGGTGATTGAGATAGAACAAAGTCGGATGCGAGGTTTGTCCACTCGTGTATGTTTGCGCATGCGAAGGACCTGACTTGAGGACGTTGTGTACTTCGAAGCAGGTCACCTTTACCCACGCGAACCATGTTGGTGATGATCGGTAGCAGTAGGCGGGATAGTATATCAGAGGAGCGGGCGATGGATCCTGGGCGTGGTCGTCATGTCGCGGCGGCATTCATCTCTTACCGAGCCGTGCGACAGTGCAGCGTTGGACTGTCGCTTTCGCGCGTGTTGATCTGTGCAGTGCTCTCGAACCTGAGTGTTTATCGAGTGACGTTGCACCTTTGACAGACGAGCCTCGGGGACATGTGGCTTAACGCCTGGAGCTGCCTCCAAGCTGGAGAAACATGAGTGCCCAGTTAGCGCCGCCTAACATCGGCCACATCCCACCGATTTCGGTTCACTTCCTCCCTTATCAACATCATCATCTGCGGCACGACATCGCCATGGCTACTACGCCCACGAAAGCGTATTGGTTGCAGCGATGCAGATACTAGTGATTCCGCTCCACAGGCGTGCCCTAAGATTGAACGATTCTGGAAGATCTGCTACTTGAAAGTCCTTTTGTCTACCGCTTTTCGATATCATTTTGTCGTGCGGAGGGGCACCTCGGAAGAAACGGCATGCTCAGAGTATATCGACCGTAGTTTTTCTTCTTTTCAACCTCACTCCTGCACAACTCTTGATTTACGACATGCCATCTTGCGCTTATGACATTGCTTGTGTAGATGAGCGGGCACTCGAACGATGTCCAGCACGGCTCTGCCCATGGAGATCTAGAAAGTGAACAATCGGGACGCCTTGACAGCCGCGCCGGAAATGACAACTCGGACACCCGAACTGGCTCAATGAGCACAACAAGAAGCCATCATGCCGAGACCGATGGAACAGAGCAACCGCCGCCACCGCCTCTGGAGCGGGCGCAAACGACTGCCTCGAGCGCCGGTCCTCCGTTCTCAATCTTTACGAAAAAGCAGAAGGCCTTCATCGTTTTTATGGCAGCATGGGCAGGACTCTTCTCCCCCATATCTGGCAGATCTACTTGCCTGCCCTCAATACCCTCGCCAGCGATCTGAACGTCTCCAACACACTCATCAATTTAACGTTGACGTCCTACATGATCTTTCAAGGACTAGCACCAGCTTTCATAGGCGACCTGGCAGACACCATGGGCAGACGACCAGCATACGCCATCTGCTTCGTGATCTACATCGGCGCAAATATCGGCTTAGCCTTGCAGGACAGCTATGCCGCTCTGTTCATTCTTCGGTGCCTGCAGTCTTCCGGCAGCAGTGGCACGATAGCCATGACGTCTGGCGTCGTGTCTGATATAGCCACCGCACAGGAACGAGGCAGCTACATGGGCCTGACCATGCTGGGTTCTCTGCTCGGACCAGCCGTCGGACCCGTCATTGGCGGACTGCTTTCGCAATACCTTGGTTGGCGCTCTATCTTCTGGTTCCTCTGTATCATGGGCGGGGTTTTCTTCGTGGTTTTCGCCATCTTCTTCCCCGAAACGGCGCGATCCCAAGTCGGCAACGGCTCAATCCCGCCTGTGACGTACAGCATGTCCCTGATGAACTACCTCGCGATCCGCAAAGCTCGACGACTGCAACGAGAGACAGAAAAAGATAATGATAACGATACCGTACAATCACGGCCAGAAGACCTCCGTCCACGCCCCAAAGCTCACTTCCCGAATCCACTCTCCTCTCTCGCAATCCTCTACGACAAGCTCAACGCCTGCCTGCTATTCTACAACGCCTTCCTCTTCAGCGCCTTCTACCAAGTCTCCTCCTCCATCCCCTCCCAATTCGCCCAAATCTACCACTTCAACGACCTACACATCGGCCTCTGCTTCCTCCCCTACGGCTGTGGCGCCATCACCGCCGCCCTCATCAACGGCCAAGTCCTCGACCGCAACTTTGCGCGCTGGTGCCGCAACCTCAACGTCACACCCCGCAAGAACCGCCAGATGGACCTCGACAACTTTCCCATCGAGAAAGCCCGCCTCCAAATCGCCATCCCAGCCACCTACGCCACAATCGCACTCATCCTGATCTTCGGGTGGCTGATCGACATCTCTGCGCCCCTCGCCCCAGTGCTCGTAGTGCTGTTCTTCCAGAGCTTGACGATGAGCATGGCGTTCAACGTCGTGAGTACGCTGATTGTGGACTACTATCCCGGGAAGAGTGCGACAGCGACGGCGGCGAATAATTTGACGAGATGTCTGTTGGGTGCGGGCGCCACAGCTGCGATCGTGCCGATGATCAATGCTTGGGGAAGAGGGGTGGCGTTTACGGCGTTAGTGGCATTCTTGGTAGGGACGAGTCCGTTGATGTGGGTGGTGTGGTTCCGGGGGATGAGGTGGCGGCAGGAGCGAAGTAAGAGAGAGGTGGAGAGGGAGAGGGAGAAGGGTAGGAGTAGGGGTGGGACTTTGGAGGCTGGTGGTGCTATCCCGATCGTCGGGAGCACTCCAGAGCAGAGCAGCAGGAGTCGAGAGAAGTTAGACCTGGTTACTTCGAGGCCGCTGGTGTCCGAGGGGCGGCAGTCAACGAGTCGGAGTCATGATTGACAGCCTTCTTAGACTACATGAATCAACGCGATTGTACATACTCTTTCATCTCGGGTATCTCCTCGTGTACGTTGTGACTGATATGAAATGTGTCTTCCTTAAACGCCGTCCGCCCACCAGACTGTAAGGAGACATCTGTCCTGTATAGCGAGTGTTCGCTGACCTCAGCGGTATCTCCTGCCAGCGCCTCCCTGGGTATATACATAAATTTGGGTATCATAATGAGGGAAAGAAACGTAAACATCGTCAGACCTTCCGTGAGGCGATACAACACCCTCCCGACCGTCTCTTCAAATCCATTGTCCTGATCTTGCTGCCTCCAAACCCCATGCTCCACGGCCTCTACTCAAACCCGCTCATCAGGCCTCACACCTTTGCTGAACGGATTGACATTGATCTCATCATCATCATCTTCGTAACTTGGCCGTCTTCCTCCCAATCCATATGCCTTTCCCGGTGCTGCCACACCCGTATCCTTCTGCGCCTCCCGTAGCTCCCAGCTGCCCACCCTCTCGTGGCCTCTTTGGCCTTCCATGGGACTCATAGGCTCATCCGTCTGCTGCACGCTGACTTCCGCACCTGCACCTTTCGGGATAGTCAAATCCCGATCGGACGCTAGCTTTTCTGCGCCTTTGAAACCGCCCAGATCGGATCTCCGACCGCGGTTCACGCGATGGACGCGACATCCCAGAAGGAAGAACAGGATCAAAGCCACCAGCAGCGCTACCACGAGCGCGACAATCGCGCCCACCACGCCCGCGAGCGCAGGACTCAGCTTGCCGCTATGAGATCCACTGTTGTTGTTGGAGGCCGCGCTCTCGGAGAAAGCGGGGCAGAAGATGCTGTACGAGTCGCAGATCGTGCACCACGCGGACACGGAAGGGACGGCGATGCGTTGCATGGCGCTGATGAAGTCTGCAAGCGGGAGATCGGAGATAGACGGGGAGTGTCCAAAAAGTGGGTAAGGAACCAGAGTGGCATCTGAGCCCGTGCCGTTCTGGTAGAGGAAGCGGACGAAGAGTTCAGAGGAGTCGGGCTATATGGGAGGATGCCATGTCAGTCACCTTTGAATATTGATTATGCGTAGCAGAAGACAGGAAAGTGGGAAGAGACGAAAGCTAGTCCGGGGAAGAAACTCACGTATGCACCAAAGTCGCTTCCGCTAGTCAGGGAGAAAAGTTCGAAGACCATACTGGCTCCTTGGGGTGGGATATTGAGGAACTCGGTGTGCTGTTCGACGTTCAGACCCGCCAAGGCTGTGAATGCGATGATGGGTTCGAATGATCCGAAGAGCTGCCTCAAGTCAGTAATGGCCTTTCCTCGAGCCTTCGCACGCGAGATTAGAACGAACCAGAGTCATCTTGTCTTCACTGCCCTGTGTATAGATCGTGTTCTGGAATGCTTGAATGACACGACTTGCCACGCTCCTTCCAGAGATGACACCAACTTGATCGCCCTTTTCCACCCCTGAAGAAGAGGTATTTCCGTTCATGGCGAATACCCAGTTCGTGGCCAGAATCTGTGCTCGCGTGAGATCGGTGAGCGACAGCTCGGACGCTACGGTCTGATTGTGTCTATACATGTATTGCAGATAGTCGTATACGGTCCAGGCATCGAAGTATCCTACATCGCTGTCTTCAATATTTCCAGACAGGATACCGGGGATCAAAGACTGGTAGAAGGGGAGGGTCTGCTGCTGGATAGTCTTATAGTCCTCGCCAGAGAAGTACGATGCGCCAGATTTTGTGTAAGATGGGCAATTGGCCGAGCCGTCCAACCAGATGTGATTCAGGTCCATCTCGCTCACAGTCTGGATTCGCGGGTACTGGTAGCCATTGAGCGGCGACACAGCATTCGAGCCGTCAGCCATGGCTGATTGGCCGACTATGAAGGTGTAGTTGTTGAGCTGCTCTAGCGACGGGTATAGACCCTGCATGAACGCCGAAGCACCGGCGCTGATATACTGCTCATCGCGAGACAAGACTGTAATCTGGTCTGGGTTCAGGTGGTATTGCGAGATGCCGCGGATGCTCGAGTAGAGGTCATCCTCGTTGTCGCCATCGAGAGAGAGAGCATTGATATAGTGCGACCGAAACGTCGCACCAGCATTGTACATCTGGTTTGCGCCATAAGGTGTGAGCTGCGGCGTCACATCTTTCATTGCCATAGGAGTTCGGTCGCCATAGGTCGTGAAGATGAAGGTGCTCAGCACTTGTCGGTCCAAGGCTTGTCCAGCGGTGAGGCAGGCCACAGCCGCCAGGGCAAGTACCTGGAGATGCCTCATCATTCACTGCCTGAGGTCGACTTAGCACTCTATTGGAGTGGTTTTCTGGTGTTTAGTATGACTGAGGGCGACCAGCGCACTTTCTGAGGCTTCACAGAGTATGAAGAGCCGCAGAACAACACGAGGATACTGCGGAAGCTCGTCGTCTTATCAACTCGCATAAGATGCGCGCACAAGCTCGCCTGGTCGAGCTCTCACCTTACCTCTGGTGGGGTGCCGTTAAGCTGGGCACCACTACCCCTCAGGTACAAGAGGTAGTTTCTGCAGACTTACCCTAAAGCAGAGACCTATCTCATGATCAAGGTCATGCAAGGACGGCAGCTCGCGATAAGCTAAAGTCCAAGAGAGCGTGGGAGGTATGGCGGTCAAGTGCGATTCGCTGCTTAGTCGAGGTGTGGCATGGATGTGGAAGAGCTCCAAGAAAGACAGCTTGCAGAAGGTGTCATGGGCTGCATGACTAGCTCGGGATCATAAACGTCTGCTGCTACCTAGGTAAGCAAGCTATAGCATAGCTCGGAACGTGTCATGACGGCATCTGGGCAAGCCCGCTAGAACGTGCTCAACGGCTATAGGAATTGCTTTAGACGGCCGCTGAATTGCGACACTGTTCTTGAGCGATCTTGCTGCACGGCAATGTTGAAGGCGAGGCAGTCTTCGTTGGTGTTGTCCGCGTAATAAGAACATTTGGCAGACGCTGACAGCTACTGCTGGGTCGCAGCTGTAACTGTCATCTTCTTCGCGGTCCAGATATCCGGAAGCCTGTTGTAGTAAGCTTTACCATCGTTCGATTCACCGAACTCTGAATGTTTAGGCATGGTCCGGAAGATGACTAGGAAATGGAGGAGGTTGGGTTCCAAGGTTGTCTTGGGAAGAGCTCGTGGGGGCTGATTGGTGCCCAGGCGAGGCAGACAATGGCATCACCGCATCGAGTCGTTCTTGCCTTCGCAGCCGATGAACAGGTATTCTGGGAAGAACGTCTTGTGGGACGGACTTGCTTGATGTCGTCCTACGTCGCCATCGAAGTCGCTTGTCGTTGCTCGCGGTCATTGGTTTCGTTGATTCATGCCATTGCGACTCGGATCTACCCGTGATCTCAGGTGAGGAACCTTTTCATGTGCCCAGGCCAATTGTAGCATCAGGCAAGTCCAAAATCGTCTACTGCCACGAGTGACAACTTCTTTCCCATCTATATGACATTTTCAACAATGACGATGCAGGAGGCCTCCGCAGTGACGACCTGCTAGAGAATGTACATGTTAACAAGGCGACGGCGTGGTCATCTGTGGGTGACAAATTTTACCGAAATTCTTGGATAATGTGCGCTTCGAAACACATCATACTGGATATCGCATCTTCCATCCTCGTAGCATAGGCAGCCCATTCCCATCATCATGTCGGCGACAGGCCATCAGGATGGCGTATCTGCGAGAAGCACGCCTCAGACTACAGCGACACAGCCGGTCCCGAACCGTCCACCAATTGTACAGGCCACACCGCCGGTGTCAAATCCACCACCCAACACACAACCCACACCACCAGCACGACCAGTGGTAACGCCAGAGCAATTCGCAGAAATCCAAAAGAAGCGCTCTCAAGACATCAAAGAACTCGACACCCTAGGCGGCAAAATACTAGAACTCCTAGGCCAAATGACAACCCAAGACGCCATGAGCCTAGTCGCCGACCTCGCCCTCCTAAAGTCCAATCACGAGCCCTACTCACCCGCACCAGCAGAATACCAACGACTCCAAGAACAATTCGTCCCTCTCCAAAGCAGATTCAGTCCACCCGGGGCTCTCATCTCGATCGCACCACTAAACCTCTCCTCCGCACAGGAGATCCAAGGCTTGCGAAAAGCAAACGAAGCAATCTTCTGCTGCGCCATCTTCGCCGGCGGACTCGGGCAGCGCGTCCTCGACCAAAGCTTCCTCGAGACATTCGTCCCTTTCGGCGGAAGCTATCGGAGATGCAAGCGAATATCTGGCTAGAGCTCAAGACTCGAGCGTTCATCACTGCGATGCAGGGCAAGGTGGCGCCAGCACAAACGATCATGCTCGACTTATTCCCGCCGGACATGGCGGGCAAGATGCTCGCGAGACGTCCAGGCTCGACGGTGCTCTTACCAGGCGAAGAAGTGTTTCTGACAAGTCTCAAGGAAAGGAAAGCGGTGCTGCAGGACCATGTCGACAGGAATGTTGTGGCACAGCTCGATGGACTGTTTCCTTACATCAAGCTGGGTAAGGCAGTGACGAACCATCTGATTGAGACACACGTCAAGCCAGTACAGCCTCCTCGAGAGAGCGCAGCAGCTGTGACTGCACGACTTCGTGCTGAGCAGGGTGTCAAGCAGGAGAATGGGTCATCGACGGCAACGACGACGACAACAGCGATGGGAATCACGGACGATGAGTTCGTCGATATGCTCGACGAAGCGTTCGCAGAAGCTAGATTCCAACCTGCTGTCTCGTCGCGGCCGGCGAACATCCCAGAGCAGCGGCCCCAATCGGAAAAAGAAGACGTGCCGATGAAAAGTGTGGAACAGCAAGATACTCAGCAAGCTGAGGTGCAAGCCTTAAACGTGGAACAGGGAGAAGCTCAACAACAAGATGAGTCGCAAGCTGGGAAGGTGAAACAGGAAGAAGATCTCTAAAGATGTTAGGAAACGTCCTAAAGACTTGCTGCGCATAACCACAGGATAGATAGCGCAAGAAAGAATATCCATGATAAACAGCCCTCACCAATCCTTCGTGATCGCAAGGCGGTCACTGTTTCCATTATGCTCTTCTACAGGTTCTGTGTGTTGCATACAGAATCGGTGTAGACTTCATTCACGTCTAAAGACAACACATTGAAGAATGACTTTCAAGAATCACTTAATTGCAGAAGGACTACCTTGCCCACTGTACAAAAGCTCAAAGGCAGCTTCGAGGTTGCTGCCACGCAAATGGCATCATGGTCGATGGGATAGCACACAACGTAGAAAGGATTCCTCAAGTCCTTTCAAGCTGCGTACAATGCCTGTCGGACCATGGTCCTCTCGATTAATGCGGCCTGTTCGCACTCGTCTATGTCCTTTCGCTGCAGTCCTATTACGCTTCCCTTTGGCTCAATCGTGCCCATCCAAGCCTCGCCTGACCTTTCTGCTTCGCAAAGTCGAAGTGGTGCCGTCGTTGTCGAGATGACCTAGCTGGCGAAATTCGCGCTTAGGTTTATGCATCCACTTCTCCCACATTCGACATCCGTTCGTGAGAACGAATGACCCTCCCCATGCGAACCAAGGCCAAAACGAGGCCCTCATTTGGGCAGACCCCTTGTCGTGCCCTTGGCAGCACGCGATTTGCTCCGCCCCCTCGGAAAACCCATGAAACGGCCGGCCTGATGTTACAAACGCCATCGAAGATACCTCTGTCGATTACCGGTAAGAGTAGTAAAGAATTGTCGGTATCTCCCCGAAAATCTGGTCGAGAAGAAGAAAGGTTGTATGAAGACAATCTATCAGGAACTTCGAAAAATAAATGCCGAACCTCTCTTCAGAAAGGCGATTTTGGACGAGTGGCAGGCCGTCCAAGAAGGCTGGAATCTGGAAGGAGATATGCTAAGATGGACTTTTGATAAGTGCCCACCGGGTATCAATGCAGATGCGTCGTGTCTGTTCCAAAGACTATCCTCCTCCGGCCGTAGGATTTTAATTTATGTCAGATGGCATTAATGTTGTTACATGCGGCGAATCCAAAGTGGAAGTCGTCGCAGTTATTCAGCCTTGGTATCAGGCGATCGAGACCGATCGATTGATGGCTGAGCCTGTTGACTCGGAGGGGAACCGGGGTTTGAGGGCGGTGAGTTTGGAGGTTCGCTCTCAAGAGCTGCAAGTGCACTGAAGATGTTTGTTAGTGGGGTCGTGGTTACGAAGGTGTGGAACTTACCTGAAAGCATTTGTACTCGACTCATCCTTCTTCTCTTCCTTCTTGGTCGCAGGAGGAGTTCCAGTTCGGCTGCTGGCGTTGCTATCGTCACCACGGTTGAACGCGCTTCCAGGACCGAGTCCACGGCGGCCACTGTTTGTGCGAGGACCGAGCAGAGCAGGTCCCATACCGCCAGTGTTGCTAGCATTGCGATTGCTTCGTGAAGCGCCGAGGCGTCGAAGGTCGTCTGTTGCAACTCTGTTGGAGTTATCGGGTGGTGGTACTTGGCCGTATGAAAAGCTTCGAGCGTCGCCGCGACCCATTGGCATGGGACCGCCACGACCACGGTTAGCTTGCTGAGCCAAGCGGGCAGCCTCGTCTTTCTGTGCTTTGAGCTCAGCCTCTTCGTGTATTTGTTGAATGGTCTTGGGGCCTTTCTCGTCGTCCTTGGAAATCCAGCCGTTCTTCCGAAGGTCGATGATGTCCAGAAGCATGAACTTCAAGCGGCTGTTGAGATCAGGCAAGTTCATGATGACCTTGATGCGCTCAAAGTAGACATCCATGCGACCTGCGGCCTTGCTCGAGGGATCGTCTAGTTGACGACCAATTGTGCGAAGCAAGCTCGTCAAACTCTCAATCTCAGCCTCATCAGGAGTACCTTCGTAGTCGACAAGCTTCTTGACACATTCGTGCATGATGCGCTCGGTCAACATGCCGAGCTTGAAAAGCTCTCCAATGAACTTTACCAGACCCAAGCCACGTCTCTTTGCAGCCATAGCAACGTAGTACTCTTCAGAGAGAATTGCGGCTTCTGCATCTTGGCCCTCCTTGGGCTCAGGAATATTGACTTTCCAGCCACGCTCGAACTCTTCTTGACACCGGTTGAGAAGGTATTTGCGGAACAGATTGCCACCAGTGACGATGTTGCCGTTCTTGTCTTTAACGTTCTCGTCCTTGATCTCCGCACTCATGCTCTGCAGTGTCTTGAGACAGAACTTGGCATACATACTGGCCCAGTGCGCCTCATCAGTAGCCTTCTCGAAAGTGAGCTGAATGACTTGTCGCAGAGTGCGACCATCGGACTCCTCCTTCGACTGAGCTGCAATGGCGAGGATCTGGTCGGCGATCCGGTCAAATTTCTCCGGTGTCATCTTGTTGAGAGCGGCTTTGACCTTTCGCTGCACCATTTCGGGGTCCATGTGCGCTTCGCCACCAGGAGCAGGGCCCAAGGACGAACCTTGACCCACGCTACGTGGTTTCCAGCCAGTGGACGATACCTCGAGTGAACCAACGTTCATACCAGCGGTCAGCGGCATACTCTTGTTCTCTTCGGCGACCTGCTTAGCAGATCGGTTGTTGCGCTTGCTTTCGGCACGAGATCCACCACGGCTCTGTCCGACGCGAGGCGATCCTGGTGCCATGGTGTTCGACGGTTGTCGGCCCATTGGGATTCCGCCGCGACCCATGAAAGGATTGCCCATAGGCATGCCGCGACCCATGGGTCCAGCCGCATTGGACATGGCAAAGCGTTGTTCAGAAGTCGTATTTGGCGGCAGTGGCGCTCTGTTGAATGCACCCATAGGCCCGGCGAAGTTGTTCTGCGGTGCTCCTCGCTGCGAGAATGAGCGACCACCCATGCCGCTGCTTGGGGTTTTTGCAGTGCGAGCAGACTGTTCGCCATCTCCCATGACATCTCTGATCCGAGCATCCCAGTCAAGATATGGCTTCTCCTTGAAGATGGGCTGGAATTGTAACAAGAAGGCTTTGTCGTACTTGAAGCCTCGATTGGCGGGAGCGTTCTCATTCAAAGCTGGGTTGGGCGACGCGATCTCGGATGGGTATGTTACCTTTGTGAGATCACTCAGCTTCTTGGCGGACTGCAAGGCCTTGAGAGTAGCGCTCGGCTCAGGTGGCTCAATTGGCTTCTTGGTGTCGAGGGTCAGCTCAGCGGCTTTGCCTCGTTTAGCACCCAAAGCTCGGGCTGGAGGTGGCATCGACACGTCTGACACAGGCGTAGCCGCACCGCTGGGTCCAGATGGGGTGGCCTCGGCGGGCGTGTCAGTGGAGGCTGGAGTCTTGACGCCGCTCTTGAGCTCAGCGAACAACCGCTTGGATTCATCGTCGCTTGGGCCACCGCCGTCACGCTCCTTCTCCCGCTGAGCTTCGAGTGCTTCGGCCTCGCGCTCTTGCTCTCGCATAGTACGTTCATACTGCTCGGCTTCTTCTTTCTCACGCTGAGCCTCGGCTTCCTTCTTGACTGCCTTCTTCTTCTGATACTCGGCCTCTTTGCGAGCTTCTTCAGCTTCGATGGCTGCATACTCTGCCTCGATCGCATCATAGTCGGGTTCGTCAGAGTCTGCAGCGGGTGCCGCAGGTGTAGCCTCCGCTGGAGCTGGTTCCTCCTTGGGGGTATCCTCAGGCTTTGAGACTGGAGCTGTCTCCTGCTCGCTCGCTGCCTGTTCAACAGTCTCGGCTTCCTTTTCAACCTTGTCAGCAGTAGCCTTGGCCTCTTCTGCCTCGACCTTGGCAGCGTCGCTTTGCTCTTGGTGGATCTCGGCCTGTTCCTCGACGACACCTTCCGCCTTTGCTTGTTCCTTCGCCTGCTCGGCTATTCTCTGCTTGACAGCCTCCTGCATAGCACGCTTGCGCTCCTCATCAGTTTTGGCGCTTACACTCTCTGTGCGTGTATGAGCTTGGTCGACAGCGCTTGGTGTGCGACTGGGCGGCGTCGGGTTGGATGGAGTGACAGCCGAAGCGACAGCAGAGCTGGGTGCAGGTGACGCTGGGGCTTTGTCTTTGAAACTTAGGGCTTCGCCAGTATTCGGGTTCTTGATGACAATAGCGACCTTCTTCTTCTCGGGAATGGAGAAGTTGGAGCTCTTTGAAGGTTGTGACATGCTCGGGGTGCGCGAGGTCGACGAAATTGGCATCGATGACGAGGGTAGCGAAGGGGTTTGAGGTTGATGGCCAATGCTGGACCCGGGACGGTCTGGTGCATTAGACATTTGCGAAGAGGCACGAGACATGGTCGGGGCTTGACCCTGGTTGCTGTAAGCTGGCTGCATGTTGGCTCCGTAGCCACCAGGCTGGAACTGCCGAGGAGATGGCTGATTGGGATAGCCATATTGACCTTGCATCATGTTGTGCTGGTAATTCATCTGTATGCTAGGATCGACTTGCATAGGAGGGCCATTCTGCGGTTCATTTGTCAGCTTCTGGCGCAAGGACTCAAAGTTGCCACTTGCAGGGGACAAGTCAGGAAAACGATGCAGATTCAGGCGAGCAACGTTGGCAGGGTGGTTGTCGGAGGCTGGATCATGGCTGTAAACCATTCTGTCCTCGGACGGACTCTTCATGCGGCCACGACCACGACGTGCACCGGGGAAGGAGTCCCCACGGCTGCCACCGCGCGTCTTCCCTGTCTTGCCTCGAGTCGGCTCTGTGGACGGGGAATGTGCAAGGGCATAGGAGAGGGGAATTACTTGAGGGGCTCCATAAAAGTACTGCTGATTTGGCATGCCGTTAGGTTGTTGCATAGGCATGAACATCTGTTGTGGGGTACCGGGCTGGTTGTTCATCATGGCCGGGTTGCTTGGTCTCATGCTGGGCGAGCCTTGGTATCCAGGGACATTGCGAGCACCCTGGTAGGGCATGCCACGACCGTTTGACTGCCCGCGGTAAGAGTTCTGGGGGGAGAAGTGAGGCATCTGTGGCTGCTGATGGTAGCCGCCATTGTTGTAGCCTCCTCTGCCTCGACCGGCAGGGCTCTGGAAATTTCGGGGATTTGGGCCGCTTGGGAGGGAGGGGTTGTTGCCATAGTCGCTCTGCATGGAGTGCGACGATCCACGGCGGTCGTGGCTACCGAATTGGAGGCTAGATACAGATCGAGGTTGGCCCTGAGGAAGGTCAGTACTTGCACACACACAGAACACCGCTGTGAGACATACCGAAGGGTCAGTTTCGCCTGAGCCTGACTGGCCAAAGACCATGCCGTTTTGACCAAAGTTTGAGGGAGGACGAGAGCCACCGCTGGGCTCGCTCGGTTGAGGGATCGGAGATGGGGCGGCATGGGGAGACGAGGCTCTCTGACCCTGGCCAAGTTGATTGACTCCGAGATTGGAGTTGTTGTGCGGTGGCAGAGAGGCATTGCCCATCGCAGGTGAGCTGCCAGCAGTATTGAAGGCTCCGAATTGGACTCCTGGCTTGTTCTGCGGACCGCCGACTGCGCCACCGTTGTAGTTTGCCCCAGAAGGAGTGACCGTCATTGAGGACTTGCGAGAATGGTCCTGGCTACCATTTACAGTAGGAATCGCAGGAACAGTCTGATTGTTGCGACCATTTACGGAATCGCCTTGATTTTGCGCAGGTTGAGCGCTTCCAACTGGTTGTGTGGCCATGTTGGAAGACTCGAATGCATTGAGGACTTGAGACGTCGTTGTGGCGGGCGTCGGTTCAATCTGGCGTGAGGATGCCAAATTATCGACCGAGTACCTTAGAGCTGAAAGAGGCACAATGCTGTCGCAGCAGGGCCGGCTAGCGTTTGCCTTGTGTGTGAATTTTTGTGAAAAAGGTACTCCACGTAGTTAGGCGGCAATTAAGACCTATGCCGGACTGTAGTGAATGAGACGATTTCGGATAGCGATACTCGAAGTTGGCGCAATCAGTCGCACGGCAGTACGAAATGAGCGACTAGATCGAGTGAACGGCAGCCGGTCGTCGTCTGCTTGTGGGAGTAGAGAAGAGCTTCTGGCTGCGGCAGAAGAAGTCTCTACAAGGAGTGGAGATGGTGGACACGGGCAGTTCAGGTTGAGGCGCCTGTCTGTGCCGTGATATTTCTCGGTTGATGTGGTGAAAGACCGTGTAAAGGACTGTGCCTCGAACAAAGGCAGATTACAGCACAATCAACTCCCACTTGACAGTGAGAAAGATGATGACAGTGGTGTGGTGATAGAAGAGAGATGTGGTGAAGTTGGGCGATAGATTATGCGTTTAGAAAGAAATTTTGGCCTCATGAAAAGGGAGATGCGCTAAGAGACGCAGTTCAGGCTCAGGCTCGCCGGAGCAGCAGTCCAAAGCCGGCTCCACTGCCAGATGCCAGGGTCATCGTTAATTGGCTGCCAAGCTTAGTTCTTTTACGGTACTGCTACAGGGAATTGCCAGCAGCCCAGATTTATTAATGATATTATTGTTTCTACTTCTAAGGACTGGTCTTGCCCGTACTGCGAAGTCGCTGCAATCGGAAGGTCCAACTGTCCACTGGCTGAGACGTGGCAGGCGCAGTCTTTCGTCGAGTCGCTGCGGAGTAACACAATGACTGCTACCGAGCCACTCTCTGCTTTACGGCCTGGTCACAGTGACTCACCCAGACGGAAGTTGAGTCCTGAAAGAGGGGCTAACAATAGGTTTACCACGGCTCAAGCACGAGACAAAATATCCAGAGGCCCCTCATGAAAGAATCGGCTGGCATGTGGTAGAGGACTCCCAAGTTGGAGACAAGAGTCATCGATGGTTAAGTCCGCTACAGATGCGGTTCATACGTGACCAACACCGTCATGCAAGATGCAGTCAGACTGTCATCGCCAACCGACAGGCCAATGCAACCATTCGAAAGAAGCCTCAGGCTTTTCTGCGATTCGGCTGTTTGGCTGGTCTGTCAAACGTTTCAAAAACGCTTCCCCGTGGCGGCGGCGATCCACTCAAGAAGATCCGCGGCCATCCTCACCAGCCACAGGCACACTTCCAGCTACCCTTCCAGAAGCAAACATTCAATATTGGTCGAGAACGAAAAGCAATGGCTGCGGAAGACTGTGATATTTAAGCTGCATCTTCCGCGCGATTGCTGTTTCTACCTATCGTCGCGCTTAGATGTATGGATGACGCGTTGGCTGGTCAAGGAGTCGCGCACGTGTGCTTGCTTTTCTCAAGGGATGAAGCGAAGAAGAAATCACGGCTCTCGCAGCCGATTTTTTCTGACCACCCTTCGACTTTCTCCAACCAGGAACCTTGCTCTCCTTATGTCCGAACCACGTGTCGACGCGATTTCGCCTTCGTTTGCGTCCCGATTAAAAGGGTCGTGCCGTTGCTTCATCCGAGTAGTCTGAACTCGAATTGTATGGTGTGATGTCGCATATAGTCAGCATCATTCAATATCCAACCAGCCATCCTCGCGTGGTATCAGACATCATCTATGCACGCCTTTGCTATCTACCAGGGCCAGGAACGCGCTCAAAGTGATTCATATCCACGACATCAACGCTTGGCTTTAGGCTTCTTTGCATTCTTTGCAAACAACTCTTCCGGCGGCTCGTCGGACTCCTTTCGCTTGCTCTTCTTTCCACCGCCGCCATATTTGGCCTCAAGGTTGGCGAGAAAGTTGTCAGACCTGCTCTGGCCACGCTGCTGAATGAGCGCTTTGAGTGCATCCTCGTCGTTGCCCTTTTTCTTGCTGCCATCGCCGAACAACTTGTCTTTGACCCCAAGCTCCTCCGCCAACTCCATCGCCTCGCCTTCCTCTGCCCTGGCTTTCGCAACGCGCTGCTTCCTGCTCGCTTTCGATTCCTTGGTGTATGCCTTGTACGCCTGAACGGTCTTGTCCTTGATTGCCTCGTCGATAATATGCCGAAATCGTTCGTCATCGTCCAGCACGCTGCTGCACATGACTTGTTCGTAGATAGCATCCATATCACCTTCCGCTTCCTCATATGCCTGCAGAATATCATCCCGCTCCTCTTCCGATCCCTGATAATCCTTTTTGATCTTGTCAATCATCGCTCCATCTACCATGGCCGCAGACTGCTCTCGGAAGAAGTCAGTCCAATTGAAGTCATCGTCTTCGAGGTCGAGGGACTCAGAGGTGTTCCCAGTAGTGTCATATCGCTTCCTTCTCCGCTCATCTGACAGAATAGCGTATGCCAGAGCGATTTCCTGGAATTTGAGATGTGCTGCGGCCTTGTCGCTCTCTGCAGCCTTGTCTGGATGATGCTTGAGCGCGGCTTTGCGGTAGGCCGACTTGACATTGTCTGCTGTCGCTGTCTTCTCGAGACCAAGGACCTCGTATGGATTGATTGATGTGGGAGGTTCTTCGAGTTCGATGCTCTCTTCTTCGTCTACCACATTCTTGGCTTTTCGTGCCATGATTGTGACGCTCGTAGGCAAGACCTGTTCTGGGCGGAGTCAACTTTGGTAGGTATGCGTCTACGTCTACGATCGATCAAGAGTCCGTAGCGATTCAAGGAGATTCTTGTGTATATACTGCTCAGTAGTAGGTAATGTTGGAGGCCGTTGGAGAGACGATTTAAACGCGTGAGACCACTTAAAGACGCGTGCCCTAGGGGCTACGTCACAGGCCACCCACAGTAGTCGCCCTGGACTTGGCTCTCAAGTCTGGCTCACTTCAACTTCATGTCCTATCACTTCTCCGTCGATATGTCTCACGGCCAGCACGTCGAGTATCTGCGACACGCTCTGTCGGAAGCTCAGAAATCTCCACCAAAGCCTACAAACTTCCGTGTTGGCTGCGTGCTGGTCTCGTACCGAAAGCCACAGGAGCCCCAGATCCTCTCAACTGGCTACACGTTGGAGCTGGAAGGAAATACACACGCTGAGCAGTGTGCACTGACAAAGATGGACGAAGCGCACCCTCGCGAGGGAGGACTGCCTAATATCTTGACACAAGGCCTGAAGGTCACTCTATATACGACACTAGAGCCCTGTTCAAAGCGTCTGAGTGGGAATACACCTTGTGTCCAAAGGATCATTGATACGCGACAAGGAGATCCTGAGGGCGGTGTCAGAAAGGTCGTCTTTGGTGCTAAGGAGCCCAATACTTTCGTACAAGACAGTCAAAGCTGTCGGCTGCTCACAGAAGCGGGTGTAGAGTGGGAGTATATTCCCGATTTGGAACAGGAGATCCTTGCCGTTGCTATGGAAGGCCACGACAAGAAAGAGTCAAGCGGTGCGATCAACCCTTCCACAGAGTCAAGCTCAGGAGCGCCAGCAGAACAAAGGAAGGAGCCAACGAACAAGGAGGACCAGGTTACCAATATTGACGACATCAGCCTGAGGAACGCAAAAGGCAAGAAGAACAGCCACGCAATCCCATGAAGCGGATGATGGAGCTCTGATCTAATGAAGGGTTTCGTAATTGAGACCATTCCGCTCTCGTGCGTGCTTGCACGAACAAACCATGTTGAACACGGTCTGCGTCCCACGGCATCTATTCATGAAGTACCAAGATTAGCCTGAAGCCACTCGGGCACTTTCGGTGGCTGGTTCCACGCCTCCTGCCAGGATGATCGCCATGCTGAAGCTGACGCTGGCACAGCGTAGATGGCTGTGATGAACGTTGCTGTCTCCTCAGCAGCATCCATACTTACAGTCAGTGTCGGAAGGACTGTTCTGCTGGCTAGTAAGTTGCTGTTAGCATCTTCATCAATGACTTCGCCTTTCCTCTGTCTCGTTCCGAGCTCTCGTATTCCAACAACGCCAACTATCGACACAGCAACTGCTTCTTGGTCGGATTGCTCACGCCCTTCGTTCTCGGCAATACCAATATTCAGCATCCTTCCATCCGCCCTCTTCTCACCAGCCATTGCGAACCCGCCCTCGCTAAGCATCAGCGCCCTCCCAGTCCTGATCCTGTGCATCCTTAGGTGCCAGTTCGGATATCCAGCCGACGGAGGCACCAAAGTCGTCTCCACGAGCACATCCTTCCACGGCTTCCACTCCGATATGAGCACAGGCAACCCTTCCCTCTCCTCAATCCTCACACTCAACGCCACCCTCCTGACCTTCCACGTCTCACCTTCGTCATCCGAAAGAGCAAGCATATTATCCCCTCCGATCGCATTCACGAAATACCCTCCTGTCGGCACACCATACCCGAACGCCGAGCTGTAAGCAAACTTCCCATACTTACTCTCTGCTGCCCTCATCGGGTAGTGGCACTGCTGCCCTGAGCTCAACAAGAAGGTGTGTCCTTTATTGCACAGTATCTGTTTTGGCTCCTTCATCACCACCACATGACCGCCCAGCTGGTCCAATTGCGGGTAAGCCTCCTCCTCCGCCTGCCAGAAGGGATGCTCCTCCGGACACGCCAACGCCACAAAACTCAGCATGAACCAGTACGGCGAGCCCGGCGAATTGTAGTTCTCCGACAGGAACTGGTTTGGGTAGCTGTATCCAATACTGAGCGTGCCCTGTGACGTCAACATGTCTTTCTGCATGGTCCACCAGCGTAGATTCCTGAGCAGGAGGCCCTTGACGACACCCCAAGTGAGCGGCGCAGGCAGTTCGAGATCCGCGTACGCGACTGCCGACCAGAAGCCTGCCATCGCGAAGCGGTAGGTCAGAGAGCGGCCGAAGGTTATTGCTCGACCTGTTCAGCACGCTCAATCAGCATCGAGCGTCAAGGAGGAGGGGAGTGACACTCACCCTGTTCATCAAAATATCGCACGAACCCAACCGCAAACTCCCTCGCCCACCCCCTATACCTCTCCGCCCTCTCCGGATCCACCCCACCCCTAATTTTCACGTAGATCAACTGCAACAGCTGTATTGCAAAGCTCCCAGAGTAGTAATCCATCTGCGTATACCCTTCTGGCCCATCATTACTCCACCCTTGGCCTCTATAGAAGCTCTCCAGCCGGTTCAGATCTCGGCTCATCTGCTCCTCGTCGACCTGCACCACTTCCTCACCATCGTCAGTACCACCACCCGGCCTGCCCTCCCCAGCACACTTCCAAATCGCCAAGTTTGCCATAACACGAAACCACAACCAATTCGTATCCGGCATCCCCTTTCGATTGACACTTCCCAACCACATCACCACATTTCCCCTCTCTTCTCGCGTCAACGGCTCCCAGAACCACTGCGGGCTTACCAGTAATCCCCACGCGAGCGGACACATCTCCACCATGCGCTGGTCGCTGTCCTCGCACCAGCCCCAGAACTCGGGATGGGACGGTTCGGTCCCATTCCGCAGACCCTCCAGCCAGTGTGCGTAGCACGGGAAGAGGTCGCTGTGGGGCGGACTGCCGCCGTTGGCGTCGCTGGTCGGAGTTGGTGCGAGGGTCGGCGTTTCGCACGCCAACAAAGAGCCAACGCCCCACATAGAGCGCGAGAAGCCTTCCAGCTGCGCCGCGGACTCGTCGAAACGGGTGCCAGTGGCACCCAGTCGCAGGCGGGTGGAGTGTGGGGAGAAGAAGGGAAGGAGAGGGTTTAGAAGGGAGAGGCATGCTTGCGCGAAATCTGATCTTGACCGCAGCTGCGAGGGGTCTAGAGCTGTGAAGAATGGCGGCGAAGCGGGATTGAGAGAGGTGTCTGCCATGCTGCTCGCTGTCGCCTATCCTCAACTGGGCGCTGTGAGCAGAAATCAACGTAGGCGGAATTCACGAGACGGAGTAGGTCGCTTTGACCATACAATGTCAGGCAACAGAAGGACGAATATTGATCCTCCGGGAGTCGCGCGCAGCGTAGGAAACGACGCAGTCTCACCTTTGACAAGAAAGCTCTACGTCCTCATCTCGTGCTTTGATGGCCACACGGTCATAGTCTCACGACGTTGCATATCCACAGCTCAATTCAGCCAAATATGTCAAGCGCCGGTGGGGGTAGTTGAGGAGTTGCAAGTGTATTGCGGGGACTACATGTGTGGAGATCTTGACATGTTTGTCAGCTGTTTGGGGGCTTGTGTATTCCCCAAATCAGCGCGGGGGCATACAGGTGTTCAGGTCTTTGCTTGTATCCTCATACGGGACGCACTTGTGGCCACACGGGAATACGCTGTACCGCTGTCGAAGGCATGTCATTATGTCACGGCCACCATGGCTGCGCTTCAGCGGATTGGGACTGATTCTCGCTGCTCTGTGCCTATCGGCAACCTGTAGGTGGCCTTGGAACATATGCAGTGCCGTTCTGGTGTCCTGAAGAATTCTTCTGAGGATCACTCACAACCATGTCCGCTGGTACCGATACAAATGCGGATCAGCCGTCCAGCAGAGCCCAAGTCTGATCGTCGACAGTCGTAAATATGATACCAGTCCCCAGTAGCTCCTCCGCGCCTTTGTATACATCCGCCGTCGGCATGCCAGTCGTCGATGCAATCATCTGGAGATGCAAGCCTTCGTTGGCCTCGGTCGACTTCAACGCCTGGTACACCTTCCGGGCATAGCTGGACATTGACGGCAGGCCGTTTGACGTACCGTCATACCCTTGTTGCCCCCCAGCACCGTTTGTGGCCTTGACCGCGCCTCCCGCACCGGTGGGTGGGCCTCTTGTGAAGTGCAGATGGATGGCGGTGGCCTCGAGCAGGTGATAATTGATCTCGTTATAGTCTGTAATGGGTCGAATGATGTGCGCGCCGACATGTCGCTTGTTGTTGAAGGCCTTGACTCTTCCGTATACTCGGCAATACACATCTTCAGCCAGCTTCGATTTCGATTCGACGTCCATGGGGTCGTCTTGCGCATCGGAGTCGATCCATTGCTTGACTTCGATTATACCGGTGCCGTCGTCGACTTTGTAGGTGATGTTGGTAGTCTGCTTGCTTATGTTCCGTATCTGGCCAACGAATGTGGTCTACTAACATCAGCGGGACGTCGTCTCGCGCTGTTGAGGGTACCCTTACCTGTGTGATTGCATCACCGTCAATCTTGAAATCGGCATCGGGATGTGGTTGTTGTGCATCGAGCAATTGTTTTATTGTGACGGGTCGCACTGTGTCTTTGCCATATCCTTTCTGTACTTGACGTCAATAGCCGCACAACCATTTTCAAGAGATGCATACGCTGCCACCTGCTTGACTGCTGCCGGGCTCGCCTCCCATAAAGCCGCCGCCATCGGCCGCACCGTTCGCTCCGTAGGACGTCGTGTATTGCTGTCCGTAATCTGACATTGTCAGCGCACAGAGTCTCCACCGATAAGCACGTTGACCCACCCATGGCTGTTTGCGATCCGTGTCGTTCTTTGCGTACAGAGGTGTGTAAGGTACTTAGGTACTGTTTGGCAAAGCAGCGATATTTTGCCTGCGCTGCGGGGAAGGCACAACGCGTCGCGTCCGCAATCAATAAATCCAAGTCGGGTCTAGCTCCGAGACCGTCCAGCTTTACCCCTTCTCGGATCACTACAACTCCCCCTCTTACCTCCGCCTTCTTAGAATCAGCTATCTTGTACAAGCTTCATCTGTGGTGCAGATGATGGCTCAAACCCTCTTCGCTCCCCACCTGCCATCAGGCAAAATGAAAGCAGGTCACCTCAGGACCTTCTTCTGGAGTTATTAGGAAGACTGATCACGCGATCCTCGTGCATGTATGAGGTCTAAGCCTATGACCGAGATCACAAGAGGCCTCCCTATCGACTTTAGCCCAAATGGATGGTCAACTAACTAAAGTCCTTGTCACATTACACGACTGGTAACACATGGTTGTAGGTTGCTGTACCTGACGATACTTGGAGGGGTCCCCGCGATTGTGATTTCCTCCTGCCCATGCCAAGAATACCACGGCCATGGTGCACGAGCTGATAGTTCATCAGCCGCACCATCTAGAGACACCGTGACTTGTGTGGTAAAGTCTGCCACGCAATCTGACCAGTGACACCGGTACATCAATACGAAGTCGAACCTTCCAGCGCACCCTTTCCTAGGTTTCCAGTAAAGCGGCTGTTGCTTGGGTGTTATAATGGCGTCGACGTGCGAAAATAAAAGCGACGAGCTGGCGCCACCAAATATAACAATGATCTCTACAGGGTCTTCACTGTGCAGCGCCCGCCGCAACTCAACAAGATCTTGGCAATGTATGCTATGACTTTCGCCGTGGTCGCGGCTATGATCACCTTGGCCTGTACAGCTGCGCCGCCGCGCGATTGCTTTATGGGCACACCGCAGCAGTGCAAGAATGCTCTCTTTGCCGACCAGTCCTGTCGAGGTCTCAACGTAACCACGCGAGATGGCTGGAAGCGTATGGATTGCGACTACGTGCTGTACGACGTACGCGCTCCGACGCCAACGGACAAGTGGCTCATCGTCCATGCGGGCGGCTGCGACAGTTACACTGAAGATGTCGGCGACTTTTTCTCTCAACAAATGGACCTGAATGTTTGGGGACTACGCCCTTGTGGTGGTTACGATGAGAGCGCATGCGCGAGAAACAGTGGCTACGACATCTGCGCTGCCTTGCACGTCTCATTCTTGTTCCCCTCGCTTGATCAGGGTCCGGATGTGATCAGGCCGTAAGTCTCCAGCATACTTCTTCACTTGTCGAGCTGCCGCCGTGTGCTGACCGTCGCATATAGATACGGCAATGGACTTAATGCCCCAGCTCTGGTCGACATCTACCACACGCCCAACACGACCATGCTATTCCTGCACCAGTACGGGTCAAGCAACACTAGCTATAGCTGGTATCCAGCCGACGGGTGCAACTCAGACACAAAACCTTTGTACATGTGTGTCGCTGGTATCGAGAAAGATCACAGTACATATACCGCCAAGTTCGACGCGATCAAGTCACTTCTCGAGGCAGTCAGCAATACGCCGGAACTCCCTTGCAAACTAGAGGTCATCGATGCAATGCCTTACAGTCAAAATCAAACGGCAGATATGCCTTGCACTGGTATTCTGCGTGGGTACAATGACCCCTCAAGAGTGGGCGGCGATGTTGGGCCTGGGACTGCAGTCAACTGGGCATGGGAGATGACCGGAGTTCAGCTAAAAGCCGTGATGCTGGCATCGGAAACTGAGCCGGATGGTCAGTTGGTTCAGGCGTTTGAGAAGGCGATCAGTGTAGCTTTGTGTCAAGACTTCGATTCGGCAGATGGGTGCATCGATCGCGACAAGTGACAAGCTCGTTTGAAGTCGTGAGCCGTTGGACATCCCAGGAGAAGTAACCGAAGTATGCCTTCTTCCCAACAGATCATTGAGAGGCAGCTGCTTCAGAGCCGATCTCGGACAGTGTCTCGATATATAGGTATGAGTGACAAGACAATGCGCGGTACAGTAGCAAGATGCGAAGCAGCGCAGAGCAAAGTGGTATATGACCTTAGTGCTGTGAATCTGGATGGCAAGTGAATGCAGGGTTGGGTACTCAATTCCCGAGGTCAATTGCAGTCTTCCTTCCAATTCTGTAAGTCTCGCTTGGTGACCTTGTACCTTGTAACAAGTCCTGCGTCACACCTGCTGTACCGTAGATAGATCAGCTTCCCTCGAAGCTGTGGCATGGTATTTGCGCTACGTAGTCCGGGGCAGTAAGCGGAGCCGAAGACTTTTGCGTGCGCCGGCCGATGTGAGAGGTGGGGCCAAGGCAGGGCAGACTAGGAGCCGGTATCGATAAGAAAAAAGTCGCCCCAAGTGCCCGAGTCACTGAAGACTGCGATGCTACGACTACCCACAGTCCATAGCAGTGTTAGCCAACATGCGGGCTCGAAGGTCATCTCCGGCGCGGTCGGAGACCGAGGTAGATATTGGGCAGTCTCTGTTCACGAAGAACGGGCGAGGAGCGTCAGCGAGTGACAGTGAGGGCGAGGATGAAGTCACCAACAGCGCCGCTACGCCAAACGATGGCTTGGACTTCATGGCCACCGATACCGATGTCGATGATGACGAGGATGTAATAGCAAAACAGCTGGCGGCGTCACAGCGGAAGGCGACAAACCTAAAGGGCAAGTCGGTGAAGAAAGGCGGAGGCTTCCAAGCGATGGGCTTAAATGCCAACCTGCTCAAAGCCATTACGAGGAAAGGCTTCTCGGTCCCGACTCCGATTCAACGCAAGACAATACCGCTGCTGCTAAACGATAAGGACGTTGTCGGAATGGCGAGGACTGGCTCAGGCAAAACAGCAGCGTTCGTCATACCTATGATTGAGAAACTGAAAGCACACAGTCCCAAAGTGGGCGCCCGAGCGCTAATCATGTCTCCGTCCCGAGAATTGGCGTTGCAGACGTTGTCAGTTGTCAAAGAGCTAGGCAAAGGCACAGATCTGCGTTCTGTGCTGCTCGTGGGCGGCGACAGTCTGGAAGAGCAGTTCTCAGCCATGGCCTCAAATCCAGACATTGTCATTGCTACTCCTGGCCGATTCCTGCATCTGAAAGTCGAAATGAATCTCGATCTGCAAAGCATACGCTATGTTGTCTTCGACGAGGCTGACCGACTGTTCGAGATGGGGTTTGCCGCTCAGCTGACCGAGATTCTGTACGCTTTGCCATCGTCACGTCAGACACTGCTGTTTTCTGCTACATTACCCAAGTCTCTGGTCGAGTTCGCCCGTGCCGGCCTGCAAGAGCCAAGTCTCATCCGCCTCGACGCAGACAGCAAGGTCTCGCCGGATCTGCAAAGTGCCTTCTTCACTGTCAAGTCTTCTGAGAAGGAAGGTGCTCTGTTGCACCTGCTGCAAGACGTCATTGGTGTTCCTACAGGCTCACAATTGCTCTCGACAGATGGCGAGCAGAAAGGGTCCAAGAAGAGGAAGAGATCCGAGAACGAAAGCAGTTCGAAAGGTGTATCCAACCAGCACTCGACCATCGTCTTTGCAGCGACAAAACATCATGTCGAATACCTCGCCAACCTGCTGAAGGCAGCCGGCTATGCCGTATCGTACGTCTACGGCTCACTCGATCAAACAGCACGCAAAGAACAAGTCCAGGCCTTCCGATCACACCAGTCGAACATCCTGGTAGTCACAGATGTGGCCGCCCGAGGCATTGATATCCCTATCCTGGCGAATGTCATCAACTACGACTTCCCATCACAGCCCAAAATCTACGTCCATCGTGTAGGCCGCACAGCGCGAGCAGGCCAGAAAGGCTGGAGCTACAGCTTCGTGCGAGATGCTGACGCTCCATACCTGCTAGATCTCCAACTCTTCCTCGGGCGCAAGCTCATCGTCGGCCGGTCTGCAGGTTCGAATTTCGACCTCGCGACCGACGTCGTGGTCGGCTCACAGCGACGCGATGCCATGCAAGCCCAGACTGAATGGGCAAGTAATACACTAGCATCGGACGTAGATCTAGCCGCACTGCGGACAGTGGCCTCCAAAGGCGAGAAGCTCTACCAGCGCACTCGCAACTCAGCATCGTCCGAAAGCGCCAAGCGAGCAAAGCAGCTAGTCGGCAGCGACTCATGGACCGAATTGCATCCCATGTTTGACAATGACAACGACGGTCTCGAGGCAGCCCGACAAGCCATGCTGGCTCGCGTTGGAGGCTTCAGGCCCCAAGAGTCCATCTTCGAGATCGGTGCTCGACGTGGTGGGCGCAAGAATAATGAGGAAGCAGTCGATGCGATTCGCACTATTCGGCACACGCTGAAAGTGAAGAAGCGGAAGTCCCAGGCAGCGAAAGAATTCGAATCGCAAACTGCTACTAACGAAAACACCCACGACGATCCATCCGAGGGTGACGCGGAGCTCGACCTAACAGGACCAGACATTCTGTCAGAAGCATCCGATTCCGAGCTAGAAGTGACCTTCTCAACTGGCAACAAAAAGTCCAACCCAGATACTCACTCGAACAATACCTTCAAAAGCAGCGAGTACTTCATGTCCTACGCCCCCGAAGGCAACGATCTGGACGAAGAACGTGCCTACGGCGTCCACTCCGGCTCCAACACCAACTTCGTCGAAGCCGCCCGCGGAGCCACGATGGATCTCGCCGGCGATGAAGGAGCCAAAAACTTTGGCGAGGCCCGCAGCGTCATGCGCTGGGACAAGCGGCACAAGAAGTACGTCTCGCGAAACAACGACGAGGATGGATCAAAGGGCAGCAAGTTAGTCCGTGGGGAGTCCGGTGCGAAGATCGCGGCGAGCTTCCGTAGTGGAAGGTTTGATGCCTGGAAGAAGGCGAATAAGATCGGGAGGGCGTTGAGGGTCGGTGAGAAGGAGAGGGAAGGGGTTGGGTCCGTGCAGAGTGGTTCGAGGATGGGCAACAAGCGGTTCAAGCACTCGAAACTGGATGCGCCCAAAGCGGCGGATAAGTTTCGAGATGATTATGAGACGCGCAAGAAGAAGGTTGCTGCTGCGAAGGAGCGGGAGCAGGCAAATACGGGCAACAAGCGGGAGCTGCATTCTGTTGACGACATCCGTAAGGCGAGGAACCTGAAGCAGAAGAGGCAGGAGAAGAATGCGAGGCCGCAGCGGAAGGGGAAGCGATAACAGACGTCAACGACAAGGCGTTGACGCAGGTTCACAGGGCCTGTATGTGGTGCAATGCATGCAGAGACTTCCGCGCCCGACTTGGCGAGCTGTGGTCAACATGTATGTGTCGCGTGCCGCTTCGTAGCTCTGTAAATGCAGGGGAAGCGCTCCATGGTAGTAGTCATTAACGATCACACTGCGGTCGGCTGGGGCTAGTCTCAGGTGACGAACTAGACACGACTACGCCTTTTCATCGCATACTGGCGGTCACTAGCAGAGTACGGGTCAACCAGCTGTCGCAGAAAGGAGATCTGAACAGGGGGATCCGAGTCATCCGACATAGGCGGTGTGCTGACTTGGTATGTTTTGAAATGCTCCATGTCTTGTTTTGGAGCCCTGCAACGAGCACGATTCCCTATAGAGTGACATGGTCAGCTGCTGGGAGTTCGAGATGCCTTGGTCGCGCTACGAACCATTTCATAGAGAGCGTTTGCTGCAAGGCAACCTCGGGAGCGGCATTGGTGCGTGGAGCGTGCTCCAGAGATCATGCTAAGCCTAGTGGCTACGTGGTTGAAACCAAGCCCTTCGACGGGCGGGTCGCGTAGTCAAGGTGTTGCTGTCCGTTGCACGGGCCGACTTGTCGGATCCGAGAACACCTCAAGTTAGCAGCGACATTCCCTCGGGGAAGGAAAAGCTACATGGAGCTTCGTTGGAGCTATGGTTCCTTTTGCTGCATGAGGTCCCACGTAAAGTGGCGCCTCTAGCAGAACAAAGTTGCATGCTTGTGAAGCTCCTTGAAATGGCGTGAAGCATGCTGACGTTCCGTTTCCCGTGGAAGTGAGGACAGCATGCAGTAATCTCTGAGGATGCGAATCTGCTACCTGTGTCCGTGACGAGCGGTGATCAGCAGCATTTCTGCCTTCGTCGTGATGATTGCTTCCATTCTGCAGGCTGAAGATCTCACTAGCAGCTGAAAGCAGGTGTTGTACTGTGCTCCAAGGTTGAAGTCCGTTGAAGGCTTGCAAAAGGGGCACACAGTCAAGGATCCGACAAGCTGGGTCACCACATGGTTCGGAACACGTAGGTTTTGCCTTTGACAGGTCGGTAGGTGCAGGTTCTAGCGCAGGGGAATCGCCGGGGCATTGAATGTTCCTGGCTCAAGTGGCTGCACAAACAAGCCCGTTAGAACCTTGCCTGGAAGATCGGCATCAAGAGTTGCGAACTTGATGAGAGCTCCGAAAATTCTGTCCAAGTTCTAGCACCCTCGGGAAAGTCAACAGCCCAGAGGTCCGTCATTGTGCACCATTTGGGTGCACCTAGCAGCGGGCGAAAGGTCAGAGTCTCCGAGTCGAAGGCTAGTCGTTGTACTTAGCAATGCTGACTGTGTGCGATGCGTTGGGTGACAATAAGAGTGAGGCATTGCTATCAACGATGGTGTGTAGCAAAGGTTGAACAGCAGAGACACCGCCACAGGCACGAGTATGGCGTTGTGGCGGGGCTGGCTGAAGTCGATCAAGCTGACGCGAACACGGTTTTGCTCGTATATTGTGGAGCCATCAACTTTTGTGATATCCGAGGTGATGAGAAGTACGTATGTTTTATCTTGATGTGCAAGCTAGAGACACGCAGTGATATTGTGGTGCTTGCGTAGTGATGTCGTCTCGCAACGGACAATGCTGCGGCAGGAGTCAGAAGTCAGTGAATCCTAGATAGGCAGGAGCCTGCAGCAAACGGCAGGAGGACACCCTCAAAAACCGACGGCTTGAAGTCACGACTTGAAGCTTTTGATGGACTTTGGGGGTAATGGGTCGTTTGCTCCTTCGACAGCTTGAGCAAGCGAAATCTTTACTAGGTCGTCCGACATCCCAGGTCCAACGCAAGCTTCGCGAACGTCAACACACGTCGGACAATGTCCTGGTTGCTTCTGGGCTTGCAGAAGACTCCGTTTACGAGCGTCCTCCTGCAGTAGCTCGGGGATGCTTGTTGGCAGACATGCAGTGTCGGCGGTCAGAATCAAACTTCTCCGTTGGTAGCACCATTACTGCACGGCCTGCGAGCTGTTGCTGTTTGAGGACTTGACCATGAGTCGCCCTAGCGTCCTCAGGTTGGGTGCCGCTGCAATAATGAATGCGCATACTTCTCTGGTCGCAGAGACTTTGCCTTCTGTGAGGTCCGTCTTGCGGCTGCGGGAAGGGGTCGCCAACTGCACGTCTGGCTTAATTTTCAATTGGATGTCATGATCATTCGTGGTCAAATGGCCACAGATCTGCTCGTATCTGCCCGTACGGCTCGTTGGATTTCTACTGACCATACCTAGGTAGATGGCGACCATGCCAATGCGCAGCATACACAGCTGTTGGAAGCCTAGCGCGTTCGCACGTGCCACTCACGTGCGCTCAGGCTGCCAGCAGATCATCCCTTCGCCGCCTCGATGGACGATCGCTTTTGTTCCCCCAGCATGTTGCTGGCAGGCTTTATTAGACTATGCATTATGTGCAGGTAAGGACTCGCTCGAACTTTTACCGCTTGTCCCTTGCGTTCTTTTGATACATGTTGTACATTTCCGCCATCTTCAAAGTGCTCCGAGTTCAAATGCAATGCTGAACGCTACAATTTTCGTGATGTTGTACAGTTCTCAATCGTGTCGCGGACCTAGGATCCCCTGGATGTCCATCTTCGGTCGCTTGGGGTCTGGCTGCCTCGTAGTCCCTGTTCCTCCTCTTGAAGACTCAGGCGGGTATTGCTGCGTGCGCACGTCCGCTGAACCCGCCAGAGACGGATCGACCGAGGGACGATCGCTCGTTGGTCTGATCGGAGGTAACTGAAGACTGGGAGAGCCACCTGCTGATGCTGCTGGGCCGTGCGGCGGAGGCGGAGGATACTGCGTACGTGGGAAAAGAGCTCCTGGGTATCCCGTAGGTGGCGCTGCTCTTAAAGGCTCATTTGAGTAGCCATAATTGGAAGGGTAAGGTGCGATCGCCCTCGCCGATGGACCGGGCGCTGCGTACAGAGGCGGTGCAGGCGCGTATGAGGAGGGTGGGTAGTTTCTCGACTGCACAAATTGACCCATCGCAGTTGCCGTACTTGGGCCAATGGAAGGTGCCGCATACAAGCCATATGGTTGGCCAGGCTGAAACTGAGATCGCGTTGGATCGTACGTTGGATGAGCCTGTAGAGGGCGGAACGAGCGCGGATTACTGCCTCCTGAAGCATAACTCGCCGGATCCGTGGTTTGCATACGTCGTGCCGGGTCTGTGAGCATGGAGGAGTCCAATGACCGACGCATGGATGGGTCTTCTGGTCGCAGAGGCGGTCTGCCTCGCTTCTTGTGAACTACGTCCTCGCACGTATCCTGTGGACTGGTTTAGCACTTGCTTAGTAGGCCGGACGAGCTCCCCTCGACTTACCTCCTTGCCACTTTGTACACATCTCCGACAAGGCCTTGCGTTGTCGCACCGCAAATGCTTCTTCTTGCAATTGATACATGCTGACGCAACGTGAGCTTTGTTCTTACGTGTCGTCCGCGGTGAAATCTGTCCGCTCGAGAACTGCTGGCTCGTCGGGCTGGGAGGTGGCGCCACAACCGTAGGACCCGCCCCGTATGCCATGTGCTGCGGCGGAGGATAAGGTAAGACGGCACTGGGAGCTTGTGTACCTGCGTAGCCAGTATACTCTGCCTGAGGAGGCCGAGGCGTCACATAAGGCGGCGGTAATGGTGGTGGATATGACGTTGCAGCAGACGTCACTGGTGGCAAGGACTCGGATCTCTTTCGACGGCGTCCAGCAATTTGACGAGGACTAGGAGGGTCTTCGGAAGGAGGCGAGCCTGACATTGGAGGCGACGGGAGGGAAGCCCACACGGGCGGCGGCAGTGGTGTCGGCAGCGTGAGATTGGCCTTGACTACTCTTTGGTCGATGCTTGTTCGATGTTCCTTGAAAGAGGGAAAGGAGAGAACGGCCTCGCGTTGCTGTGGACACTGCATGGATTCCAAGATGTCGTCCCAATTGCCAGCGTCAGGTTCTCATAGATCTCACACGATTTGATAGTCGAGACACCTCACGGCCCGATGAGGTACTGAACGTACTCGTCTCGTCGACAAGGCTACCAAAGGCAGACAACGGTACACTACGCGAGTTGCTGAAAAAGTCCGGTGGGTCTAATGATAGGACGTGTGCTGAATGGAATGTGGGATGCAAAATGACAGGCTGAAGAATGATCGGTCCCGAGGAGTCCGTGCTGAGGCTTTCTGGCATTCACGTCAATAGGCTCGTCCCGAACAAAATACCCTGCCCGAGGGGGGTACAGCATAGAGACATACCATATAATATATGCAGAGTGATGTCGGCTGTGTTCACTTCGAAGTTGTGTTGTAATTGCAGAAAAGATCGGGTTGCCCAGTCCACGTCCAAGTAAAGGTCGGAAGATTTCGAAGTCGGACAATAAATCTAAGCGAAAGATTGAAGGCAAAGGACATTACGAGAACGCAAAGAGCATTGAGGCGGAATGACCAGATAGATGAGGGCTGCCTGCTGAAAGTATGGGGCTGGCAGGCGGCACGAGGGAGGAGAATATGTGAGTTGAAGGGTACGGGAAGTTGTTTATGGTGTTGGTGCCCTGGGTCGAGTTGAAGCTTATGCACGTCCGTGACTGCGAGTCATCCGAGGAGTGGACCAGGCTAGCACCGTTAGGAGAGCTGCTGGGCAGAAGGAAAAAGTCAGTCAGGCGTAGATGTGCTGAGGGTGTGAGCGCAAGATCTGTACAAGCAGTCGACTTACGGAAAGTGCCATTGTCTTTCGTGGAAGTGCCTGGTAATCCCCATGTTCGTCGTCATGTCTCCCCGAGGACTGGGACACGGATCTATTGAGGATCGAATTGTCCCATGCCCAATAGCTCCATTATTGTGCTGACTCCATCGGCCAGGTCTGTGATCATGGGAAATCCATGGTAGCTGGAGAGAGACAAGCAGGGGCTGGAGTCTGAAGGCCTGCAAGTCTCGAGTTAGGCTTTGGGGTTGACGGACAGTTCATCCTGGGAAGCTTGGCTAAAAGAAGTCCGTTGCCTTTGATGGCGACATGGGGCTTATGCGCCAACGGCGTGCCACAACTTAGCGATCTAGCAGCCGAGGGGTCCCGACCAGAGCGCGAGGCGCGGTTACAGGGTTTAGCTGCCAACTCGGCTTTGCAGAACCGGCGCTGAAGCTAGAGAAACGGTATCTTAGGGGGCTCATCGAACACATGCGGCTTAAGGGCCAGATGTCTCGGCAGCAGCGCCATGTCTCTAACGAGTCGGCCACACAGAGTTCATGGCTGCCCCAAGCTTTCGGGACCTCTTCGTGAGATTCAATATAGACATCACGAGAGGAGATTTCTATCAGCTTCTGGCCTTCCACACGCGACGTTCAGGACAGCCTTGACGCACGGCCACGTCAGGAACGGGATCGGGATATCTTAAGGTTCGACGTTGTACAGCCAATAGCTTGCAATAGTAGCCAGTGAAGCACAAGACAAGATTATGGATATGGACTTCTTTCAGCGGGACCAGGGTCACCGTCATCGGCAACTGCCATGCGTTGCTGGGCCTCATACTCATCGTGTGGTCGCTACAGGTTGTGCTTTGTGTCTCTAGTACACGTGCTATCTCGTTATCGATGGAGCAACCTCTAGTAACCACATCTAGCGACTCGTCTGGTAGTGGAAGAGAGATGGGCAGAGGTTCTAGAGGAGTCCGGTGAGGTTGTGCTAGCGATGCGCAGCTAGGGAGTAGCTCACAAGCGTTAACCAAATTCTCTCAAAATAAGCGAGCAATGAAGCACTAAAGGCTCAAATTCCGTCAAGACGTAGCCCCATCGCGTCCAGAAAGGGAACGCCGTTAGATCTTTTGAACATCATTCCAACGATCGGCGCCTCCTTCGGGATGGCTCAGAATACTTAAGAAATGACACTTACTGCTGCCGACATCCGTTGTGTAACTCGGCCTCACGAACGGCATCAGAAACCGCTTTCAAGACCTTGAGTTGTGCCCGAAGAAACACACAGTTGGATTGCGGGCATCTAGAAATAGATGGCCTGTGTCACCTGTTTCGGCATAGCATTCGCTAACCAGTCCTGGTCAAATCTTCTTTGGCTGTGTCGAATCTCGGTAACCACAGAGATTCTTCTCAGACATCGTCATGAGGACGATTCTGGCAAGTAGTCTCGGTTGCTTGCTGGGTCCTGCTTACAAGACGTTGAAGATTGGAGTATTCGAGCTCGATCGGATGACTGCATAGTTGATAGTCATTCGACTCGTCACAGTGGCATGCTCGCTACAAGAACAGGTCTGACCAAGCCAAACAGGCCTGTGCCAGGAGCAACATTCATTGGGTGCGCACATCCGCACGAGTGCATGATCAATGGACAGGGTTTGTCGCCTCGCTGACTACCAGGAAGCAAATAACTATGACATGCGGCGTGGATGGCACAAGAATGTTGGAAGTTCTGGTATCCAAATCCTGTCTTGCCAGAACGCAACAAAAGGCCACGATTACAAGCGAAACGAAGCTCTGGAGAACTTCCTTGTGATCTCGTGGCTTCTAAGCGGACTCATGGTCTATGCCACTGCGGAATTAATCGACAAGAGGACCAGCCTCAGGCTCAGGCCCGTCGGAGAAATGTTGTTATTGTAGGTCATTCGGCGATTTTCTGGTGCCTCTCGTGGTCGCAATGATATGCCCAACCATTATTGACTAGTCGAGCGTGCTAGTGACCTAATCCGGCTTCTGCGAGTTGCATTTGGAATGACTTCGTACTCGCTGCCTCCTCCGCTCGCTACGAGAAGCGATGAGATCGGCCAGACGGAATGATGGTGGCCGCTGCACCCAAATTGGTAGCGGCACGGCAGACATCATCATGCACGCCCGGAAGACGTCGGTTGCAAACGACTTCGAGGTTGGATTCGATCTAGACATCACACCACCAAAGCACTGCTAGTCTGCTACGGTTAGGTCATTCATGTACATTGACAAGCGTACATTCCAAGTTCCAAGAGCAGACACGATGGCTTAAATTACCAATTCGTGTAGCCGAAAACATCAGCGTTGAGCACCTGGGGTCCCTGCTAAAACGACCCTGGCTCAATCTAGCTACTACCTCGTGGCACAACGCCTCATTTAAGTCAGATCAAGCCACCCGAAATTGTCGACATTCCTGGTCATCCATGTTCAGCATTCGAAATGGAGATCAAATTACGGGGCAGACGGCCTGTGCTGATTCTTTAATTCTCCTACAGTCGGTGATTTAATTACGGCATCCTTGTGACACGTGAGAATGGATTCGACAGGGTTGTCTTTGATCACACTCGGTCCAGGTCTTCGTCCAACATCTTGTGGCAGTAATCGCGTAAGCTCTGGCAGTGCTATCAGGACATCAAGATCGACTCGAAAATCGACTCGTGCATTGGCCGGGCGCGGATGTCTTTTGGTCCAAATGGTTTTGATATACTTCGAGGTTGAGTTTGGCCGTTACTAGTGTACGCTCACATCGCAAGACTATCCCTGTGGCTGACCTATAGCCAACGGCCCGTGTCCTTATTTGGCCGTTGAATTGCAAAGGCAATCATAACGTCCAGGCGTCCAGTATGCCGACGGCGATTCATGAACTTGCGACCCGAAGTCTGGCGATATTGCTGGCTGCTGGCTTGTAGTGACGTACGCTTGAATAGAGAAAACCGGCGCTGCTGTAATTTGGGTATTGTTACTGCGGTTCTTTGCAGTCTCAATGCTGCCTTCAGATGCCCTTGTCAGCGCGTTTCGTGAGTTGGATAGGGCAGCTCGAGCAGGCACAAGGCAAACAAAGCCCGACGCGGAAACGCCAAGAGGATCTCTTGGCGATTATGCCACTTCCACCTCGACTTTCCAGGCTCACACGGCCCAATTGTTCATGAAGCATACGTGATCCGCGACAAATCTTTGCATGCAGACACGTCGTGCTCGAAGTCGACATCTCGATGAGTATGCGACTGCGATGAACTACATCTAAGTCGACTCGTAAACGCGCTTGAACGCCACGATCTTAGGATTCGAGCGCATTAGTAAGGGTTAGCACGCCAGTCAGATCTGTGCTTCCGCCTCTGTTGAATGCTCATGTTGCTCTGGGTAGCAACCGACAAGAATGGCCACCGCTCTCTTAGCTCAAAGCGATGAGAGCCCCATCACCGCCGCACTACCGCCAAACACAGACTACATCACTTACCTGACAATCCTGGAATATCAATTGAATCCCTCAAATCTTGCCCTCCTCAACAATGTCCTTAAGAAGGACGATGGCACTCTAGCCAAAGAGATCGGTTGGGATCTTCTTCGCTTAGTCCTGCCGATGCTGAACGAAGCGCCTAGCGAAGCAAGAGAGTGCCTGGAACTGATAGCAAAGCAAGGCAATCCGCGTGAAGTCGTCGTTCGTATCGCAGAGGAGCTTGAGAAGTTGGGCCAATCCTTAGACGACGTGGAGTCTGATGACAGCGTTTCAGAAGAAGAGGGTGATGATGGACTGCCAACATTCGCCGGCGAGGCTCCACGGGTGCATCTGGGTCAGATGAAGCTCGACGGCATGCCAGAAGCAGAGAAGATGCCATCTCCGCAGCCTGATGCGATGCCTGAGAGATTCCAGCGTCATGGCAGTGATGATGTCCTCGTCTTCCACGCACTGCTATCAATGCTCAGCGTTGTGCATCCTCGGATCAAGACACAGTATCCCAGCAGGTTTCTTGCAACTTCATTGCCCGCTGCACTATCCGCATACCGGCGCATGCCAATCACCACAGGGACTACAGAAATTGTGCTTCGATGCTTGAACAGTCTTGCAGGCAGACAGCGCCCACCGGTTCCCCTACGACCATCCGCGACTGAGCAGTCACAGACTCAGCATGGCCAGGCGCCGTTGCCAGACCCCGAGGCGCCTCAAGAGGCGCAAGCGGGGACGAATGTCGCTTCTCAGTCCGAGAAGGATATCATAAAACGGCTGTTACAGGCAGTCATGCTTGAAGCGCTGGACGAATACGTGGCATCCCTTCAAGGCGACGGCCTGGCTTCCATGTTGTGGACGAGACGTCTGCGCGAATCAGCCCAACGAAAGACAATTCTCACGGCTCCTGGCAAACCCACCGCCATAGACATCTTCACTATTCCGCCTTTCAACAATCGCGATGTGCTCATGCGAAAATTTGTCTCGCTTTCGGACGTCCTCGAGATCAATGCGGAAGCCCAAATCGAACGCATACTCAATCCGCCCTCGATCAGCGCACAAGACAACGACGCACTCGAAACCGAAAGCGAGGAGCCTTCAGAGTACCCGACATCACCTTCACAAATCCCCTTTCCGACCACTGGCGTCGTCCTCATGCTAGCTGCTAGTCAATTTGCAAGAGACGCTAAGACTGACTCAGCAATTGACTTGCGAGCGATTGCTCAGCTCTTCAATGTTACCACGCCCTTCTCCGACTCCCCTAAGATCCCGAGTCCAGGCATACACGATGCTCTCCACAGCCTGATACTTCGCTCCATCACTTCCCAGCCCTCCGGCATTTCGAGTCTTGGAAGCAATCCCTACATCCGCATCTTGTCCATACTCACGCAGGCATTCACTATAACGCCCGACATCCAGTCTCGCGACGATGCACACTATCTAGCCACGAAACTGTTGCAAATACAGCCTGACTCTGCGCTGCGGCTCACGGCCATCAAGCAGACACTCAAATGCGAAGCTGTCACCCAATTGAGGCCCACTGGAGGGCTTCAGACTGTTCCCCTGGCTACACCGTTCACAGAGGGCGCGCTCAAAGCTGTGGGCATCAACTGGCTCAAGGATGATCTACTGGCTTCGTTACAAGGCGCCGCTGCAACTGCTGACAAGGTAGAGTCTTCGCGACAGCCCTTAGAAGCTAAAATTCTGCAGGAAGACGACACTCTCAAAGCGCTTCTTTTCGGCTCCAACATCCCATCACCTCCCGCGGATGACGCAAAGGACGACTCCGCCGTCTCGAAGATACTTCTTGCTCTGCCATACTACATCGCGCTCCTCAACTTCTGCACGGTCCTTATTTCCCGACTCCCGCCATCAACTGGAGCCGATCTCAAGCCTGATGCAATAGCACTGGTGGAGAAGCTGAAGCCGTGGTGGGTGTACTTTATTGATATACTAGATCGCGGCAAGAAGGCGAGTGATGAGGCGGAAATAGAGGCTGAAGATATCATGACGAGCGCGAGCGACATATATGCGTTTGAGGATGCTGGGCTACGGCTGGAGGGCGTGCTTGTTCCGGCTGCGATAGAGGCTGCCCTTGCTGCGGCCAGTGACTCTTAGATCGATCTAGACAGAGCAGTGGCTCAAGAGGACCAGCGAGGAGGCGTGTTTGAGCTAGATAACGCAAGATCACGCCCCCTCACGAGTCATCATCGGATCGAAGAGCCTCGACGGACTGTGGTAGGCAACGCTAGATAGCCCTCCAGCTGTCGAATATATCTGCCCGACCCGGATAACAAAAGCCCTCCGACGCGACGACTTTGGCCTTCCTTCCCTCGTTTCTTTTGGTCAGTGCCTCAGAACTACAGTAACAACATGTAGAGTAAGTCCCTTCTCCTCAACGTGAGTGTTACGAGACGATCCCTCAAACAACAGCTTATCCGCTCACACGTCGCTGGACACCAGGTCAACCGGTCTTAGCAAAATCCGCATGAAACCGGTTGACAAGGTGTTTCTCACTCGCGACTGCCTTTCCAGTACTGCAAACAAACAGCAACAGCAGGTGCATACTCCGATCGCTCCTTCTGCCACTCTTTTACTGACAACTCCACGAGCGGCAGGTGCCTTCCCATGCACCTTCCAGCGTAGCTGGCCTTGTAAAACGGCTTGGACATGGCTTTACACCAGACCGGATGACCGAGCCGACCAGGCTTGCGCCTTCCTCACCCATCTGCGCGGTAGGCAATAACGGCAGGCGCATACATGAATCGCTCCGTCTGCCGAGCATTCACTGGCAAGACCGCAAGCGAAGGTACCTCCACTCGTACCTTCCACGATTGTTTACCTTGTCAACCGGCTTGAGCAGAGCTGGATCGAGACCGGATGACAAGACCACATCTACCGTACCTTCCTTTCGCGTTTGTCGGACAGGCGCAACGGCAGCAGGAGCAATGATCGATCGCTCTTTCTCATTCGACACACTCTGACCGCGTCATCGATGGCAGGCACCTTATTCAAGCAAGCCCTTTCCGCATTTGCAAGTCTAGTCAACCGGCTCGTACGGAGCTGGATGCAGACCGGATGACAAGATCTCGTCGAAGCCGCTTTTCCCCTGCTCACGGATTCGAGGCAAGCAATGACCGAGCGGATGCGTGGAGGTGACTACGATTCGTATCACTGAGAGTACTTGGCAGATGCACAAGCAGTGGCTGTCCTGCCCAATCCCAGAGCACGGAACATCTTGTCAACCGCCTTGAGCCTGGGCCTCCGTGAGACCGGATGACATGCATCATTGTAGTCGACCGGTTGACCTGCGTGCGGTGCTGCCTCCTACGTCTGTTCCCTGTACACCACGCCCTCGTGCGAGCTCAATTGCCACTGCTGCGGAAGTCATCAGCATGGGGAGGTGGCCGTGCGTCTTCTAGATAGATGCCATCCTTGCCGATGCAGCTGTCGCATTCGAAAGATAGCTGCATGTATATAAATAAGTGTGCCGCAAAGCCATCGCCACGTTGTAGACACACGGATGACATATGCCTTGTACGAGAGAGACACGGAGAGTCGAGAGACGGTATGAGACCTTCGTTCTAAGTTAAAATGTGTTCGCGAATAACATTATCATTTCGAAGTGCTCGCTTGGTCATGTACATCATTCCTTTATGTTTCCCACTCGAACGATGGTCCGCGTTCGATGGCCCCATCTGATACAGGATTCTTTCCATCAGCGCCATCATCCAGCCTATAGCAACGCACCTCCCAAAACCATCGCCCCTGCCATGGCGATACTCCTCCTCGTATTCGGACTCTTCTGTTCGATCCGCAGATTGTCCAACTCACACCAATTACTGATGTTGAGACAACTCAGATACTTGCACCAACTGCACGTATCATGGTACTTATAGAAGTTGTTCAAGAGCACCACGAACCCGACCAGTACCCCAATCAGCGCACCCGCCCTCAACAGCCACCAGCCCCACCAGAGCGGCTTGCGGCTCTTGAAGAATGCAAGCGGTGATTTGCGGAAGGCGGCGTAGTCTGCCATCTTCTCGCGGCGGGCAGCGCGTTGTGAAGGTTTCATGAGGGAGAGGTCTTGATTCTCGTTGGAGGGTGTGCGGTGGTACGGGCCGACTTTTGAGGAGGAGCCAGTGGTGGGTGAGGTTGAGGGGGGGCCGGAGCGTTCGCCCATGCGTTTGCGTAGTGGGGCGGGAGAGTGCAGGATGCAGATGCCCAGGACGAGGCCCATGAGAAACCCGCCGATATGGGCGAAGTTGTCGAGACCGGGAAGGAGGCCTAGGACGAAGGAAACGACAATCTCAGCGATCAACCACATGAGTTCACGCAGCGGCTTGTAGCGCTCCTGCCAGTGGTAGATGAGATCGAGGAGATTAATGGCCAGGATGCCGAAGAGGGCGCCAGATGCACCCGTCGAGGCAGCTGCTTTGCCGGCAAAGTTTGCGCCGAGTACGAAGCCAAAGATGCCAGAGAAGAAGTAGACTAAAGCGAAGCGGATACTGCCAATAAGCTTCTCAATCTCTCGACCCAAAGTGAGCTGCAGGAGCATGTTGAAGGCGATGTGAATAATGCCAGCGTGCAAAAAGATGGGAACGATGAAGCGGAACCACTGGTCGGGATGCTGGTTGTCAAGACCGCCAAAACCGCATAAAGCACTGAGGTCGCAGCTATTGTTCGGATCGTCAGGATCGTTGCTCGTGGAGCTCGGGCAGTGCCACTGGGTCACGGGTGGATTGGCTTCTTGGATATCTTCGTCGCGGCGCATACAGGGCACGAAGCGAGCGCCCATGTTGATCAGCATGTATGGGGAAGGCCCGATCATGGGATTGAAGGAGGGCTTGGTCATGATAGGCGATCCAGTGACGATGGAATTGCGGATGATTTCAACGATGAAGACGGTGAGCTGAGCCATGGTGACGACGTAGACGACCCATGGAATCTTGCCACGAAACCAGCCGTCCTGCTTCTTCTTTCGCTTCCTGTCTTTCCCCGTCGACTCGGTCAGCAGCTGTGCTTCGACACGCCCTTCTGGCGAGGGAGGATGATGCGTGTTTTGGTGGCTGAGATCGGACTGATTGGTGGATATCTTGGAGACGGGGAGTGTATACATCTCTGTTGAGGATTGCTTTGCGGGTTTCTGAGGCAAAGATGACTGCGATGAGCCATAATAGCGAGGATCTGGTGGTGCGTCTTGGCCAAAGGTGTGATTTAATGTTGATTGTGAATGTTGGGCAGAGGCTGCAGGCGTGTAGAATGCTTTGGTGTAAGGTAATGAGGATGGCGGAGGCTTGTTAGGTCTCGACGGCTGAGCGAACGAATTGTAGTAGTCCTGGCTCGCCATCTCGGCGGGGACGTATGTTGTCTTTGTTCTCAACCTGATGCGATAGCCGTCTCCGGCATCAACAGTGAGGCGTGTCTGGCTGAATGACTCTCGACTAAGCGTAAAAAGTGATTGCGAGAGTCGCAGGCAATTAAGCTAGGTATGTAGTTGTGTTTTCGGCGGTCGAGATGAATGATGCGAGGTGGAATGAGACAATTGGGCGCAGGCAATTTGGTTTGATCACTTCAAACACTGTACAAAGAACGGAACGGCAGCCTTCAATTCAAAAGATTGTGGTGTAAGGCAAGGGATGAACGAGCTTCAGACGTAGGTAGTGAAGGTGGAAGAAAGGACCGACGTCAGGCAGAGAAGGAGCGACACTGGAAATTCCAGAAACAAGGAAACATGTAACAGCGACATGAGGATGTCGTTGTCGTTGGATGGGTTTGACCCAAGCGACAGAGGTGGTCGAGGCTCAGACGCTCAAGCGAGGTCCAACCCCTGGAATGTGAAACGCGAATAGCATGAGCGCCCCCAAGTTAGGCCTAGTACGCCCCCGGTTCCTGCGTCTTCCCGAGCCACTAAAATAAGATCTCGAGGGGCAAATCAGATGCAGAAAAGTTTCGTGGATTTAATGATATACTAAGTATCCTCGAGGTATCATTGCCCACCGTCCTAATGTCAATGCAGCTTCCCTTGCAGGGCCATGGATGGCCAAATCACCCTCTGCTTTGGGTCCTCTTGCTGCTTCTTGATGTCTCGGCATCAGCAGGGATTATCTTGAATGATCGTGCGCCTATTCCCGGCCATACAATGCCTCCTGGCCTGGCCCACATCCTGTTGTCTGCTCTAACAATAATGTCATAGTTCATTTGTCAATCGTGTACTCATCTCGAATTCTGTAGAGGCATACCTCGCCAGGCAGTTCGCTGTTCCTTGTCACGGCAAAGCCATCCTCGTCGGTCCGGTAAGTCGTCTCGAAGGGTTCCATCAAGGTAATAATCGCCGCGTGCGGGCCGTGGCGGTGGTCTCTTCACCATGCTCGGGCAGGTCTGCCTCAGTCGTTGTTCCAAGCATCATTCGACTGCATCACAAATCACCCCAACCGGCCTCGAACTTCCCGTCAAGTAGAACACCAGCCTGCACACCGACCCAACAAGCCAACGGCCCAGCCCATGCCACAGCGCCAACCCAATCAATATCGCCAACAACAACACAATCATATTCAGCACCACCCGCTCCCAAGGCTCTAACATATAAAGCCCAAATGTGACCTCATATTGGTAGTACTTTAACCGCAGCTGGTGTGTTACTTTGTCCGGGAGCGATATTCGCGGACGACGCAAGATGGCGGGCTTTTGTTTCGAGGCGAGGGAGTGCAACGTGCTCATACGGGAGGAGATCTGGGAGAAGTAGTCGGCGGATTCGTTGAGCGCGCTTTCGCCGAAGAGTGGGAAGGGCTCGACCAGGAGCGGGGTGGTGACTGCTGAGTTCATGGTGGGTGGGCAGGGTACTAGGTCCGGGGGCGTAGGAGAGGCCCGTTGCTCTGCTGGCTGAATGCTGACGCGCGACTGCGCTGTTTCGCGTCGACAGAGGGCTTGTGAACGCAGGACTTGGTCGTGCTGAAAGAGCTCGGGTGCCCTCGTTGCTATACCTAGTGGTTTGGGGGCCGAATCGTGCAAAATCGTTCGACGCGTAGTTGATGGTAATGGTTCCTAGGTATGGATGTTGACTCAGCTGCAAAAGGCAGCCATAGAGAATGTCGACACGCGACGAAGTGCTTGTTTGTCCAACGATACTGCTGTGCGAGTTCCTTCGTGCTGCTGCACCATACGTGCTCGTGCTAATGAGTCCTATCGGTCCGCAACAACGCCAGTTCCAAGGCAGGCGCAGCTCGTGACCCAGCAGTGGTAACTGCGCTCTTCTCTATTTGCTCGCGACTTGTAGCTACGATTTGATGACATGCAAGAGAACACCAAGGTGCCACGGCGCCGACAAGCCTTATCAATCCACCGTCACTCTCACACTGCCACTTTCCACTCACGGCACGGAATCCCCGGGTATCACTCCTGCCTGATTGGTGATTACGAAAGCGCTCACTGAGCATGGCGCCCCACAAGTGGTAGTCTCCTACTGGTGGATTGGTCTTTTGGTACCTGAATTTCCGTGGCGGTTGGAAAAAATAAGGATCTGGCGTCATCATGACTGCAGATGCTGCACGGCATCGCTATCCAACATTCCGATCGCAGGATCTGATGATGAGCGGCTTGGAAGGATTGCCGGGGCCTGGGATTATTTGGAGGAACTTTTGATCTGAGGGAAGGTGCGACCATATATTTGATCACTGACTCATTCAACCGCTAGGGAGGGCTCTACGCCCATATCACCGTTGGGTCGGGCTCTGGTTTAAAGTCTGATAACCTGCCAAACCGCCGCCATGACTCCAATCATGAATCCTCTCAATGAAATGCTCTACAACTCATCTTTGGTGTCAGGGTCGGTCACAAGGAACTTGGCGAGGATGTTGCTCCGTTTCTGGATGTCGTCAATGCGCTCTGGTGCCACGCCACCCTTCTTGAGGAGACCAGCCAACCGTGTCTGCTCCTTCATCGCATATTCGGGGTTGCCCGTGATCTTCGCAATCGCTTTAAGATAGTAGTCCTTCATAGCCCCCGTAGCACCCGCAGCGGCCTCCTGAATGTCTTTGCTAGCTTGTTCCCAGTTCTTCTTGCCCGCATATTTCGCCAAGATAGTGTCGAAAGCCTCGATAGTGCCCGCGGCTGTCGAGAGGCCGCCTCCTGTGGTGCGGTACGTGCCAGCCTTGGAGTTGACAAAGTCCACCAGAGCGTTCTCGGACCGAGCGCCGCTGTATGTCTCTGGGGTCTTCGAGCCTTTGGGGAAGAATTTGATGGTAGGATAGCCGGAGATGCCCTGGTCCTGAGCGGTTGCTTTAGCGTTCTCAGCCTCGGCGTCGACTTTGGCGATCAGAACAGAGGGCTCCGCAGCGAAGTCGGCAGTCAATTTCTCCCATTCAGGTGCTAGGGTCTTGCAGTCTAAAGATGCCAGATTAGCGTTTGACGCAGCCAGGGAGGGCGCTGAGGGGTGGAAACTTGTACTGCTAACAAATGGGCAGGCTTGAAATGAGCGTCACTCGAGCGTCACTTCGTAGCAACCGAAGCATCGTGGAAATCGGGCCAGGGAGACCGCTGTGGGAGAACTTACGACCACACCAAGGCGCCGTGAACGCCACCAACACGTCCTTATCCCCACCAACCTCCTCCTTGAACATCTTGTCATCCATCATAATCGTACTGCTAGCAGCTTTCTTCGGTGTCTTGGGCTTGAGTCCAGTCTTCTCCGTCACAAACGCCGTTAGGCTCTCCAGATCCCTACCGCCCTTGTAATCCTCGGGCTGCTCAGACTTGCCATCGAACCATTTTAGGGTGGGGAAGCCTGTGACTCCGAACCTCTTGCCCAGCTCCTTGTGATCATCAGCGTCGACATTCGCGATGGTGACTTTGTCCGAGAGGGCGCTGAAGGATGAAGCGAGTTCCTCATACACGGGTGCGAGGTTCTTGCAGTGGCCACACCATGGCGCATAGAACTCGACGAGTGCAGGCTTGTTGCTTTTGAGGACGGTCTTGTCGAATGTCTTGGGATCGAGGACTGTGACGGCGGCGGCTGAGGCGAGTGCCGCAGGCCAGAGGAACGAGAGGAGGCGAACCATGGCCGATGTAATTGAACGATAGGCGGATAGCGACAGGAAGGCCTCTGAGGGGCAACGGTACAAAGGGTGATGAGTTCCTTTACGTATGCACGTAGTCGGTCGGAATAATTATGAGGAGGACTCTGTGAGAGGAGGACTCTGTGAACAAAGGAGAGAGTTTCACTGGATTTCCAAGCACAGATAATAATAAGTCGATCCGCGCCTCCCTCGTTCATTGAGAAGCCAGGTGGTTTCTCCAAAGCCGATCAACGCTTCACGTCATTCGCCGGAAGGCAGGGGCCGAACATGGGCGTGGTTGCCTCAATTGCCTTGTTTCAGATCTACACACGAGTCCACGAAACATCGCACGAGCGATCGTGCTTCGAAGATTCTTGTGAAATTCTGACAGGGCGGCCTTTGCAACGACTTAGGCAAATTGTCATTAACAAGCCGGCATCAAGACTACTGCCGTCTATCTCACTCGAGGCGAAATTCGAGACTTGGCCCGTTCAAATTTCGCAGACGCTGTCTTCCTGCTGTCTGTCAATTTGCTTTCCCTCCAATAGGACATGAGATGACCAAGCGATGACTCTCATGAAGTTGCAATGAAGTGTATTTCTAGCCCCAGGGTAATGTACCGCTGCGTCAAAATTTCAAGAATGCCGATGGTTGTGTTGTTTGGCGTACATCATCGCGTCGTAATATACAATAGTCTGTCTGCTTTTCCAAAATATTATGTACCATAAAGCTGAGAGTAGGCGCTGTGAGCATCAACAAGCACTGCGGATATAATCAGTCCAACTGTAACATGACCGAGCGAAGCATAGAGACTCACTTTGAAGGACCTGCTGCTGCATAGCCCGGCTCTCGCAAGCGCATTGAATGCAAGTGCCATCTCTCATATCGAGGAACACGCTCCACGCCATCTGCTCGCGTTCCAGGTCCGGAAGCGTCGGAGTGCGTATGTCGGCAAGGTGATATTTCCGGCTCACGTTCCGTATGCTCGGGTCGTTCGCTGGAGGTGAGAAAATGAGATATCCCTGATCATCAATACGCATGAAGCGACGCTTCCAGAGCAATGTGTCAGGGAACTGGACGTTCACGTCCCCAATATCGACGACGTGTAATAGACTTTCGTTGTTTGAAGTCACGGTACGGTCGTCGCCTTCCATTCTCTCGTCAATGGTCTCAGGATGCTGCTCGCGATGGAGGTCGACCTCCGATTTGGCTGCTAGATTCTTCTGACTCTTGCGCCCTGTGAGATTGGACACCCTCTTCATCAGTCGGTGCGTCCGCGACCCTCCTTTCTTTTCCTCCGTCAGGGATGAATTATCACTCATCGATCTTGGCATTTTTGCCCTGCTCGACAACGATAGTTTGCTTGATGAATCTGCCGTGTTCAGTCGTGCCGGCTGCGATGCGGATTGTGTCATTGACCGGTACGACGAGAATGAGAAGCGGCCTTTCTCTTTGACTGGACTTCGAGGTGGGTCTGCAGTACGTCCTCTGCTGACGGCTCGACCATCTATGTTCTTCCGTTCGTGCTCGACAATTAGGGGACTTCGATGAAGATTGAGATCCCCTGGCGCTGTCGACGGTGGTAAGTGCTCATCCCGTCGAATGATGCGGGCTGTCACAGACACAGCCTCTCCCTTGGCTGGGGGCGCAAAGGCAGCAGGGTCGCTCGCTGCGGGACCAACGTTTGTTGCAATGGGTCCGACAGGCATGGTTTCGGGTACCTTCTTTGGAGGAGGCTTGTCAGTCGATGCGTTTGGCTTCACAAATGACGAACGCTTCATAAAAGTCTCAAACGCAGACCTCTTTGAGGGTATGTCACGTACAGGTTGTCGGGGCGGACTCGTTGAGTCGCGAGTTGACAGGACCTCCAGCGCCTTAATTCTTTTCGAGATGCCTGTACCCAGTGATGATTTCTTTGTTAGTGGAGCACCCTGCTGTTCATTTGGCATGGGCGGCCAGTTGTTCAAAGCAGATGAGCTACGGCTTCCCAAGGCCTGCGATCTTTCTTGGATGTAGTTTGCGCTCGAGGACCGAGGCTGAAAACCGTTCGTACCGTTGCGATTGCCGTCCCTGAAAATTGCTGGTGCGGACATGACTGGAGTGACCGGCGTTCGTGCGACTATGACTGGCTTTGCCTCCTGGACGGTCGCATTCTCCAATTCATCCATGAAGGACTCGGCATCGGAATCACCTGAGACATCAGCGGAGTTTGTGGTCTGCAATGGCTGAGGTATTGAGAGGCCTTTCTTGACCCTAGACGCCACATTGCTCATACTGAGACGTTTGGGATTCGCGGGCCTCGATGGCGAGTGATCTGAAGGAGACGGAGTCGACTGCGCCGCCGTAGCAGCAACAGGTTTGCGGGGAATCGTATCCTTCGCAGGTGGTCCTGGTGAGGCAGGCGGGACCGGTGATCGAGGTGGCGCAGGAAACGAATCTACTTGGTTGTCCTGAGTCGAATTCGAAATCTCATCATCGCTATCGACCTCTGCTATGGGAGGCGCGGCGAGCCGACTACGATCCTCTCGCTTTTCGGGCTTGACAGCTTTTGGTTTCGGCTTCTCTGATTCATCCGCTTTCGGGGTGATGGAGGAGCTGGTATCGGACGAGAGCGATCCACGTCGATTCTCGGGCTCCTCCCGGCTTGTAAATGAAGATTCTTCAGCTCGCTCCGATGCGAAAGTAGTGGGTGTAGGTGTGCCACCGTTAGAGTCCGGCAGATATCCATTCTGGCCTTGTGGTGAGTGCTCAGCCGGCAGCATCGGACTCAGGGACGACCGCTGAGTTGCGAGCATGTTGCGCTTCCGCATCTGCAGAGCTTTCATCAGCCGGATCTTCTCAGGTGTAGCATTGACGCTCATTTCGGAAGTCATAGACGGGGTTCTCCCAACCACTGATCTGCTTTCTGGACGCTGGAAATGTGGAATATGTGTAGGTGATGGCATCGGCGGATGATTGGTGACAGACTGCGACGATGGAAAGCGTCCCGGTACGCTTTTGGAGGACTGCTGCGAGCTTGGTCGTAACGACATTGGCATCCTTGCACGATCCGTGGCAACTTTGACAGTGTTCGGCAAGCCCGCTGTTGTTCTTGTGCGAACATTGTTGTCGGAGGCTCCTGAAGTGCGAGGTCGCCCTGGCGGCTCTACGTGTGGACGAGGACCAAGTTTCTTTTTCTTCGGCTGCGGTACAAATTGAGCGACCTCACTGCTCCACAGGCTGATGCTTTCCGATTCTCCGGCTGTCAAATGTGGAGAGTGCTTAAGGTCTGGTGCTGTTGTTGACCGCGCAGGCGGCTGATGTGCTACGAACTCCTCGACTGGCAAGGCTTTCGCTGACTGCTGTGGAGCGACATCTTCAGTAGCTGGCGGCGCAGGAAGAGCCTTGTCGAAGTCTGTGCTCACAGGCACAATCGGTGGGAGAATGGGTGGAGAGGCCGAGGTGTATGCTGATGGCTTCTGCTCTCGCGAGGCATCTGACAAGGCGTGCTTCAGTGGCGTCTCTGATCGCGCTCGTGACTCTTGCTCGTCGTGGTCTGTGACGTCGATTTCTGGGGAATTGCGCATGGCAAGAAGGGCCTTTGCGCGCAGTGCGCTTGCCGGGAGATCGTCCAGCATGTCCTCTTGTGGCTGCACTGTTGGCGCCTCTTGTCTGTGAGTTGGTATAGCAACTGGAACATGAGATTGTGTCGCGACTTCTGGTGCAAGTCCATGTGTGGTCTCTTTCTTAGCAATCCCACCTTCCTCCGCATCCTCTGTGATGTCTTTCAGGCGCTCCTTTCGCAAGGATGAAGATGACGATGTTACTGAGCCGATCGAAGGCGCGAGCATAGTGTGCATACCCAGCGCCGAATCGTTCAGCCCGGTGGCGGTTGTGATCTCGAATACTACATCGTGAGGAAAAGCGTCCGGCACTGCCTGAAATTGAATCTTGACGCGCACTTGATGGAAGTCAGTACACACTCATCATCGAGCGAGGCGAAAGTCACTGACCTAGGAGCAGACGAGAAGTGCCGTCTGGCACATATTTCACGATGACTTTCCTCCTCCTATGTTGCACCATGCCGTATAGTGGTGACTTGTCCGGGTAGCTTTCGATGGCATCGCGGGCCTCGCTGACACCACCGGTTCCCCTTTTGTAGACCTCAATCGTGTCCCGGCTACCCTCTGCGTACTTCAACAGGAACCTTGAGTCGGCTGTTAGCAGGAACTCGCGATTCTACGACTAGAAATGCCCATTCAAACTTACCATCCTGTTGGCTCAGCTATCGAAGCCTGGTGGGCTTCGACGACCGCCGGGGTCTCCAAGCCCTCCAAACTCATCGCATGTTACACGAACAGCGAAGGGCTCAGATTGAGGGGACGCAACACATGCTCGAGCGATATCAAAAGAGCGAAGCAACAACAGAAAACGTCCCTTGATGGTGAACTGCGCATCCACTTCACTCCTCTCTACCCGGCAAGCAGCATGGGGGGCTCGTCCATGACCAAAAAGCCAAATTCACGTCCACAGAGGCGCTCGTCCACCGCCAGCGATTGGAGGCAGCATCTCTGAACAAGCTCCGATCTTTGCACCATCACTGATGCAGCTTAGGAGCTTATTACCAGTGAGGGTTTCATCTTTCAGGGGCACGATCGGGCCTGGATTCTGCGCTTCAAAAGGGCTAGTTTGCTCGGCTTACCCCTGTTCTCATTTCCGTTTTTGACTTTTTTGCCCACGATTCGGACAAGAAGAATCACGTCAACTTTCATGAACTGAAGAGCCATGCGGCTAGATACCGAGTGGCCGTCTCATAACATGCCTACCTAGATGCTTGACCTGCGATGTGTGCTACCGGCCGCGAGGCCTGAACGTGCTAGAACATCCATGATACCAGTGCTCATCGGCATATGAAGTAAGTGTCAGATCTTCGAAATTGTCATGCACAGATCCCTTTCAAGATCTACCGAGGATGGCGCATGGACGGGCCAGGTTCCTTGCATCGCTCGTGCGTGCGCTATGTTAGGCCTCAGACAGCGGCAGGTGAGCATCATCTTGTCTCACTAACGACCTGTATGGAACAGCAATGCTTTCGCAGGTGCTGCTGTTCGTGGTGAATGCAGCTATTACTGTTCCGAGTCTTGCGCAAGACGACCCGATGTCCTGCAGGGACTGGGGGCCAGCCACAGCCGCATTGGCGATGGCTCACCCGAGGACTGCCAAGCAGTATCGCATTCCGCCGTGCCCCGCTATCTAATGGTTATCGGACTACACAGCACATAGCACGGAGGACACTTGAATGATACGAGAAGTTAGACAGCAGGGCCGTCCATAAGTAGTTCGATACAGAGTGCGAGAGCGCGATCCAACCACCACGACCACTATCTGTCTGTGTGCTGAACCATTAAGAGACATTTTACCCATAACTTCTACTGACTATTACGAAGGTGGTATCACTATACCATCTGCTAGCTGCGAAGCACAAACAAATAGACAATCCACCAAGTCTGTGCAGTCAATCCGTCCCGAACCACCAAATGGCCTCGACCGCACCCCCAACCCTCCCACCAACATCACAACTCCCTAACCTAGACGCCACTTCTCGCGCCCAAGTCCTCGACCTCCTCTTCGAGCCCAGCACCCAACTACACACCCTGTCCGTCACCGCAATCGCCGAACAGCACTTCGCCAGCTACGCAGACCTGATCGACTTCGTCGGCACCCAGTTCACCACCCTTCTGAACTCAAATCTCGAATCCGACCAGAAATGGCTAATCGACATCCTGGGCGCGCATCCCCGCCTAGGGGAAAAGAAGGTCGACAGCGCAATGAGCCGAGCGGAGCAGGCGGCTATGAAGGCTGCTGAGTCGGCAAAAGGCGCGGGCAGTGGAGGTGACGACGCGGAGATTGCGAGCAAGCTGAAGGCGCTGAATGAGGCGTATGAGGAAGCATTTCCGGGGCTGAAGTACGTCACATTTGTGAATGGGAGACCACGGCCTGTGGTCATGGAGGATATGGAGCGGCGCATTGCGCGAGGGGACGTGAGGCAGGAAAAGGTTGATGCCATCCAGGCTATGTGTGGCATTGCTAAGGACCGGGCTCGGAAACTAGGCGCAGCGTGACAGCCGTGAAAGAAGCCGTCGATTGCGGTACAGGTATGCTCAGTGAAAGCCAAATTCGACTATCGCGCCTTCTTCTGTCGTGCTTAACACTTCGGCAGCTGGCCACAGCCCGACATTGAACGGATCTGCATCGCGGCCTGGATCCCAACCACCTGGACATGCGCCCTTCACTAGTTGCATGTACCTATCCGGGAATTCGATAAGCATAGTTACTCTGTCCGCGGCCTTCAGCAATACCTCCTTCGGTCGCAATTGCCGTCCCATTACGTGGAAGTCTGTTCGGACAGAATATATGAACGCCGCAAATATCGTGCTGAACTGGAAAGCCATGGCAGCCGCACGTTGGTATTCGACCTTGTCTTCGCGGCTCATGCGCATTCTGTACGCCACGATCAGATCGCTCCAGCGTAGCAACAATTTCCTCACGTGCCAGAAGTGGGCATTTGCTGATGTCCAAGCTCCCATGCGGGACGAGTAGCCATGTCGATAGCGGCAGATGCCGAAGAACAGCGCTTGAGCTTGCTGCAAACTCGATAGTACTGGTGGCAGGATTGGCTCGGGTGGTTCGGTCGTCACATTGGAGTCGTCTACGGGTGTGGTGGGTTCCAGGAAGAGCGCGCAGAGACATTCCATTCGCGTAAGCATAACTTGGGCATATCGATCCAGAATATCAGACTTGCTGGGAGTCGGAGAGTCGGCTCGTTCGTAGAGGATGTTCATAGCCATGACCAGATGCTGGCGGGTTGTAAGCACATCTTTCCGCGAGGCAGTTCAGAAGAACTTACATGCAGACCCTGACCCGTCTGTTGTGCGTTGTCGGTCAAGCAGTCGTAGACCATGAACATGGCAGCCAAGAGCACGAGAACTTCAGGGCTGTCCATCGGCTGGTGACTGAATGTCGAAAGTGCTGCGCTATAGTGCTTGGCTTCTAGCAACTCGAGAAAAGCTGTGTCGTCCACGCCGGTGCTCTGTTGTAGTCGTTGCTCGTGTTTGGAAGAGACGGCGATGATCATATGCCGAATGGAGTCCTCCGTGGCTGCACATTGAGGATAGATCACTGTCCACAGATATCGATTGATCGTGGATAGGCTTGACATTCTGGTGTGCTCGCCATAGCCCAGGAAAACGCTTGTGCTCTTCTCTCGAAAGAACTGGAAGGCGCGCTTCTCGTTGTGCTCGGCTGGCGGCAACAATGGCCCTGACGGTTCGAAGAGGACCGCGACAGGAGTCGCGTAGTAGCATTGGCGATTGCCGATGTTGCACTTGCGACAAACAGGTCGTTCTTCGCTGCACTTCACTCTGCGCTTTTTCTAGTACAAACCGTTAGTTTCGATTCACAGACAAATTATAGCTACTCTGCAAGTGTGCAGATGAAAGGGCGGTTGATATCGCTTCTTCAATGATCAGAATGTGGCCGCTGGTCAGCGGCTTTTCAGACAATCAATTCCATGGTCTAGGACAGATTGGCGTGTCATCCGGATTCATGTCAACTCGTCGAGCATAGTGCGAGACTCACACAAGAATTGCATCCAGTGCGAGTCTTGGGGTGCCAGACGCGTGATCGTTTGGCTTGTTTTTCGTCCGAGTTCGCGCCCAGGCTCGAAGATGGAGTCTTGCTTAGAGTGTTTCGGCATGCTGGGGAGACCTCTGCAGTACGTCGTGTGCCACGGGCCATCTGTTTCACGTTCCTGATGCAGTGCTGAAGAAGCGTTCGAGCACCAAAAGCACTTCTCTCCTACGATTGCGGCAGTAATATGTCCTTCATACATCCCGGCCCATCTCGCACCAAACTTGGACGTTCAAGGTCCCGCGCAGGCGCGCCATGGACCATTCCTGACGTCCCGACCTCGTGCTTGGCTATGCTTGAAGCTCGTGTCGGCTGTACGAGCGCTGGGGAAATCATCGTAGAGCGCATTTTTGCCCCGACACGTTTCAGGCAACAGACCGAGCTGAAATGCTCAGTGAGATACTTCTGCTAGGTCTCCATCTCGAATGCTACCTCCTGGGGGGGATCGGATGACGATAGAGTCTAGCTGGTGTGCGAGATCTCTGTCAGGCGTAGAAATTGCAAGTACGTTGCTCATTGCAAGAGACTCAACGCGTGTTATTTACGTCCATGCAGGAGCAACCCACTGCAGGAGGGTGCAGCCCTGTCGGAAAAGATAGCCGCACCCTGGCAACCACTACCGACGTCACTTCTCTTTCCTCTTTCGAACCAGAGTCAACAAATTTAGGAGCAAGCGCTACCGGCGGGGTCTGCCATGGCGCGACTACCTCGAATGCTGCCTGGTCTCATGTCTCGAGTGGAACCGTGAGAAGCGAGCACCGATGAGAGCCCAAATGAAATCGTTTTGATGTATACAGCTCTCCAGTATCGATATCAGCTTGTATTGGACGACTGTATTGACCTGCTGTGCGACGTGATGGCGCCGCCTCGCGGCTTCGCTGGCGACGACAGACCGAGAACGCCCATCACATCATCTGCGTCAACCCCATCGCTGCGGTCGAGGACACCGGTAACAGTCGCAACTCCGCCACCGGAAAGCATGACGCCCGGCGGTAACGTGAAGGTGGTGGTGAGAGTGCGGGACTTCCTACCACGAGGTGAGTCGCACGGCAGTCTGTAGACCGACATGCTGACACGGATCTAGAGCGGGACAGAGGGGCACAATGCCTGATTGAAATGAACCCAGACACACAATCGACGACCTTACTCGTGCCGACCTCGTCAGACCCTGCCAACAGCAAAACTCAGAGCCGCAAGATTGTTGAGGAGAAGAACTTCAATTTCGATCATTCGTTCTGGTCACATTGTAAAGGCGACGAGCACTATGCGACCCAGGAGCATGTCTACAACTCCTTGGGCGAAGAGTTCTTGGACCACAACTTCGAGGGCTACCACACCTGCATCTTCGCATATGGACAGACTGGCTCAGGCAAATCATACACCATGATGGGAAGCCCTGATAACCCTGGTCTAATCCCGCGTACCTGTGAGGATTTGTTCCAGCGGATAGAGGCCAACGAGAGCGCCAACATCAGCTATAGCGTGCGAGTGTCGTATTTCGAAGTTTACAACGAGCACGTTCGCGACCTGTTTCAACCACGAACCGACCCTCCACACTACTTGAAGATCCGAGAGTCGCCAACAGAAGGGCCATATGTCAAAGACCTGACTGAGATGCAAGTCAAGAATTATAGCGAGATCCTGAAATACATGCGCATGGGTGACAGTTCACGTACGGTCGCTTCTACGAAGATGAACGATACCTCATCACGGTCACATGCTGTCTTCACAATTATGCTCAAGCAGATACATCACGACTACCGCACAGACGAGACCACCGAGCGGCTTGCGCGTATCAGACTTGTCGATCTAGCTGGTTCGGAAAGAGCGAAAGCTACTGAGGCTACCGGCCAGCGGCTGCGGGAAGGAGGGAACATCAACAAGTCACTCACAACCCTGGGCAGAGTCATAGCGGCACTAGCAGATCCACGAGCCAGGTGCGAACAAGAAAAGCCCGCGACATAGTCCCATACCGAGACTCGATACTCACATGGCTTCTCAAGGACTCTCTCGGTGGGAACTCGAAGACAGCCATGATTGCCTGCATTGCGCCCTCGGACTACGACGAGACACTCTCAACATTGCGCTATGCTGATCAGGCCAAACGCATCCGCACGAAAGCTGTGGTCAACCAGGACCATGTCTCATCAGCCGAGAAAGATGCTCAGATCGCCGAAATGGCGGAAACGATACGCACATTGCGATGGACTCTGGACCAGCACCAAGGACAGGCGAGCGCACCTCTTGTCCAAGCCATGCAGGACAGCGCCGATGCACAAAACGACAAGATACGAGAATTCACCAACAAATACGAAGGCATGCTGCAAATCATGGAGGAGAAGCTAGCTATTTCCGAATCCAAGGTCCGGCAGCTAGAGGAGGAGAAGGAGGCTCAGGCTATACATCTCAAGCTTGTCCTTGAGGAGCTGAAGAACCCTATCCGTATCAATGTAGACAGGGAAGAGCCGGCCGAGCGAAAACGTGAGAGCAAAGCAAGGAAATCAAGATCCACAACCCCCGATCTGATATGGGAGGACGAGGGATTCCACAGTGAATGCATTGACAGTGAAGATGAGGCTGCTCATGCGCACGATGAAGAGATGCAGGCTGAGATGGAGGCCTTGATCGCTGATCTGGGACTGTTCAAGCGTAGGGTCGCGGATGACCACAACATGTTTGGCATCGCGACCTAAGGGAATCAGGTCAGTCTTTGGGCACGACAGAGGCCAATAGCTTGTCAGCAGCAGCGCATAGAGCAGAAACGACCGAGATGCAAGAAACCCTCGGCCGAGCTCTGCACATAGATCGCCTTATGCAGTAGGATCAGGTTCATCTTGTCGCACGAAAGACTACAGTGCGAGGCTCAACATACCTATCCAGCTGTCAAGCCCTCCAACCCTGCACAAACTCATGCACCCGATCATTCACCACCCCAAAGAACGCGTTGGCCCCATCACTCAGCGTCTGATCCAGAATTCTCAAAGCCTCTTCCTCGCTCACATCCAAATGGAACCTCTCCCTGACCTTCCCTACCGCGCCTCCATACCCACCGCCACCACCCACTGCTCCTGGCTCGCCCGCTGCCGCATTTCTCTGCTGCAATCCCGTCGTCTCCTCCGCCAGCCGCACGTCCTGCACCGAACTCTGCACCATCAAGCTGAACAGGTTCAGCACGAGAGAGGAGTTCTTGCGCAGCGCCGTGTAGGCGGTGAAGCAATACTGGCGGAACTGCTTGTACTGCTCTGTGCTCGTGTTCCCACCCATGCCCTCTAGCATCTCCTTCGCGAGCTTGACCAGCGGGGCGAAGGGTTTCGGGTCCCGTCCTAGAATGAACCCAAAGTCGATGTGAAAGAACTTTCCGTTCGGCTGGAGGAGCAGATTATCGAGATGCCGATCGCCGACGCCTAGGATGTATGTGATGACGCAGTATCCGGCGCAGGACTTGATGTAGTTGTCGAGACACTCTTTCCGGATCCCCAGTGGCGCGTTCGGGTCAGGGTTGTGCTGTTGGAGGTAGGCTGTGACAGAGCCGCGGTAGCGGGTGCTGATGGCCGAGAGCGCGATGGAGGGCGAGATGTACTGCATCGCTCCGGAGATGGGGGAGGTGGCGAGGATGCGGTATGGGGTTAATTTGAGGTCGAGGTTTTCCTTGAGCAGGAGGGAGTCGATCAGGGTGATGATCTGGATCACGAGTTGGTCTTGGCGGAGGTCATCGCCGGTCTTGAAGATTATGGCGTATTTGGAGGGGTGCGCGGGAGTGGGCGTCGCTATCGTTGATGGTGTGGTGGCTGGTGCTACTGGCTGGACTTTGAAGGTGATAAGGAGTGGTGAGAGGGAGGATTTGAAGACGTTGGCTTCTTCAGGGATTATTCCTGTGACGATGTATTCGGGTGCAAGTGGTAGTGGGATGGGTGTGGGTAGTGTTGCCAGGTCGTTCTTCGGATCGGCGAGGAACTTCTTGAGGCGCTCGATCTTGTTGATACGGTTGTCTCGGCCAAATCGGATGTCTTTGGCGATCTTCTGCAGCACGGCGACCATCTCAGCTTGCTTGAGGAGGATCTTGCGTTGCTGTGGGTCGCGAGCTTCTAGCTCCAGCATGAAGTGGTACTCGACACGCGCGAACAATTTGCGATCTGAGGCGTTGGCATCAAGGCCGCGATCGTCGCACTCGACCATCAGGAACCAGTGCAGGAAATTGCCCAGGTTGAAATTACCAGCGGCACGGTCGATGAGAAACTTGGCCAGCGAACTGGAAGAGAGGCCTTCACTGTCAGCTTCGTGAGTCTCGAACTTCAGGGCCTGAACTAGTTGCAGGAGATACAGCTGAAGCTCATTGTCATCGGCTTTCCTGAGCCGGTCGACCGCGTATGCTCTGACAACCGGACTATCCACTGTCGGTCCAAGGAGCTCCAATGCAGCATCGACATCGATCTCAGCCCACTTAGGGATGAGGTCTGTCAGTGCTTGTGCTTCCTTTGGATTGCTCCAATCCGTGGCCTTGACGACCTTTGTAAGCGCTCGCTTATCGCGGCTGAGATGCCGCCGGAATGTCCATAAGACATCCTTCTCTTGTGCACTAAGGTCTTGTGTTGGTCCGTACGCAAGGATATCGTTGAGCTCATCTCTCAGCTTCGCATTGGGCTTCATGTCGGTGTCAGGCTGGGCGTTACGTTCACTTCTCACTAGTCTTCGATGCTTTGTCTCGCAAGGATTTTCACGTTGGAACTGCTCTGGGTCAAAGAATCGAATGACGGGATAGTCTTCATCGTCAAGCGTACCGTTCAGACCTGCAATGCCCGGTCCGAATCTGACTTCTGGCGGCGCCTTTGTCGACGATCCCGAGCCAGGAGCCATGCTCTGAAAATCTCGTATTGAGCGTGGAATGTCGTATTCATGGTCTGCAAATACCACAGGGAAATCCCATCTAGGCAAATCAATATGAAGTGCAAAGCGCTCCTCTGCATCGATCTCATCTTCGGATTCGAATTCGTCGTCAGAATCGACCTTTCCAGGCGCCTTGCCATTTGACAGGTCCATTGCTTTCTGCGCCCGCCTCTTCGCGGCTTTTCTGAGATTGGCTCGTTTACGAGCAGCCTCATCTACGGCCGCGGTCTTCTCGGCGACTTTCTTAAAGACCAGCTGATCAAGCCACTCATTTGACTGGATCTCGCCCATCTCATGCTTCTTGAAAAGCTTCTGTAGCCTGTCCAATTCCGCTTCCTCTGGATTAGCCAACTCAGGTGCTTCGTTTCTTCGTGGCCGTCTTGGTGCAGGAATATGAGGCGTGATCGACGGCGTGCGGCCATCGGCTTCCTTTGTTCGATAGAGCTTACACTTCTGATGACCTCTGCGAAGAGTGCCTTGATCATCGAAGAGCGAGATTGTAGTGCCGCCAAACGGTATACTATGGTCCAGTCGTCCATCCTTGGGGAGTGGGTTTAGGTCCCATACCGTTAGTGCCAGTTGCGCCGACGCAGGCAAGTGCCTGATGCTGACTGGCAGCTCCAGCCATTGGTTCCAACTTCTCTCGCCCTTGAAGAAGGTGTGAGCAGTCTGGGTGGGCACCCCGAGCGGTTTCGAGTCTGCCCAGAGTTGTGCCGTTACATATAATTCCGACAGAGGATTCTGCACCGAACCCACGTACTTAATTTCTGGATGGCGAAGCAGTGTCGACTGTGGGATGACTCTTTGCTTGCCGGTCAGATTTGATCTGCCTGTAAGTCAGTACAGCCTCGCTCTATACATGTCTTTTGCTCGAAGGCCGCACTCCAAGACTCACATCTTCACAAAGACCGGGAAGTCGAGCTGCCGTGAAGTTGCGAAGGAGTATGTATCCATGACGAAACCGACATTCAAATCTCCTCAGGCACTCGGTGCCTCGACTTGCTTGTACAACATCTCACTAGCACACAAGATCAGACAACATCGAATGCAGTGTAGTTCGTAGGGGGGTGGTGGAGTTAACGGGTTTTAGATACGTTGGGGGCAAGAGCCAGGCGTTCTCTCCAATTCACGGCCTGCCCGTAACCCCCAAATTCACCCAGGTGTCAAATCTACAGGGTCCGCCCCAGCCAGAATCTCTCGACGTAACATTCCTGATGTTTCGACGCTCAAGTAAGCCTCATCTCAAACCGAACGACTCAAACAGCGAACAGACAAGAGGCTTTCAGCGTCCGGCCGGACCTCGAGTTCAATTACGAAGGCCTGGTCACGAAAACCACCCAGGACTCGTGTCCACGGCCTGCCCACTAGCTGAGTTCTAGGGGAAACAGAGACCGGCTATCGGCGCGCCGGCTGCCGCTGCAAGGCAAAAATATGTCGATGGCGCCATCGTTCTCCAATGAAATCAAGATGAAATTCGTGACCATCATCGACTCGTTCTCGGTGCCAGTGGAGCAGAGTCTGCTCGAGTCTGCATTGCGGCGAGGATTCCGAGTGCGGAGAGGCGAATGATACATTCGAGAAGGTAAGAAATCGCTGGGTAGGTTCTTTCCTTGTACTCTACGCCTCTAGCTGCTTTCCTTCTCCCTCGCCAGTGGTCCTCTCGTTGTTCTGCAGTACCGTGTGGCGGCTCACAATGGCGAACATCACATCGCCCACAGAGGCTGGTAAGTCACATCATACCACTCTAAATCGACAGCTCGACTGACATAGTGCAGTGGCCAGGGTAGCATATATAGCGAGCGACGTTGTACTATCTGTTCAGTCCTCGTTGAACACGCCCTCAGATTTCGGCCGCCATCTCTCCCGGTTCGCCTCGACTAAGGCGAAGAATCATGCCGGTCTTCTGCCAGAGGTACAGTTCGTTCGCCAGAATGCCGACCCTCTGTTGTCTGCCTACGAGCCTCTTAAAGAGGGCAAGACACTTGCAGCCACGGCTGCGTCCTCAATACTGATCGAGTCGATCCCCCACCTATACAAGCTTGCCCAGTACCCAGTGGTTCTACATGTTGCTTTGAACGCAACCCAGCCAGACTTTTCAGAGATCAGTTCCATACGACAGTGCGGTTTCACATTCCTCCAGTCCGAGACATTGCAAGAAGCACAAGATATCGCCCTGGCGGCGCATGCACTTGCTAGCAGAAGCGGAAAGGGCGTCGTACACTTCTTCGATCCTTCGAATTCGCTCCAGGACAGCCCAATTGCAGCAGAGAGCCGGGAATTGGTTGAGGCCCTGCTTGGCGATGGACGTTCAAGAGCTGTGCACAGTGAAGCCGTGGAGGACGCCTTGTATGTTAAGGACGGAAGGACCGCGACGCTGACAGATTTTGGCCTGCCAAGTGCCAACCGACAACCCGTTTCTCCTCAGACAGCCCTTGCCTCGAATGGCAATACAACCTCGTCCACGAATGGTACCACCGACATCTCCTCGACGATTTCTTCTCGTCGAGACAGCAGCTCAGATGACGCGATGGCTTCTTCTCTTGCTACCACAGTCGAGACTCCCGTGTCGCGGCCGGTCGGTGCCACTGACGTGTTCAATATGGCGACCGAGATATGGACGGTGATAGCTCGGCTTACTGGCCGATCGTATGCCGCCATAGAGTATTCGGGACCTCCGGACACCGAAGCAGCGCTTTTCATTTTCGGCTCTACCGGTGTGTTTGTCGACGTACTTGACAGTGACGACGTGCCTGTCGACCTAAGCAACGTCGGCATCATAACCGCGCGCCTTTATCGACCCTGGCTTGGAAGCACAGTCTTGCTGGATTCGATTCCTTCGAGTATCAAGAAGATCGCCGTGCTTGAACAGATCCGACGGAAGACGACAAAGTGGGGACCGTCTTTCTTGGATCTGCTCTCCAGTCTAAGTCCGGCTGCCGGCGGCAACAGCAATATTCAGCTCGTGCAGTACAGGCTCGGTCGCATCGATGCCACAACAGCCACGCAAGCACTCCGTGGCATCTTCCAGAACCTCGCTCCTGCATCTACCCCACGGAAACACTCGCGAAGACGTGGTCATTCTCAGGCCACAGTCACTGCGATTCAGAACCTCAGCATTGGCAACGAAATTGATCCCGTCATCGACAATACTCCGGTTGAGCAGCCTGGGCTGGAAGATGCATATCTGAAAATTCTGAATCAGCTATTCTCGTCGCGCCTACATGTCGCAAACCAAAAGGGCCGCCAGAATGCAGGAGTCTCTGCCAAGCTGGCTGCCAGCCCTGAGTATGGTTTCGGATCGCTGATAGCGCGTATTGAACACCGCCGCAAATTCCTACAAGAGGCCGAAAATGCTGCTTCTAGCAAAGAATTCATCACAGAGTCGCCTAAGCAATGGCTCTCAAGGTGGGTTCTGAACGCCAACGATCCTTTGAAGGCCAATGAATATGCATCAGAAGTGATCGCTCGGCTCTCCAACGACGGGTCACGCCTGGCTACGTCTCTGCTCGATCACAAGAGCCTTTTCTACAAGGAATCACAATGGCTTATTGGTTCCGATGCCTGGGCCTATGACTTAGGAAACTCTGGTGTGCATCACGTTCTTGCTTCTGGTGCGAATGTCAACATGCTCATCATAGACTCCGAGCCATACTCGGAGCGATCCAAGGCCGACGCTAATCGCAGGAAAAAGGACATCGGCTTGTACGCAATGAATTTTGGTAACGCGTATGTTGCGTCAGTGGCCGTGTACGGCTCCTACACTCAGGTCCTCGAGGCAATGATCGAAGCAGACAGATACGATGGTCCTGCCGTTATCCTGGCTTATCTTCCTTACACTAAGGAAGACGATTCTCCCGTAACTGTTTTGCAGGAGACCAAGAAAGCTATCGACATGGGCTACTGGCCGTTATACCGATGGAACCCAGCCAACGAGGTGAAGGGCGAGCCAACATTCTCGCTCGACTCAGAACGCATCAAGCAGGAGCTTGAAGCCTTCTTACGACGGGACAATCAGCTCACACAGCTCATGAATAGACACCCTCAATTTGCTGCTAACCTTTCCGAGTCATACGGGTCGGAGGTGCGGAAATTACAGAAGCGGAAAGCCAAAGATGCATACGAGACCATGTTGGAAGGACTTTTCGGTGCTCCTCTGACCATTCTATTTGCCTCTGACAACGGCAATGCGGAGGGACTCGCCAAGCGGCTTGGACGACGAGGTAAAGCTCGTGGTCTTAAGACAATGGTCTTTGCGATGGAGGATTTTCCGCTCGAAGATCTGCCTGGAGAAGAAAACGTTGTCCTCATCACGAGCACCGCTGGGCAAGGAGAGTTCCCACAAAACGGACGTGCATTTTGGGAGGCCATCAAAGACGCGAACGATCTGGATCTTTCCAACATTCACTTCTCCGTTTTCGCACTTGGAGATAGCCATTACTGGCCTCGAAAGGAAGATAAGGTGTATTACAACAAGCCAGGCATCGACTTGGACAAGCGCATTCGGACTCTAGGCGGTAAAGAGCTCGTGGTGATCGGAATGGGCGACGATCAGGATCCTGATGGTTTCCAGACCGGGTATCAGGACTGGGAACCGAAGCTGTGGCAAGCGCTCGACGTGGCCAACGTCGAAGGCTTGCCTGAGGAACCGCCGCCGATCACCAACGAGGACATCAAAATTGCCTCCAATTTCCTGCGTGGGACAATTAAGGAGGGACTGGAAGACACTTCGACCGGCGCTATTTCAGCTCCCGATCAGCAATTGACAAAGTTCCACGGTACCTACATGCAAGACGACCGAGATCTGCGCGATGAACGTAAGGCTCAAGGCCTCGAGCCTGCTTACTCGTTCATGATTCGCTGCCGGCTGAATGGTGGTGTTGCTACTCCCGACCAGTGGCTGCAAATGGATGCAATCGCCTCTGGTATGGGTAACGAAACCATGAAGCTCACCACGCGACAGACCTTCCAGTTTCATGGTGTCATCAAATCCAGACTACGTCCTGCCATGCAAGCGATCAACAAGGCATTGATGACAACCATTGCGGCTTGCGGCGACGTCAACCGCAATGTCATGTGTTCCAGTTTGCCAACCCAGTCCGAGTACCATGCACAAGTTCATGCTGTCTCAAAGAAGATCTCCGATCACTTGCTGCCATCGACTACAGCCTACCACGAGATTTGGCTGAAAGACGACAGCACAGGGGAAAAGACACAGGTCGCTGGAGACGCTGTCCAGGATTTTGAGCCTCTGTACGGCCCAACGTACCTGCCACGGAAGTTCAAGATCACGATCGCTATTCCGCCGCACAATGATACCGATGTCTATGCGCATGACATCGGCCTCATCGCCATTCGTGATGAAAAGACCAAGAACCTAAAGGGTTTCAACATCCTAGCTGGCGGTGGCATGGGTGTCACTCACAATAACAAGAAGACCTACCCACGGACCGGGTACATGATGGGGTATGTGCCTGCGGAGGCAGCTCACCTGGTATGCGAGAAGATCATGCTGGTCCAGCGTGACAACGGCGACCGCAAGAACCGAAAGCATGCTCGCCTCAAGTACACTATGGATGACATGGGCAACGAAGTCTACAAATCCAAGGTGCAGGAGTTGCTGGATCCCCTGAACATCAGATTCGAAGCCCCTGCGCCATTCAAATTCATCTCTAATATCGACACCTTCGGCTGGCAGAAAGATGAGAAAGGACTCAATCATTTCACGTTCTTCATTGAGAACGGCCGTGTCGAGGATACTGCTGATTTCGCGATGCGGACCGGTCTTCGAGAACTCGCTAAACTTAACGTCGGCGAATTTAGGCTCACTGGAAATCAGCATGTGATCATTTCGAACGTACAGGACGCGGACAAGCCCCGCGTTGCCGAGCTAATGAAGAAGTACAAACTCGACAATACCCAATTTTCGGGTCTACGTCAGTCGAGTTCGGCATGCGTGGCTTTCCCAACATGTGGCCTCGCAATGGCTGAGTCAGAGCGATATTTGCCGGAGCTCATCACCAAGCTAGAAGGCTGCCTCGAGGAGAACGGACTCGCCCAGGATAGCATCGTGTTCCGCATGACTGGTTGTCCCAATGGTTGTGCTCGCCCTTGGGTTGCAGAGGCGGCCTTCGTAGGCAAGGCCTATGGCGCATAGTAAGCTTGACCCCCTTCCCCGCCATTACTCACATACTGACTTTTGCAGCAACCTCTACTTGGGCGGTGGTTACCATGGTCAACGGCTGAACAAGCTGTACCGAAGTTCGATAATGGAAGAGGAGATTCTTGAGATCATGAAGGATCTGCTCTCAAGATACGCGAAAGAGAGGAATAAGGGTGAGCATTTCGGCGACTGGACCATTCGCGCCGGGATCATCAACGAGACGTTCGAAGGACGCGACTTTCACGAGCGCACAGCCGAAGTTGAGTCAGATGAGGAGTAGGGTCTCATCATACTCTGTGTTTGCATAGCGAGGGCGTAACGTTGTTTCCAACTGTTCTCGATACTTGTCCGCCTGGATTGCAAAAATGTTAATATCTCACAAACGCTCAGGCTCGGCTCAGGCGCACGCTGCCGCCAACCTGTATGGTGACCGTACTCCCCATCCCGCTCGATCCTCAATTGATTCGCCAATGCGTCTGTAGCCGATCTGTCCCTTTCTGTGTCTCTCAACGAGATTCGATGAAGACGCGAGCGGGCATAGATAGAAGAGACGGCGCACACATCGAAGGCTGACGCCAGCGGATGGAAATACAGGAAGTTTCATCTTCGCCTTCGGCAACTATATGCGTTCCACGTGGACGGGTAATCAGGAGCGCTTCGTGACCATCAAATAGAGGCCAGCTTCTTACGCTTTCCAACAGCAACCAGCAGCTTTTCCACAGCCGGGAGTCATATTTCGTACTCGATCTGTTGAGACCTGATGGGGAGACGTGAGGAGGAGGGGAGATCCCAGTTTCGAAAAGATCTTGTCATCCGGTCTCGCGAAAAACATTGCCCAGGCCGGTTGACAAGATGAACATCAGTGGAAGGTACGAGTCAGGCACCTGCCGCTTGTGGCGTCGTCAAGAAGGCTTGATGAGCAGGAAAGAACGATGGTGTGTGCTCCTGCCGCCGTTGCTTGTTTGGAGTTCGGAAGAGGCAATGGAAGAGGAAGGCGCTCATATCAGAGGGTTTCGTCATCCGGCCTGGTGCAGGACGTTCGTCAGACCGGATGAACGGGCATGATGTGAAAGTATTGCGAAAAGCGGGCGCAGGAGCTGCAGTGCTCTTCGCGGAGTTGTCACGCAGCTTGCAAGTCATCAGGATGGACTCCAGGTATGAGCGCTGGTACGGGGTCGGTGTGAAGGCGGTAGTAAATGTGTACCCATGATACCTCGATCTTGTCAACCGGCTTAGCTAAATGGGCCGACCTTGGTCACCCGGTCTTGAGAAGTGCCGCGCGAGGAAGTATTGTCTTCCATATTTTTTTGGCGCCTATTGAAAGTCTTGACTCTTCGGGAGCACTTCGTGAGTCCTTCTCCTGACCAGCACCCATGTTTGCTTCGAGGAGATGGACACCTTTTTCCAACATTTCGCAACCTCGCATCTGATCTGTCCTTGGCGCACGAGCTCCAGTTCGATGGGGTCGGTTCTTTGCAACATAGACTAGGCTTCCGCAACAGGCTTCTCAAAGACCACAACACCGTACCTCAACGATCCCTCCTTATACCCTCTCCTCATCGCGCGGAAACTCTGCAGGAAGCTGAGCCCATCGCGTCCCTGACTGATCGCATACGCCCACAGCGATGGCGAGGAGACTAACGACCAGCTGATGTCCCATGTGGCGGCCACGTGTGGGGAGATGTCGATTGGGTTCTGCAACGTGGCGGTATAGTTGTCCGTAGAGGTAAACGATGTCAAATGGGTCGAGGGTGGAGGGGCTCGCATGAGAGTAAATCCTGCAGCGAGGGCGTGGGCGATGTAGGATTGCACCGAGGGGAGTTCGGGGAGGAGCATGCCGTCTTCGATTTGAGCGACTGTGGAGAGTTGTGCTGGCGTCAATGAGGATGCTGCTGCGTCATCGGCTAAGGTGAAGGACTCAGGCGGTCCGCGGAACCAGTCTGCGATGATCAGACGGCTGGGTTGGGCAGAAGTTGCGGGCTTGAGGAGGTCGAATGCTGATTTGAAGAATAACGCTTTGTTGGGGATGTGGGAGAGTGCTTCTGTGACCCAGACGTGTGTATAGGTTGCTGGAGGTAGGTGTTTGCTCATCTGCTCGGCGTCGAGGTGGAGGAAGCGGACTTGGCCTCCCTCTGAGCCATAGTGCAGAAACGGCGTCGAGGCGAGGGCATCCTGTGATACTGGAGCAGGGGTTTCATCAATGCTTCCATTCATGGTAGATCCCTTGCTGGTGAAATCTCCGTTGCTTGATTGAGGCTCTTCAGCTGCCGCATCTTGACCGGTGATCTTCCTCGCCAGCCCGATCTGTTGCTCGGATATAGTGATTCCGGTCACTGTTGAGCCCCTTCGCTGCGCGAGATATCGACACGTGCCTCCAAGACCACAACCGACATCAAGAACTGTTGCTCCAGATTTTGGGAACTCCGAAAACTCGAGCATAAAATCGATCAGGTTGCCCTGAGCGGCCTCTTTGGTGGTCGCCCCGTTGGTGAAGAGACCATGGTGAATATGCTGTCCCCATAAGCTGTAGTAGTATGTGGATGCCAGGTCATAGTGCTGAGCTATACGGGCCTTGAGAGTGGTGAGAGCCGAGGTATGGGCCTGACTGTAGGGAAGGGGCAGATTGGTTAGTCATGAATGCTTGTGAAGCGCAAAATCAGGTCACAGACACGCAATAAAATGGGATGCCGTACAACTCAGGAGTCTCGTGCTCATCCCCTGGATGGCTTGACGCAAGTTCGCCATCAGTAGTCATCGGGCGTATATCCGGCAGGCGCGGCTGCCAAGTGTGACGCTGCTGCCCAAAATCTGCGGTTGCAGACTGTCAGAGCCGCTGGCAGGGGACAAATCTCTGCTCGACGAGTCCTTTGGTTGTATGAGTGTCATATGAATTCGACACGGATCATTTAGAGGTCTCTCTGCGGTTTCAGAAGGCGTTGGTCATTGCTCGCTTATCATCCAACGGTTAGTGGGTCCGTTTGCATGGCTCGGGCGTGCACGCCTTTTTTCATGTGACGCTTCTCAGAGTGGATTGTTGGGACTTCGGCTCGTCGTCATCATAGCATTCACCGACCTGCTCGAAAGCTCTCTCCGCCAGCCGCGGCATTATCAAGCGACTGCAATTGTTCTCACGAAACAGGTACCGAAGAGGACAAAGGTGGACGTGGCCCAGTACCCCACGAGGTCGCCGGAACTGCCCCGCTGTGGTATGTTCTTTTAACCCGCCAAACAAACGCGCCAGATGGATTACCAGAATGTCCGGAAGTGGACTGAAGGCTCGAATACTTCAAACGGCGTTTCAGAAAAGGCTCGACTCTCCCGAGAGCAGCAGACACTAGCAGAACACGAGGCTCGCCATCCACAGCGACCATTGTCTATGCTCCAGAAGCACGTGCTCTTCTGGGATCGGGATTGCGATGGGATCATATGGCCACATCAGATCTACCAAGGCTTTCGAGAGCTCGGATTCGGGCTCGTATGGTCCATTGGTTCCCTGCTAATACCTTTCTTCTTCTCGTATCCAACGCGACTTGGTCACAGTTGGTTCCCAGATCCCTTCTTTCGCATCTACTTCGACACAGGCAACAAGTCAAAGCACGGTTCAGACAGTGGGATCTATACCTTCGATGGGGACTTCAACGATGACAGATTCAACGAGATGTTCGCATACTTTGATGTTGATGGTGTGGGCGGACTGAGTGCAGAAGAGACGTGGAGACTATGGCAGAAGAACCGCTGCTCATGGGATCCTTTTGGTTGGTGTTTCTCGTGGATGGAATGGTCCACAACCTGGCTGCTTCTTCAAAAAGATGGCCGAGTTTGGCGTGATGACCTCCGAGCTTGTTATGATGGTTCGATCTTCTGGCGAATTTCTTACGAGCGCTCGGAAGGTGAAGGATGGAATCAGGGCTACGGGCCAAGTGATTTTGTGAAAGGGATGTGGAAAGGCAGAACATGGAGGACATGGGAGTTAGATCAGTAAGTGACTTGAGAGTCAGGTGGAGCGGTGAAGCTCATTAGTGAAGTCGCGGATCTCGTCATTGTGAATGTAGTCTCATCAGCAGCGCTTACTGGTCTTGGACATTTCGTGAAGGGTCGCATGCTCCGTAGTGCTTTCCCTCTGATCGAGATTTACAAGGGTAAGAAACATCGTGATATCGAGGTACGCGCCTTCGATTTCGATTTCGCGTGCCTGAATGCCAAGCTTCACAAGTCTCCACCGCGAAGTTGACCATGTGCGCTTCAAACAGCCATCGAGTCTCTCTGCTCAATTCTCATCTTCAGAATGGAGCGATGTCGTTACCGGGTCTGGGGTTATCGGAGCCTGAAGAAGTCGCTCAGTCTGAAGTGACTCAGCATAATCTCGACAAAGAGTCGGAATGGCGCTTCGAAGTGGCCGCAGGAAAATACATCCAGGTCAAAGTACGCTCAAGGAGTGCCTCAACCCTACAAACCAGACGCTGACTTTTGCAGATACTCTCAGGCTCAGCAGAGTTGTTCGGCACTGAGCTCGTCGTCGGCAATGTCTACTCCTTCACCGGCACGAAGGCTGCTATCTACACGTGGGAAGGATGCCGATTCGAGGTCAGCGGAGATGCCGTCCAGAGCGACTACGTCGCACAGGAGACGCCTATGACCGAGTACGTCAACGTCCACTTCGCACTCGACTCGATACGACAGCAAGCGAAAGCAGTCGGCAAGGAGGGACCTAGACTTCTCATCATTGGACCTGAAGGTGCAGGGAAGACGACGTTAGCAAAAGTACTCGCAGGCTATGCTGTTCGGGCGCAGCGGTCGCCTGTGGTGGTCAATCTCAACGTCAAAGAAGGCGTCATGAGTGTCCCTGGCACAATGACCGCAACGGTGTTCAAGTCCATGATCGATGTTGAGGAGGGCTGGGGCACGGCTCCCATGAGTGGTCCCAATGGTGCCATTCCCGTCAAGCTCCCTCTCGTCTATTTCTATGGCAGCGACGACCCCTTCCACAAGGATAGCAAGGTCTACAAGACCCAGGTCTCGCGACTAGCATTGTCAGTGACTGGGCGAATCTCGCAAGACCCTGAGGCTCGGGAGGGCGGCGTGGTAGTCGACACACCCAGTGTATTAGGTAGTTCTGGCGTGCTGAACGCCGACCTCCTTGCGCACGTCGTCTCTGAGTTCTCCATAAACTACATCGCGTGCATCGGCTCTGAAAGGCTGTACTCTGAAGTCAGCCGACGTTATGACAACCAGCCGGTGTCCATGTCCGCGACCAGCAACTCCTGCTCACCAACGATATCCGTGGTCAAGCTCACAAAGTCCGAGGGCTGTGTCGACCGCGACAGCACCTACATGACGGCATTCCGAACAGGCCAGATACGCACGTATTTCTATGGCAACCCAAGACTGTCGAATGGCATAGCCCTGCAACCACGTCAACAGACGATTGACTTCGCTACCTTGACGGTGTGGCAGCGTCTCGGCACATTCGCAGCAGGTGCTCTTGCGGGTTCTTCGAACGCGACTACTGCTCCCGACGACGATGAGTTCCTGCCAGGAGACTTTGCTCCAGACGCGCCAGCAGTCACAAGCAACGGGAGTGCAGTACCTCTACCAGCATCTCAGATCTTTGAGCGGATCACAGCGCCTCAGCCCGCCATGCGAGGCTGTTTGTTCGCCGTTATGAATTGTGCTCCGGAAGCAGAACAGGAGACAATCAGGGACTCTTCGGTCATGGGGTTCCTGTACGTGGTGGATGTGGACGATGCACGAGGCAAGATCAGTCTTCTGAGTCCCGTCGCTGGTCGAGTCCCCGATCGTGCGCTGGTTTGGGCTGGCTGGCCGGAGGGTGTTCTTGGCTTGAAGGACTAGAACCTCCTCATATTAAGGCGGCGACAGGTCCTGAAGGCACTCTTTAGAACGGAGTTGCCATGCTCATATCGCAGTTGGTCACTACTTAACGATTGAGCGACAGCTCGCATGCAAAAACACCGGAACACACACAATTGAATTTTGCCCATCCTCTATGTGCTCGACTGTCTCCTAGCAGACATGCTGCACGCATGGCCAATCATACCTTCGGTAAAGGAATTAGCCCACAACAGCCCGCATAATCTTCAAGCAGTTCTTCACGCCTCTTAAAGCGTTCTCATCCCTCCCTTCACCCTTGGCCCATCTTGCATGAGCGAAATCAATCAGCTTCAGATCATGCACTTTCGGCTCGATGTCCTCATCGTTCTCGTCCTTTGGTCCATCAGCCTCACCTTCATCATCGTCGCCCTCCTCGTCCAGCTTCTTGTCATACTCCAGCGCCTTCGCCAGCGCTTGCTCGTCACCTTCGTACACAAAGAGCAGACTCGCGCTGTACATCCGGCTCTCCGTGTTCTCGAGCACATATTCCACGCTTTCTAGCTCGCGAATAAAGCGCTTCCGTACCTCTTCGCGGTACTTGCTGCCTGTACTAGGCAGGTACGCCTCAAAAGCCTTCGTGACATCGTCCTCGCCCTTGAACTGCCTTCCATAGAATTTGTCGTAGGTTTTGTATCCGTCCTTTTCCTTCACAAATCCATCCTCTTCCGGCCGAAGCTTCTGCGCCTCCGCCTCCGTACCGACATAGACCTTCATGCCCGCGACCCGAAAGCCCAGACTGCCACTTGTAGACGAACTAGCCACTTCATCCAATTTCTGGCGTTTCGCAAGTGGCGCATCGTCATCCCATAGCCGCGCACCGAGCTTGATGTCCAGCACGCATGGCTTAGTGCATCCGCTAGCCGTGTTCTCGAGACAGATCGCTAGACCTGTGCTCAATTTCTTGCCGCCGGATGGTGTCCACTCCTCGCCAGGCGCGAGTGGGATGGCTTGATCTCCGGCAGAGGCAGGACCCTGCTCTTTGCCAGCCGCACTCTCCTCTTTACTGTCCTCCTGACCGGCAGGCACGGTCCCCACACCATCACTCCCGTGCAGCAACTTCGACAAGCCAGCTTGATCAGCAGCGGGACGGAGCGCACCGAGGAAGGTGGGCATGTGCGCATAGAAGTCGGAGTGGGCTGGGTCGCTGGCAGCCGATTCGTAGAAGGCGATCTCGGCTTCGGTGCAAGGTTTCGTTAGGATGGTGCCGGAGGCGTTGGAGGTTAGGCCTTCGCTGTAAGACGTGGATTAGTGGTTGTAGATGGGTTGGAGGCTGGGTAAAGACGTACTGTCCCGCGGCGCCATGCTGGAAGGGTACGGAGTCTTGTTGGTTCGCCATTCGAGATGTTGGTTCGATATGCTAGACAGGTGAGCAGGATTGTGGGAAGAGGAGAAGGGTGTGCGATTATTTCAGGTGGTAACAAGGCAGATAGGCGATCGTTTCAAGTCCGGCGGGTTGGCACTAGCGGAGAACGCATCATCTTTACCTTGGCAGACTTGGTACTGGGTGCCGGTCACGGCTAGCCTGGAGCAAGTGGCCTCATCTAAGAATCTTGAAGTTGAGCATCGAATCTCTGATGGCTCTAGCGAACGTCAATCAAATGCGAGGAAAGGTCAAGCTGATATTGCGACAAGAGTTCAAGATCTGGGCTATGTCATTGTGGATAGACTTTGGCTAGATCGAATGCAGTTAGGACGAGTTGCCCTCCTTTCAGCCTTATTGACGACGACGAGCTCATGTATTGGTCATACATGGATCTTCTGTAATCGTCAAATAACACGAAAACCAGCTTCGGAATCATCGATGCCGATTGAGTCGAAAAGGTGAAAGCAAGGAAATGGGGCATGCCTCAAGATGAAATAAAGCATGTCGCAAGCCAGTGTGAGTGAAGTGTTTGCTACCCAGTCGCGCTTGCACTGGCGGCGGTGACTACTGGCCCGGTCGACCAACTATAAAGGTCACGCCAAAAGTTTTACCTGTGCCTTCAAATGACCCGTCTCTGTACCGCCCATTTCTGCGCCGTGATACGCTCGCCATCACACCTCGAATTTCGCTCGACAGCCAGCCCGCCCTCGAATCTGAATCTCAATAACCTTGCAATCTAAGTCAACTCCTCGAGTAGCTCGCGATGGCGGTCCCCAACTCTCCTGTTGAAGGCGGACGGGAGGGCACACAGTCCAGCAACCACCAGACCCATCCACAATTTAATGGATCTGAGGCTCTCCAACCTGTGCAGCCACCTCACAGCGAGCTCGCCAGCCACAGCCACGAGGACGAGGAGGGAGAGGACGAGGAGGAGCGCGGCGAGGAGATGACAGTCACAAATCAACCCGCCAGCAAGCGCAAGAAAAAGCGCTCGAAGCCCAAAAGCAAGCGTGGTCTGAACGCCCCAACAGGCTATGAGGAGTGGTTCGCAGATCCTCCGGTCACACCCGAAGTCCATGCCGAAGAGCAGGAACTCTATGCACAAGACATACCATTCATCGAACGGATTCTTACAGCGATCCAGAGATTTGAGAGAACACGAAAGCTCACTCCCACTCGTCGAGACATCTTCTACAAGTATCTAGCATACGGAGGGCTAGATGTCAGCCCGAATATGTTCCAAACAGTTGATGAGGTCCAGAAGAAGGAGATGAGCAAGGAAGAACTGGCCGTAGCTCTATCTCAAGTCTCAATCGGAACTGACAAATACGACGTCGGATCTGAGAACGCCCTGTACGAAGTCGACTTCCTCGGATGCGCAAAAGCTTTCCTATCTCGACGAGCAATCGACATCTGGGGTCTCGACACACGAGACAAGACCGTCGAGGTAACAACCACTCTAGAGCGCTTCATGGACTACCTCCTCCAGCATGATGTATGTCAAGAGTACCGAACCGAAGTGCTTGAGACTCGCAACTTCTGCCGCCAAGCTACCGACGAGCTGTGCGCTTGCGCTGAAGCTGGACGTCAACTTCCAGGTGACTTCAACATTGCCTGCTCAACGCTTCTCGAAGGCTCGTACTCTCGCAACTACGATGGCAAGACATACTGGGGTCCTGAGAGGGACGATGAGTGGAACTTCGTTGGCTTCACGCCAGATATCGCATCTCAGATCATGTCCTACGCCATGGCTGGCGCCGCTCCCGAGAATATCTGGGACGAGTATCAAGGACAGCTCACAGACCCTAACGACGGCTTAAGCGTTGTCCAAACGAAGGAATTCGCCGGCTTCGAAATCACCCACATCATCCCACCCAGCAAGGAGTGCCTCAAGATGTACAAGACCGACTGCAAAGACTACCGTCCCGTTGGCGTAGTCCGCGCCATCCCCTGGACCGACCCAGCTGGCCCACCTGAAGATCTCACCCCCGACGAGCGCGCACAAATCGAAGCCCAGCAGTCCACGGCGAAGAATACAGAGCATGAAGAGTATGTCTTCCTCATCGAGCAGAACATCCAACATAACATGCGTGTCGGTATGAAGCTGCAGGCAACTCTACACAAGGTCAGCTGTGGCATCTGGTTCTTCGATGACTTCCAAAAAGTCTTCCCGCATTTCGATACATTCATTGCCAACGACCTCATGACCGACTACCAGACGCCGGTTTGGTTGAAGGGAAGCGTGCCGTATGAGGAAGAACGAGAACGGGAGCGGCTTCTGGAAGCCGAGAAAGCGGAACCGGAGGCGGAGCCAGATGCGAAGCCGGAGCAGGAACGCGAGCACGACAATGGTCACGATGACAGCACAAATGGTGACGCGGAGCATCTCTAGAGACGCAGAATGAGCATGCGCCAACATTGTTTTGAGGCTTGAGACGGCGGCAATGTTGGGATTGAATGCTGAGCGACAGCCAGCTAGCAGGGGACGTATCCCTCGGGCTTGGTCTTGCCAAGAGCTCCTGACGACACCCTGAAGCGACGACCTCGGGAAACTGCCTCAATCTTTCATGGCTCCTTCCAAAGTTAGAGCATCTTTGCAATTCTCCACCAGGTCAAGAGAGAAACGCATAGCAACAATGGGCAAAGCGCCTCCGAGGCAGAACGTATGAACATCAAAAATGCCTCTTGCAGAAAAGTGGCCTACAAAAATCGTGCCACAGCTTGACCAAAACCCAATCAATCTTCCAAGATTGTCATTGCAAGAACCGCTTTAGCGGCCGCTCAAATCACGACCAAGACGCCCGAATCAAGTAAAGTCCCTCCATGCATGTCCTGTATTGCTTTTGAGGCTGCCCTTTCTCCTGTGTTGGCAGAATAAGAATCCCATTACTACACGACAGTGCCCTCCCTAGCTCAATGATCCCATCGGTCTGTGACCTGAACCGAGAAAGGCCTCATCTCACGCAGTGCTCATCTCCTGGTCGGATCGTGCTTGCGCTATTCGTGCTGCTCCATCCCGCCCTTCCCCTCTTAGATATTCGTATCGTTTCTGTGGCAGTCGTCTTAAGTGTCACATGTTGCAGATCTTCAACTTCGAGGCTCTGACGAAGTCCATCATGCTGACAACAGCCGACTCCCGGGCCATCAGAGGCTTCAGAAGCCGCACGTCCAGCAGCCAGCGTCCCGTCAATGCTTCCCCAGCTCCAGTCGCGCTGCCAGCCAAACGTCTGCTCCTGTACAGCAGACAAAGACAGCGACCTGGTCGCGGTGGAGTCGATCGTCGCCTCACAGTATTGCTCGGCGGGAAGATCCTGCTCCTCTTTGATTGTCTCAAACACACCGGAATGAGAAGCGCTGCGTTCCTAATTCAGCCGACTCAAGACCTTCCTACCAAGCAACAGCACACTCTTCTTTTTTGTCCCTCCCGTCTCGGTCTCGCCTTCTCGATCACCGTTGTCCTCCGGTGCAATACTCTCGCTCCCTCTCCTGGATCTAACACCATCACCATCTGCGGCACCAGGAATGGAAAGGCTGTGACCCAGGTTGCCAAATCTCACTCGGCCCTTCACTGTTTCTCCGGCATTGCTGAGATGTCGACCCAGTGTATCCTTGAGCAGAGATTTGCCCATTGATGCTGCAACACTAGGTGAACGGTTGTTGCTGCTACCAATTGCGGTGTGAGGTCGTATTGTACCAGAAGAGTCTTCACGATCACGTCCAGATGCCGCAGAGGCCTTCCTCATAGAGGACGGGAGGGGCGACGCGGTTCCGGACGCATGGTTCCCGTTCAGTGGCGTGGACGTGCCAGATGGTAAATTGCTGTGAGACCAGCTACCTGATCTGAGGAGACTGCTTGAAGGCGGTCCGAGTGGGAGCGGAGGGCCATGGTGGTGATGGTGATGATGATTTCCACCGTTGGGCGTGCTGGTACCGTTTGTTCCCGCAGGTGAATCGGTCTGGAATGACATGCGCGGCGAGTCCTCTGTCTCTCCAAAGGAGTAGATGCTGGCGGATTCGGAAGTCCCAGAATTGTTCGTGTCGACATTCCGTAAATTGTCCGAGTTGGGTATTAGCGTGCTGTGATTAGCCATTTCTCGAAGCCGCTCCTGAGTCTTCTTGTTGGGTCTGTGATGGGAAAACTTGTTCCCGATGATGGCACCCGTGTGCGATATCAGTGCACGAATGACATCTTTCTTCAGCCGCAGCGCGAGATCGAGATTCGACCACGTCTTGTTTGTATACTCAAGTGTGGGCATGCGGAAGACAAAGTCGTGCAAATCTTCCAGATTCCTCTCACCCTTGCCCTTATATGACAGGCAGACAACGAACGAATCAAGCTTAACGTGTGCCAAAGTCATGTAGTTCGATGCACGAGACAGCATTTGTGAGACATCGTCGGTCGGCTTTGGTGTTGATTTGGTGGATTTGCTTGTGCTCGGGCGGCGGTCGCCGCTCCCACTACGATGAAGATGCCAGCGAGAAGAATTCTCGGGTTTGGCAAGATTGGAGAGGGACGCAGAAGAGCCCACTCTGTTCTGGCTGAATGCTGATCGCAGTGATGAACCCGATGTCTTCCGTATCGGGGTCGGAGGTGTCTGTGAGATCGTTGGATGCGAGCCTGTGGAGTCGAGTCTTTTGAAGAGGCGATGTGCATGTTCAGTGGCTAAGCCAAGACCGTGGTTTTTCTCCTTGTCCTTCTTTTGCGTGTTGAGTCGCCTCTCAGACCGTTGCAGGTTATAAGTCGGCTGCAAGCGCCTGCCCATTGCTCCTGGTGAGTTCGTTCGATGCAATTCAGTATCAGTGGGTCGAAGGTTGTATTCGGGCATTAGAGTACGGCGAGCTTGCTCGCCTTCCGAATCTTCTCCATCTTCAAGCGGTCCCATGTTCTTGACGTTAAGGGGAGAGAAGTTGCCGCTCTCGAAGGCGTTTGATCCAATACCCGGAAATATGTACTCAAACAGACGCTTACCAAGTTCTCGCTCCAGTTGTACCTTAATCGGATGCATTGTGACCTGGAATTCTTCCAAGACAGGTATGCCCGCAATGGCCTCAAGCATATACCAGTGCACCTGCAACATCTTCTCTTGTTCAAAGACACTACCGCGTTTGTGCGCGTCATCGTGATAAGGGCCGATGATCTCCGGGTAGAGGGCTGTCGGAAGCAAATTCCAACCGCGAAGCTGCTGAATCTCCATGGCATTGTGATTTGAGCCATCACTGTTATCAATCCGCTCGTAAACGGCACGGCCGAGCTGGAATTCAAGCAATGGTTCATTCTTGTCGCGCATAAGATGCCACACGATCTCTGAGGCGCTGAGATACCACCTGAGGAAAGCATTTGAATCAGTGTCTTTGCGATCCTCGTTCCGTTGCTGCGATGTGTTTATGGCCTTCATGATGAAGAACAGCTCATCTTCACATGACGCCAGATCCTTCTCGAGGTTGATGCGATCCTCCCAGCCTTGTTTATCCAGATACTTAGCATTGACTTGGAAATGTAATTTGAGCTCTTCGAGTTGTCGTATGCGGTCTTGCAGGCGCTCAGCCATCTCCGGGGTGCCCCGAAGGTCACTGAAATCTGATGCGAGCATAATCTTCTCCAAGCGCTCACTGCGAGTCTTTTCGAGCGGCTCACTGTAGAGCAAGAGATCGAGAACGATGATGTACATGGTGTAATACTGATGGGAATCACAGCTTGCTCGAATGCGAGGAAAGTCGACCCACAGCTGATCCATTCTGCTCTCGGTGCCCAGCGACCTGTTAACATGGTCCGTTTTGCTGCCACCAACCTCTTCATTGTATTTCAGTCGCAGAGGGTTGTATTTGTCGTATTGAAGACGGGCCGAAGTCTTTTGAATGACTCTCTGAAAGCCAAAGGGGTCTAGATGGAAGTCAAACATCGCTTCAAGCGATACCCATGGTGGCCAATCTGATCCTGGCGGGCTGCCATATCGATTTCCACTGTATAGATGCAGATACTTCGCGAGACGCTTCTGGTTTGTGACGAAGAATTGGGCGCCATCCATGTCCAATGCGAATCGTCGCTGCACCAAACCACTCACATCGTCGGACATGCGTGCTTTGTCCATGATTGCCACAATCTTCAATTGCATTCCCTTCGCCGATACCAAAACCACAGATTTCGTGTTCTTCTCGCTTTGTAGCTGTATCTGTGGCGCGATCATCCGGAGATGATAGCTGTTCATGGGTTGGAAATGTTCCGCGATTCCTTCATTGACCTCAGGCGTTGCGGCACCAGTATCCGGGACGTTGTCCACATCCTGGATGTCATCGTCGTTAGCGTTGACAAATTTCTTGCCAACTTTGAGCAGCTGAGCTATGCGATCTTGTATGACATCCTCCTCGTCTTTTTCTTCTGTCGGAGAGACAACAACTGGTTGGCTGGGCATGCTATATCCGCTGCGTCTGCGTTTCTCTTGTTTAGATTTGGATTGCTCTTCAACGATATCAAGGATGAATTTCACAGCCCTTCTGGACATGTAGTACACAAAACCTCTTCGCTGGCTGACCTGGTGGCTGTAACGAAGGATAGTGTTGCGCAAGGAGTTGTTCCATTTCAGCTGAATGTTGTGAATGATGAATCGGTTGTTAAAATCGCTCGCGAATTCATCGTGAGAGGCTGAGAACAAACCGTCGATATCGATATGGGTGCCATCTTGTACGTTAGGCGACGAGTCTGCAACGCTACCTTGAGAGGCTCGATGTGAAGAGTCGGTATCAGCGTCACTCCTTTCACCTGGATGCGCATGCCTACTCAAACGCTTCAGGCCATGCTCGAGGAACTTTTGTTTACTTTCGAGCTCAGCTTTCTGCTGATTGAGCGACTCGTGAGCCTCTTTCAGGCTAGCATCGTGATCGCCATCTCGAATGACGCGGAGCTCTTGCTCGCCTAAGAGGTGATCGTGCTGCTTGATCTTGTCGTTGATGTCTGACAATCGATCCTCAATTAGCTTCATTTGAACTCTGCGAGGATCATTACGTCCAGACATGACACAGAAATGGCTGTCCTCGTCTCCGAAGGGACTTAGACGCGACTCGTCGCCTTGAATGGAATGTTCATGCTGTGTTTGTCGGAAATAAGTGAACCTCGGAGTGAAAGCCAAAGGTAAAATCCTCGTCTGAGGATTGGACTCAGCGGGCAAGATCCAATCCAATTCGACGAAGTCATCCATATCAATCCAACTGAAGTCGTGGTCCGGAATCTCAAACTGACTCATATCGATGTTCGGGGCCTTCTCCTGATACGCGCTGAGGAGGTCCGCTGTAGCCTTTTGCAGATCCTCGGCAGTGGTGCCAGCAATATTAGCCGAAAGCGCCCTCAGGTCTGCTCGTACGAATCGAGCTCAGCCTTGTTGATCTTCATGCCACTTGTGCGCATTTGTTTGCCTTTGGCTTTCGATAGTGTGTCAAAATATTCTCGCCTTTGGTGAAGATCTAGCATGAAGCTGTCCATACGGATTTTGAGACCTGTAGCGGAGACGACATCCTCCTGATAGTCTTCGGCGTCCTTGTGCTTGTAGACATGTGCAAGAAATAGAGGTGATAGCAGCAGGCCATACTTGATGGTTGCCAGATGACGGCCGAATTTCTTGCTCGACTTCTCAGGCCCGCGCCACAGGGGACCTTGGCGAATCGGCAAAGACATAACGCCATGGAATAATGACCACCAATTGAAGAAGTGAGAAAAGAATCGAGGTGTCAGATGGACACTATTGTAACTGTCAGAAGCGGGAATGGTATCCGAGGCCCATTCCCTATCAAACGGGGCAGCCACAGCGACCGAGAGATGTATGTGCTGGCTCCTGAAGCCCTCGAAAGCATCGTATTTTGCCAGATCTAGATTGTGTGCTTGCTTTGGATTTTTGAGAACAATGTCGTAATGGGGTCGGAAGTCAGAAGTTCGAGTGCCATCGTCCAGATCACGTTCATAGACCAGACCTGCCGTCCATTGGACATTGCCGGAGAGCTTCATGATCACTTTCTGGAAAATTGCTGCGTTTCTCGCTCCTCCTCCTGAACTCATGCTGTCGCTTTCACTCTCAGCCCTGGCTTCGACAGAGTGACGCGCCTCATGGCTGTAGTCAGGTATTGCCAAGACATACTCGCCGCTACGGACTGTCATGAACTTCCGAGGATCATCGCCCGAATGTACAAGCCACTGCACGTCGTTCCTCCAGCACATCACGAAACCGGCGCCATATCCAGTCACGACGTAGGGATCCCTAGAGCCTTTCAATCGTAGCTGGACGTCGCCGTCGCCTTTCCAGTTCACAGTAAGCCTAGAATGGAAGTTCAGTCGGATCTTGTCCCAGAATCCTACTCGATCCGAAGGATCAATTTCCGGCTTTGTAAAACTCTCGATGATCATCATCATGTCTTGGATGACGGGCTGATAGGACGTTCCCCACGAGATAGTGGTCGGTAAGCTTGTGTTGATATCAATGACAGGCTTCGAATATGTTTTCGTTGGCGACACTGTGCGACGCACATCGAGAGAGAATCCTGGCACTTCCGTTCCATCTTCGCTACGCTGACCTTTCGGAACGACGTCGACTTTTACATGTCGAATCGATTCCTCATCGCGAAATTCTTCTGCGATCACGAAATCCGAGCGGACTGACCAGCTCGCCAGCCGAGGTGGCTGCCCCGGCCGGATCGCAGGAATGTGCAGAAGATTTAGTGGGTAGTCTCGAAGCATCACTCTTGCTTCGCCCATGTCCAATGAAAGATGCATGGGGATCAAGAGAGAGTACTGCATGTCGTAAGGCATGCCCTTCCCCACTTCGTGCATGAAAGTGGGAAGATCTTGCAATGGGAACGATGGCTTGTCGACCACCAGATGGAGATCACTGATCACGAACATCAGGAGACCTGGTCGGAATGGTATGTCGAGTATCTGCTCGCGCTCGTCTTCATGATGAGGTGCGGCGTCGGCCCCAGTAAACATTTTTCGCACGTTCTTAACAGTGTTCTTCTGGGCGAGAATCATCCAGTCGATACGTCGCTTCCATGTCCTAGCATTGTGCTCCTGCAGTTTCTGCCATGCTTCGTCGGGCCCTACTTTACTGGTTCCGGTGACAGCACAAGTACCATCTCTGTCATACCTGATTCTGTTCTGGGATCGACCTCTACGCCCTCGGGAGGTGGATCGGGCTCTGGGTGCTCTGTCGTCAAAGGAGTCAGCGCTACGCCTTCGGTGCGGCGTAGAGGAAGCGCTGCCTTCTGATGTCCGGGGTCTGCTTCTAGAAGCAGCCCTATAGCGTGAGGTGCCGCGACCAAATTTCTCTTCATTGAGTTTTCTTAACTTCAGCTTGTAAGCAGCTTCTCGAGCGAGTCGCTGTTTCTGCTCCACGCGACCGATATGGTATATCATGCCAAGCTTCCATTCGAATGGATCGTCTTCCAGCTCGAACAAGAAGGCGCGGGCCCGGACCGAAACGCGAGGTACCTTTACCGGTGATTTTGGGTCTTTGTGGAGTATGTACTCGTTAGTGCGGGTCTTGAAGCGGTGCTGTAACTGCTCAATGGACTTGAAAGTGTTGACAAAGTTGTCAAACACTAGGTACATCCGCAGTGAGTGAGGACAGCACAGCCTGATGAAATCAGCTGCCACGTCGATCGAATGGTCCTCCACAAAGCCCTGACTGGTCTTCTTCTTTGAGTGGCGCAAATCGGCCCGTAAGTTGCTTAGAGTCACGATGCGTGCCCACGCCTTCTTGATGTAAGGTGACTCGGCATGCAAACGAACCAGATCTGATCTGAAGAAGGGTGCAGACCATCTGTGTCGACCAGAGGTCAGGTTATACGCTTGCAGCATCATTGGCGGATCATGAGGCATGTTCAGCTTCACCTGAACGTAGTTCACCTTGACATCGATAGTTGTGAGCTCAATCTGTCCACCAGAGGAGAATCGACTGTGAGGCGCATCCAGCTCACTAGCCTGCGTCGAAGGCGCTGCGTTCTGTTGGGCACCAGGAGACCCTACGAAAGCATCCTGCACAGCGGACGCGGCTATACCAATGGAGTAAAAGCGGTAAAGCGAAAATTCCAGCAGCACTGATCTGACCGCTGAGTGCAGATGGAAGATGGGACTCTGGAGATCCCGAGAGGTACTACAGGCAACTTCAAATCGCGGAATTGATAAGAATGCATCCGGCTCCCATCGATCCTGACTTTCAATGATGAAGCCTTCGAGTTGACGGCCATGGACTGTCAAACGTCGACCATCCGTCGGATCGCTTGAACGAGCTCCACGAGACGGTGAGGTCGGGGGCGAGAGATGATGTATGTTGGAGAAAGTCTCCTCTGCGCGGACCGATGTGCTCGCTTTCCTTTTGCTCACGGGGCTCTTTGCAGATTCCGCCTGTTGAGAGCGATAATCAATCGCCCACGACTCTAGTTCGAAAGCAATTCCACGGGTTTGTGTGGATATTGTTCTGTCAATGCCTGCGGTTTCCATGCTGCAATTCGAGCCTTCGAAATGGAATTCGAGGAGCCAAGATGGCAAACGTCTCAAGAAAGCGGAATGAGATCCTTTGGGTCGAGGGCCGAGTTTTGTTGGCTTGGTGGTGCGTCGGAAGTGCCGTACAATGTTGTAGATGCCTTTTATCACCTCCTCCCGGACCATCAAGATTGAGAAGTCCTTCAAGTTGGCCGAAACAGTAACGAGCACTTCAGTCGACGCAGAGATATTGACCTTGACTTCAAGGAGATCCGTCACCACGAGGTTATGCTTCTGACCGGACGCAGACTGATAGTACAGCTGGTGTGACACGAGTCTGTAGTTGGCTGCTAGCGAGTACAAGAGCTCCCCAGCGGCTGAATGCGAGGACTCCACATCGAGGGTCAGCGAAGATATGGCGGATATAATCATGTCGAAGTCGCCCTGATGCGCGTACTGAGGGTCAGCCACGGGGAGCACGAAACGGACAACAGGCTCGTGCACCGAGAACTTGATGCTTGCTTTTGGCAAGAGCTTGGACACAAGACGGTGCCGGTTCTGAACAGTAGTAGGACTTTCCGAAGACTGCGCAGGAAGCAGAGTGAGCAACCGAATGATGTGCTGAGGCACCAGATCAACAGATGGAGAAGTAACCACCAGATTGGCGAAGAGAATGTTCTGGTTTCGTTCCGAGATGTCTTGCTCTTGGGCTAATGTCATTGTCTTGGAGGGCAGAGTTGTCCGAATCGTTGTTGTCGCCATAGGTACGTACATGAGCTTGTGAGACTTGCTTTCGTCCTCGTCTATGGTCACCGATAATGATACAGCGGCAAGAAGTGCCTGGTGGGCGACGTCATCCCGCGCAAAATACATCCGATGAGCTGGAGTATTATTCTGCAATCGATGCAGGTCGATGCCCAATTCGTGAGTGACGAGATTTGCCATGAGGGGAAGGTTCGCCTGCCGCAGAGATTCGAGCTCTTTCGAAATACGAATGAAACTCAAGCCGACCTGGATTTCTTGGACTCCTCGCAAGATCGAACCAAAAAACTCCTTCGAATCTGCGACCGTCTGCACGATGGAAGCTTCGCGACTTCCAGGGTTATCTAGCTCGTGCACCACATCCTCAAGGGAGATCTCGTGGACCGGACTCGTAGGACTGGTAGGGCTCGCAGGGCTTGTTGAAGATCGTCTCAGGGCCGAGAAAGCTCTCGCTTCTTCTTTGGCTCGCGCGCGCAGACGCTGATTCCGACGTTGAAACTGTAGGATGTCATCGACGGGAATGTAGAGGCGTCCAGCCTTGAGAGCAATGGAAGTGTCCCGCAAGCCTTCCTTGTCATGGTAGATGAGACCATGAATGTTGATAGTCATGCCGTCCAAGACCTCGACTGGCTCATTTGCACCGACTCCCAGCAAAACACTCCGGAAAGTGAAGATCCATTCTGCAGGTCTCTGCTCACCCAAGGGGTCCTTCTTGTGCCGGAAGAGTCGAGTCCTGTCAAGAAGCTTGCGCCTAGTATGTACCGCTGCTGTGAAGCCTGTTACATGCACCTGGCCCGCTCCAACGACTTCGAACACCGTGTCGTCCGCGCGGATATCGACCATTCGCAGCCATTTGATTTCGCGGTGCAACCGCTTGATGCGCTCTTTGGTCTGCGTAAGCTTCTGCCATAGTTGTGACCTGTCCTTGTGCGTCTTCGATTTGGGTGTCTTCTTCTCTTGGGCCTGCGGAGTTCTCGGACGAAACGAGAGGAAGCCACCGGACTTGGATGAAGGACTGTCGACGGCTGATGGATCGAGCGAGATCTTCAGTTCGGTGAAGACCAGACTCAGCCAGGTTGGCTGCGCGAATGTTGGGCGGTGTAGACTCAATCCCAGACCGCGCAGGTCGACCCTGATGCCTTCCCGTGGCGAAAACGAGATATGTCGCAGACTAAAGTAGCCTATGCGTTGCACAGATATGCCTGTCGCGATCCTGATGACGGCAAGCAAGACAAACGACGACAGGTATGCGAGGAACAGGAAGCCAGCGACCTTTGTTCCATTGATCAAGGCCATTGCTGGCTGGCGGGTCTGTTCTCAACGCACGGCGGCGAGGAGGAGAGGGCGAGCCCACGGTGGGCTCATCTTTTGGGAGATGTCTGACCGTCGCACATGGCACTCGTTCATGTGCTCTGATCAGCTATGGTACGAGACTTGCGACCGTGTCTCGAGGCAGTCGGATTGGTCTCAGTTGTGAAATGCAATCACTCGACAAAGAGAATAGCGCTAGCTCGACACGTTAATCCGAGCGCGATCTAAGCAGAGCAAGGTTGTCGCATTCCAAGATGAGAACCAGCACACAGAGCTACCGTGAGATATCGAGGACCGCGAGGAAGGCACGAAGAAGTATCTTGCCACAGAGATGTGAGGAAGCTCTTTGCAACCAAAACTGATAACAACCTTGGAAGGATGCGGGCGGATCGCAGGCGCCGCACGGTCTGTGCATTCACAAGTTCAAGGTTGCGAATGACACCCGCAGTCAAAGTTTAGGTGGGGTCTGCAGGCGGAAAGCCGTAAACCAAGATCCGGAGCTCGATCGTATATTATTCCAACCAGTGATACTGTACTGTGCTTCCTTCTTATTGCTACGCTCTCACTCAGCATGCCCCAGGTTTGTAGTCATGCATGTTTTCCGCCGTTCTATCTCGTTGCCCTAATGTGTACACATGAACCCTGCCCCCCTAGGAAGTCTGTCGTCATAGTATGAGATCAAGATCAAGATCAAGATCATGCATCCACGGTTCTTCTGATGCAGTACAGCAGTATGGGGACCCGGCCCAGATCCTCGCTTACTCGCACACTCGCAGATCATCCGGTGGTCGACCGAAGGGGCTCTCGAATGCGAATTGCAGCAGATCTTGCACGTCTGGTCATCCATTGACCATTTTGACCATGTCTGCCTTTTCCGGCCGAGTCCTCCTCGCGAATTGCTGTCACTCTTGACTGTCCACTAACTCACGCCCACATGCTGCGGCAACAAGCCGATATGCGTCGGAGGCTGTCATGTCCAAGGGAGGTACGTCAATGGACAGGAGAGACTGTGTGCGGCAGATGTTATTCCATGTGTCGAATCTCGATCATGGGGTCAAGTCGTAAGCTGACTTTTTTGACTTTGCAATGAACCAATCTGCGACTCAAGCGACGAGATCTCGGCATCAATTTTCGCGATGCGTTCGTTGAGAATGCCTTCATATTCGTCATCTGGCATGGATCTCAAAGGTATGAAGCGGCTGTTCGCCATGCGTTCCAAAAACGGCGTCCTGTCTGGCGTCCGGCTATACCTGTTATACAGCGTATCGTAGCCTAACTGGGAGACTGCACTGATGGTGCCTATCAAAGCAGCTGTTCTGAAGCGGGTCGATTGTTCTAATCTTAGTTTTAGCATCTGCGTCACGGCCGACGAGCTTCACTTACGCCAAGTGCTGGCCAGGAGACCAGAGAGAGCACCAGCCGTTCCACTTGCCAGAGTCCGAACAGAGCGTTTGTCCCTGTACTCGGGTGGGCAGGCAGCTAGCAGACAGCTCCGCGCCACTGTTCATCGATAAGTCCATGGGCAATGCAGCCAGTTCGTGACTATGACGGTTACATACATATAATGCTGGCCCCGTAGTATGCACTCTGAACTGTTACCGCCCCCGTGAAAGCCACAGGCCGAGGAGAATTGAGTAGTCCATAAGCACTGCCTCCGACAAGACCAATAGCACCTAGTTCACAGTCATTGGCAATAAGAACATATGATGGGATTTCCACACTTACCAGTCCCAAGCCCGGTGGCAATGGCAGGTAGGAGGAAGGAGCGAGCGTATAGGTCGAGCTTCGTTGCCTCCATTGCTTTGTCGGTGGCCGTCACTGCCATCTCAGACGCATTCACCTCTTCTTGGCAGTAGAGACTGCGTGATCATCACGACATCACATCAGAATGTATCTAGTTTGGTGTGGTGAAGGCAGCAAAGAGATGAAAAGGCGATCAGAGGCCGCCGGGACTCGGACTATGTGAAGTCTCAAACGGGTTAGGGCAAGAAATCTACGACCCGAATTGCCTTGTGCGTGCGCCCATCACTTGTCGATTTTCTGCCACTACTTCAGACTCGCCTGTGAGTCTAATCTGCCAATCGTCTCACCTTTACCTTGTCCAAGTCGGTCGCTCAGCCGACCGTTGGAACTATCTTAGCTCTTTCTCGCGATCGAATGAAGCCTTCTACTCGCGGGCGTGGGTAGGCGGCTGAACGAGAAAATCGTCGCAATCATGGGTAAGCCTGGCCATCGACCCTCGCCGACCGCATCGTGCGCCAACGAAGAGCAAAGCTAATTTGATGTGCAGCGCCGAAGAACAAAGGCCAGAAGTTGAAACTAGGTGAATTCCTCGAGAACCAGGGTACGATAGCCAAATAATTCATCGGGTGCACGGCCGGACTGACGGGAACAGATTATGGCTCGTGGGCAGATGAGATGGAGGACATGCCTCTGCCATGTAGGTCTTTCCAGCCAAGCTACGTGTGTCTGTACTAAGGTCAAAGCAGCCGCAGACTCACGTCCATCCTATACCACCGAACGACGCGGCTTCAGCTCCACGACGGGTGGCTTTGGCAGCAGTACTGGCGGCGGCTTCGAACGCAGCTTCTCAGGCATGTCTATGGTCAACGCTCGTCCGCCAAATTTCACACTGACTTCCTCAGAACGCCGAACAGACGGTTACTCCGTGCGCGAGCAACTTCCCCTTCCGAGCGCGCCTCCCTTCACTGCTCACCTCGCCAATCTATCGTTCGAGGCGAACGAAGACAATGTCAAGAACTTCTTCCAGGATTGCGAGGTCAAAGAGGTGCGCATCGTCCGCGACAAGATGGACGACAAACCTAAGGGGTTTGGATACGTCACGTTCGAAACCCTGGATGGCCTCAAGACTGCTTTGTCGCTCAGTGGTGGCAACATTGACGGCAGAAATGTCCGTGTCAGTGTAGCGGAACCTCGTAAGCCTCTGATTCCTCTCCGTTGACAGAAGGCTGACACTTCGAAGCCAAACAAGGTCTTGACCCTGCAAGGGATCTCAGCGACTGGTCTCGGAAAGGGCCTCTGCCCGATCTACCTAACAACCAACGCCGAGTCTCTGACAGGCCAGCTTTTAATCGTTTCGATGACAACAGATCGGATGCTGGCAGCGATCGTGGTAGCCGACGTGGTTTCGAACCCGCTGGTGACGGGAAAGTCCGCGACTTCTCGAATTGGGAGCGCAGAGGACCCCTCCCTGGTCCACCCCAAGGCACATCTTTGCGTGACGGAGGCAGACAACCGAGCAAGAATGGCCCCGACTTTCGCCATGGATCACCGTCATGGGGCGAGGGACGCTCACAGGATGGCTCTAGGCTCCAAGGCGTGAGTTCGACAAGCCCGTCATCGAAAGGCAGCCCACAGCCCCCGAGTTGGACAACGAGTGGAGATCTAAGATGAGACCGGATCCTCCAGCCAAATCTCCTACACCCGAAACTAGCGCGCCCCCTCCCCCGACCAGGCGTTGGTCCAGGCGGCCGGCCGCGACTCAATCTACAGAAGCGGACAGTGTCTGAGGCGGACCCCGCAGCGAGCCCATCTGCTGGCACAGATTCCAAGGCCAGTCCCTTCGGAGCCGCTAGACCTGTGGACACCGCAACGAAGGAGCGAGCAATTGAAGAGAAGCGCCAAGTGGCTATTCGAGAGCGTAAGGAAGCTGAGGATAAACTCAAGGCAGAGAAAGCAGAGGAGAAGAGGCTGGCGAAGGAGAAGACTGATGCTGAAAAGCCGGAATCTCCAAAGCTCACGAAAACAGCCTCGAAAGGTGAGCTTGAAGAAGAAGAGAAGCACGAGAAGCCAGCTGGCCCAAAGTTTGATATTCTTCGCAGAGAATCTACCAACGACATGATTGCCGAGGATGAACAGGAAGAAGCCGTCGGACCAGAGGTTGACAGAGAGGTCAAGCCGAAGGAAATTGTCGTTCCAGCCAGCCAGGCCAACGGCGGGTCATGGAGAAAGGCTGGTCCAAAGTCTCCCGCTCCTGAAACACCAACCACAGCAGAAAATCTAGAGGAGGACGGCTGGAGCACCGTCTCGAAGCCGAACAAACAGCGCAACAATCGCCGTGGGGCTCCGCGAGCAATCGCTTCATGAACAATCACGCGACCTCACGACTCTCGTGGAGACCTGATCGAGCTTCGATTGTACAGTAGGAAGAACGAGACAGTGGCGATGTTGCGCAGCAAGACAGCCAATTCATCTCCAGTCGAGTTGGTCGTCAAACTCAGCTCCCTTTCGATCTGAGCCAGTCAGGGCGCGAGCAAAAGCAGAATTTATTTTGAAGGCGTCGGGTGTGCCTCACTGATGAAGGACGAAATATGGCTGGTAGATCACGTCCGAGATCGATTATTCGTGCGCAGCTTTTCTATTTTGCTGTATCTCGATTCGCTCTCAAAACATCAATAGACTGGCTGAGATAATTTTTCAAGTTTGCACGTGTACTTTACGTTCGTTTTGTGTGTTCCTGCTGAGGTAGGTCGGTGAACCACTGGCGTCAGTCTGCGCTGCCAGTGCGTGCTGATCGATCCTGCCAAAACTATGGTTGTGCTCTTGCTCCTGCTCTGTTCGTCGCGGCTGCCATGGCTCCTGCTCAACTCCCACTTAGCTCCTTCCGTGGCTTCAAGTTCTCGTGATCTTCTTTCGCTCTGCTCAACACCACACACTCACCGTACTGCATCCTCCGTAAAGAGATCTATCCTTCTTCCGTCCTGCATGCGAGACGTACTTATCTTCCTTCGCCCTCCTATAATCACACGATCGCGCGACTCCTTCCTGCCATTGGGTCCTACGATCGCGGGTGATCCAGCTCCTGCTTCCTGCCATCGAAAGCATGTAATATCATACTCATGCTGCAAGGCACATGTAGAACGTGAAGCAGAGCTATAGCCTGGAGTGATCCTGGGCCCTCGCCCGAAGTCCGACCTAGACACCGGTTCCAAACCTCGCAGCACCTACCTGACCCGACATAAGCCTCTGCTCCCAGTACGAGTTGTCCGTTGCACGCACCCGAGGAGGTCTCTGTGTCCCTGACGCTTTGACTGAGGGGAGGCCGCGATACATATCTAAATATGATACCTCCTCTCGTGGTCATAAGCCGTCTGTTGATGCAGCCTGTATGAGTGTCTGTTCAGACATGTGTCCGCACACAGCCGCTGTGTGAGCCGAGTAGAGGTCGAAAAGAGCATGCTTGACATGTCGCTAGTTGTACGGTCTCGAGTAGTAGGTTCGGTGGAAGTCAGGCCGAAGGCAAGACAGAGTCATCCCCAGGTTGCCTTCACCTTGTCCAAATGTCATGCCAAGACTTTTCTGGGTTGTCTCGATGTTTGTGACTCTGCGCCCCACATCACCTTGCCTCGAATTTACACACAAATTGAGCACAAGAATTGAGCATCGAGCGAGCAGACCACAAGCACGACTTTTTCGAGTATCGCAATGACGCCTGTTGAGTTAAAGTCATGGAGAAGAGCTTGGACGACCTGATCGAGTTCTTGCTTGAAGAGTTAGCGCTTTGTTCTCTGGGTAAGAATTCCTGCACTGATCATCGCGAGCGACACCTGTGCATATTGCAAAAAGTCCCCACCGAGAAGGCGCCGTTCGACCCCAGCCGTATGGTTCATCGGTCTTCCTGTATGCCATTCGCGCAGCACACTGAACGTCCTTCCTGCTATTCATGGGCCATTTTGCTATTCTCATCGTCGACGATTCGTGCTGATCACGTGAGTCATAGGTGCGAGTGTCTCGGACCTCATCGACGCCATCGATTCATTCTACGCCAAAACCAGGCACGAAGATGTATCACCCCAGGTCATTGACGACAATTTCGTCTGTAGTGTCTATGAGTGGTTGTCATCTCACCGAGACATCACAATCGGTCAAGCAAATCAACAGACCGGCGTTTCGCTACACAGCTTGATTGCAACGGGCGTCCCCCTCAAGGAGCAATCTGCTCGACTGCCACGCATATTTGTCAACGATGACAGAGTCTATTGGGCAATCTGCGGCCATGAACCAGATGAGAAGCGGGTGTCCCGGTCCGAATATAGCCTGTTACTACATATCGCAGCAGCTCGGTCGGACGGCATTCTGCAAGGTGAGCTCTCTCGAGTGGCAGGCCAGGACAAGCGCTCCGTGTCGCAGTGGACAGACTCACTATGTGCAAAAGGCTATATCATCAAAGAGACAGAGATGCTGCAAGGTCATCCGACATGTCGCCTAACGCTACGTCGGTTCGCATCGCCGACACAAATAGCCGCAGCGTCGCAGCGAGATCTAACCCCTGATGCGCACTTTGAAGATCTTACTGTCCAAAGTGTTGTTGAGAGAGTCATTGCCGTATTTGCGACAGAAAAGCTTGTCGATGCTGGCGAGCTTGCTACCACTGTGGGCACACCGGGCGAGGATGGCCAGAAAGCATTGATGAGGATACTCCGAACTTTTGTACGATCAGGGTACCTGAAGAAGGTCAAAGCTGCGCTTGGGGTCTTCGCTCATACCGGAGAACCGAGAACCTGTTATCAACGCTTACGGGATTTCGAAGAGAATGACCTGAGTGGCTTTGCCGACAGCCCGACGCCACTTGAAAAGACGATCGCCGAGATTTCGGATAAGCAGGAGGCGCGATACCCTCCAGATATAGAGGAGACCAACGAACACAACGCCGCACAATGGAACCAAACGGACGAGGCTTCACGGCAACGTCCTGGATCACACAACGCATCAACAATGGACGAATTCGGATTTCCCCTCCTTGACAGCAACGAGTTGCTGCATGACGGTGGTGCCTCGCTGTCTGTCAGTGCTCAGACCGCCAGAGCAGAGGATCTTGGCACTGCTGAGGAGTCAGTTGACGAGCCTCAACCTAAGCGCCAGAAGCGGAGACACAACACCGATGATGACCCTGCTTTCAAGCCACGAAAAGAGCCCTCGCGTAAGACGCAGCGCACATACAAGCGTCCCGAGACAACCGTCATTGGCCGACCAAGGAAGTTTCTACAAGGTACAGAGAAATTTTGGCAGCATCACTTCTGGCATGCACGACTGGAGGCGGAAGGAGGCTTCGCTCCTGAAGCTGGACGGCGTGGCGGAACCGCAAGTCATCCAGCTGGCACTGCACTATTCCAAAGCCGGCCGGATCGCTTCGACGAAGTGCTCCTCCTAGCTAAGCAAGCTGGTCTACCTCTACCACGAGAGAGCAACGACATCTCTGAAGGTTGGGTACGTAGGACACGGGAGGTATTGGAACGGAAACAATCCGGCGCCTATGTCACACCTGTTGGCATGCATCTGTCTCGCGTTCTACACAAGGCGCAGGTCATGGTGGTGAAATCGAGGAAGCTTGGTACTCTAGACCTCAGTGACCAGCCACAGAAGGTCTACGCATACCGCTTCTTGGCTTCGAGCGCTGCGCACAGCTATCAGAACTGGCGGAGGTTCCCTGCCACTCACGCAGCGACAGAGAAAGACAAGCGACCTATGCCGCGCAAGCTTGATATCGAATATCCTCCCGACATCCTTGCAGCTCTGAAGTCTCAAGAAGCCAGTACTTTAGACCTTGGCGACCGACCACCCAAAGTCTATGCATATCGTTTCCTAACTTCCAGCGCTGCGCACAGCTATCAGAATTGGCAGTGGTCCGCCGCCGCTCACAAACCGCCAAAGAAAGGCAAGCGACCCGTGCAGCGCAAGCTCGACGTCGAATATCCACCCGACCTGCTTGCAGCCTTCGGCAAGGTGCCGAGAGCCGGAGTCTTCTTTGAGCTCGTGAAGGAGCCATCTACCCCTCGAACGACAGAGCCTGTGCGTCCGACTATTAGTAAGGAGCAGTACGACATGCTCATGGACGAAACAGAAGTAGACAGTGATGTTGAGCAGCGTCTGAAAAAGAAGCCCGTGAAGGCCAAACGTGTGAAGTCCACGCCTGGTGCAAAAGCCCGTGCCAAGTGGCAATCGGCAACTGTCACGGCGCTAGTTACTCCCGTGAAGGCTGTGAGTAGGGAGCAGCCTGCGCAAAAAGTAGGCACCGGAAAGGATGCAGAACACGTGCCATTCGATGTCAACGACGATGATGAATGGAGGTCCGATCGATTGCCTAATACTGTCTCGCCATCGCAGCCACATTCGCAAGCCAGCAATGCCGTCGAACAGCAATCCCACGTTCGAAATCCTCGTGCGTCACAATCGCATCGATTTGTCGAGCAAGTCATCCATAGGTCGTCCTTGCTTGAGTCTCGAAGGCCATCAAGCGCAGGCGCCCGACACAAAAAGCGGCGGAGTCGATGGAAGCTAGCAAAAGTTCGTCCACTGGATCTCCAGCAGTCAGCATCGATGGATCACCTCACGAAGTCGGAGAAGCCAACGATCGACAGGAACATGTCCCAGGCGATCAGCGTACTTTGGCTCCCGTGACAGTGATCGAGACCGAGCAGAGTGGCAAAGACCTGGAAGTCGACGAACCCCATGAACGCCTCTTCGCAATTGGGACACCAGCCGAGCGCACTCGGAATGCCAACGACGAGTCAACCTCAGCAGGCGGAGGGAATGATGGCCACGACGGACAGTCTGCAGAGTTTGCTGCAGCTCCTGAGACGCATTCGACGTCCCTTCTGAGACCCCTGGCCCCTCGCACCGGTCCTTATCAGCCTCCCACGACCCCTCCTCTGATCCTGACACCTCCTGCTAGTGATACAGCACTCGAGCACAAGCGTGATTCGTCGCATTCGCACGACTCAGAAGCAAGTTCAGAAGGGCCGCCAAAGAAATTCCGGAAGCCAGGCACACGCTCGCAGATTGACGATGTCAAGGAAATTATCATAGAGCTTCTAAGGTTGAACGATTCAGTGGGACCGGGCTGTCATGTCACCATCAGACGTTCATCTGGTGCAATGTGGATGCAGCGTGGATTCGCAGGTCTACCAAATCTAACCACGGCGAAGCGTGCTATGGATCGACTAGTGGGAGCTGGAGAGGTCAAAAAGCACACCTTCTCGTACCGTGATCAAAGTGGTGCCACATTGACCAAACATGTTCTTTACCTTCCGACTGTACCGCTGGCTGATACCCGGATCGAAGGCCTCAAAGCAGCAATGTCTCAAGTAGGTAAACAATACTACTTCCCAGATGTATGGACCGATTTCGAAGAGAGGTCAACGAATAAGATTATTCGTGGCTCTGATGATATCTTCGGCACAGATGATGATGTAGAGGATCAACCAGATCCTCCCAATGCGGCGCCGAGAAAGCGACGTCGGCGCACAAGCTCTTCGCGAAGCCGAGGTGGATGGGACGAAGATGCCTCTGATTCCGGAGATTCGATCGTGAGATCCCGGCGTCCTGTCTTGAAGAAGTTGAAAGCCGGTCCAGCCACATCATACGTGACTCTGAAGCTCAGGGGTCCTGCGCAGTCATCGAACCACACAGGCATACCAACAAGCCGAGAGTCCAGCGTCGGTTCATCTTCAGCGAGTGTGGACAGCACTGTACACCCAAACAACTCTTTCCTTACGCTAAAGGTCGGTCCACGACTCGCGAGTCTGCCACAAGTACAGGAATACAATGCAAAGCTCGAGCTTCCGGATCACCTGAGGTCGCCTGTTAGGCCTATCGCGATTCCTGAAAGCCCCAAGCGGCGCCGTGCTCCGAGGCGGAAGACCGAAGATCTCAGGAAGGATGTCTTCAGGAAGGTGGACTTACCGGACTCTTTGTCCGAGTTATTGCGTGAGCAGGGCGACGCCCAAATAACATCAGAACATGACCCGCCGCTGGATCAAACAGCAGCATTCTTCCGGACTGTTGGCCTGGTGGCAAAATGGGAAAATAGGCTGGCCGACAAGCTGACCACAAGCAAAGTGCCATGGTGTTTCATTAACCATACCTGTACCATTGAAGACAGTCCTTCGAGTCCTCCGGCCTCATGGATCCTGCTGCGGCCAACCTCTGATGAGAAGCTTGCGGAGCAACCAACATTGATCTTCGACTCATGGCCCCCTTTCGCTCAACAAAGACTGCGACTCGGTCTCTCATTGGGCTTGGACTCTTCAGAAGCCGCAATTCTGGAGACTGACGGCCGTGTAACTCGTCAAGCGACCGGCTCACTCAAGAGGAAGCGTACATTCGACTTCTACGAGCATGATATTGCGCCGCTGAGTAAAAAGAGATCCCGGAAAGACGTGGATGCGGATCCGGATGCGGATGTGGACGTCGACTTCGAGTCCGAGCCAGAAGCACCGCGCGAGAAGCGCCCATACAATCGCAAGCCACGAACGGCCGATGAGATTGAGGCGCAGTATGCTACGCTTCTATCCAAAACATCGACCCAAGACATTGATCGCATCGGTGCATCTGTCACACTGGTCAGCGTCCTCGCAGGTGGCAGGCAGCAGACCATCGAATGGAAACTAGTCGATCGGCTCAACCCTGGTTCACAGCTCTCATGGATCAAGCCGCGCTGGACAGCCATTCAGCACCTTCACGCCGACGGCTTGTCGACGCTTGCCACCAATCTGCGTTCCAGGTACCTCGAGGCTGTCGAGGATGGAAGCGCTCCATTGATTGACCCATCAAACCTTGCTGAGAGTGATTGGGAGGATTTGTTTGAGTGGATGCAGTCGACACTGTCCAGTTTCGTCATAGAGAATGCTCTACCGTCAACCAAGGCCGGCTTGGAGGAAGAGTATGGGCTGACTTTCGATGAGCCAGCGCCCATGAGTACAGCGACAGTGCCTAGCCACAGTCTGCGCAACTACGAGCGCGAAGAGCTTGTCAGTGGCGTCTCGTTTAGCACACAGAAGCAACAGTCCCAGCCCACCGTCGACATAGTAGCTCAGGCCCGCTCAATGCTCCTCTCCTCACTCGTGGCAGCGGCAAAGTCCAACAGTGCTGAATTGCGCTCAAACGTAATAACAACGCTGTCATCCCTCTCAGCCGATGAGAACGCCCGCGAACAAGCCGTGGCTTCAGCACTGGTTCAGCTCCAAGCCGACCGCCTTGTGGGCAAAGCCGACAGCACTGTCAAACGCAGTCCGACCCTCATCGAGAAGCGAGAGTTCACATACATTTTGACCACCAGATTCTCGGAGCAACTGGGTCAGAAACGCGCCTATGTCAATCTCGACCTCCTCAACGACGCAACGGCATACAAACTCGACGTTCTGGATTCAGCCTTCCTTGACCATAATGGGCAAGGCTCCCCCACTGCGCCCACTCCACCCCCAACATTGAACATCCCAAATCAAGCAAACACCTCCAACGGCCAAATGCTTGCCCTCCTCAACCTTGCACACGCGGGCATGCTTTCCATACGCCCCGGAAAGGCTCTATGAAGTCACGCTATGGCGTTAGTTGGGAGAAAGTCGGCTATCAGACGCGACAGATTGATCAGGCGGATTTGGGCTTCGATGTGGAGATCGTGCCGACAGCTACATACCAGCATGGCTTTCCGACCAGCATCTCTGCCGTACAGGAGCTGTCAGAGTCGGGCGACCTCCAGCCGCCGATCGAGGGCAGCAGCGAGACTCACTGGCCCGTATGGCGCGACATGCTCACGGGCGGGCTGGACCGCAATCTGTGGGACAAGGTGCTTTCAGCGGTTGTAGGCATCGTGCACCTCCGACCCGGGGCACCGAGCACGGAGATTCAAAGTCTGCTCGGCGGCTTTCTGACCGACTGGGAGGTCGATTTGGTGTTGGGATGGGCTTTGAAGTGTGGCTTCGTGAGGAAAACAGTTGCAGTCAATGGTGAGGATTGGACTGGGCGAAGACAGGACGGATGGCAAACGGAGATGTTTTGGTGGTGGTGCTGCTTTCGCCGGGACATGTGATGACTTTTGCGGCTGGCAGCTTTGCATGATGGTATGGGAGACTCAGACCCAAGTAGCGGTTGTGTGTAAATTAGTTAATTCCCCTGGTAACGGATGTACAGAAGCATCTGCTACAGCAGGACTAATCCAATGATGTCCCTCCAGTCATCGTAACATGATTTTCGGGAATTCTCCGATGGCGCTGATGGAAGTCTACGGCTCTAGCAGCAAGATATCTTTGGAACGAAACCTTTTGGAAAGCCTCTCCCATCATCGACGTCCATGGGACCTTGGCGCGCCAAGACTGGTTTCACCTGGACAGTCATCCTCTCAACACCTCAAGTCGATGTGCGTACTATCAACCTAGGTGCGAGCATCCTCGGGATTGCAGCACGGGACCGTGATTCTCTCTCTCTGTTGCAGCTTCTCGGTCCTCTCACATTCGGCTTTGGACGAAATGGTCCTTTCGCCCCCTGATCGCGCCTCAACTCCAGCACCGCAGCATGCCTTATCCTTCACCGCGATGTGGGGAGCCTCTGCTGATACTCGCGGCCTAGCTGGACAGCGTCTTGCCCACACACTTTGTACATGTTGCGGAGATATCCATGTCCTTATCTCTCCAGGTTTTCACTTACCAAAGTTTGGAGAGCGCTCCTTCCTCATCCAGAGTGTCGGGGCGGGATTGCCTACAATTGCCAAGCCGCTGCCCAGGCGATAACGACCAACGTGCAGCTTTGATGTCGGTCCAATGTTGGCCAAGCCCATCCCAGCCTCTCTCGAGCCGCACCAAATGATCATTCAGGTACTCATACATTATGCTAAGCCGATTTTTGCACTGTAAACTCCAAACTCGGTCGGAGAAGTTCCCTGACGAAAGAACTCTGCCACGTGGGATGATGAGTTGGTATAAAAGGAAGGTCTTTGCACAGGTAAGCCATCCCAAGTCCGAGCAGAGGTGACTTGTTGGAGGGCAACATGGCTTTCTACAGATTGCTGTTCAGTGTCGCGGCCGTCGTCTCTGGAGTCCACGCCTTACCTGTTGCTCGCAACGATGAGGTCCAACGTCTATCCTCGGTTGGCTATGGGGACATGGTCTTCGATCTGGGCGGGACGCCATATCTTGCAGTCACTACAATTCCTTCTGCACAGACGACGGGATGGACTGGGTCGGGACACGTTCCTATGGCTGTTATCAAGACCGACTCGTGCTCGCCTACTGCGGAGGAACTTACGGCACTGGTTACCCAGTACCTGAGCTCGGATGATGTCTTGTCGGAGTCTTTCCTGCAGGCCATCTACGTTGCGACCACATGCTCTTCTGGCGCGACATTAGAGAGCTCGGCCGTCTCTGGTCTCATGTCGATGGGTTGCAGCACGATTCTGGCAAGTCCTAGCTTCGCTGCTTCCGGTGCGATGAGTGTCGAAGGTCTCGACCAGCTTGAGCCAGGTCCTTATGTGGCGAGCCTTACTGCAAGTGGCGCGGGACTGTCAATGGTCTACCGACTGTACGAGGACAGATACCGGACATTCATTTTTGGAGCATACCCAAGTCCAAATGATGAGAGCACATACATGCCTTTCCCTGTCAACGTGGCCAAATATCAGGATCCTCTGATTCCGGTACCGTCCAAGATCTACAGCTGGTCCGATCCTCGACCTTTTGCCGGACTTCGTGTCTCTATAAAGGATCTGTACGACATCAAAGGCTTGCAGAGCGCGGGCGGCAGCCGCGCATGGGCTTCTATCACGCCAGTCGCAAACGCAAGTGCAGTGGCCATCCAACGTATCATTGATCTTGGGGGTCATCTCGTGGGCAAGCAGAAGACCGCACAATTTGCCTCCGGCGCAGACCCCTGGGACTGGTATGATGTCCAATACCCTTTCAACCCTAGAGGCGACGAGTGGCTCACTTGCTCTGCTTCGTCGTCCGGCGGAGGCTGCTCGATAGCCGCTTACGATTGGCTGGATCATGCCATTGGAAGTGACACTGGCTCCAGTGTGCGCAGGCCAGCAGCAGTATCAGGCACGTACGGCAACAGACCCAGCAGGGTATGATCTCACTGCAAGGGGTACAACCCCTAGGCGCAGCACAAGACACAGCCGGTGTCTTCGCCAGAGATCCCCACGCATTCGCATACTTCGCAAAGCACTGGTACACCCCCTCCCTTCACCAAGACTCCTCGATCAATGGTCTCGAAGCACTCAACGTGCCCAGCGAATCACCACTCCCACGCACCCTCATCTACACACCCGAATATCTCCCCACTCGCAATCCAGCCGCCGACACCCTCGTTCAGTCCTTCATCACAAATTTAACCACGCTCGTCGGTCTCACAAAACAAACCGTCAACCTCACCGCTACGATCCTGGACTCCGATATTCAAGCCGTGAGGAACACTTCCTACCGCAACAACGCCTCCAGCCTCCTAAATCAATACACCCAGTGGACCGAAGTCGGCCGACCACTTGTCGACTTCTGGGCCGAGAACTACGATGGCCGCTTCCCTCCCATCGACCCGGCGCGTCGCCCAGGCTGGATCGCCCGAACCCAGGACAACACCACCTCCGAGATGTACACGCAAGCGCTCGCCATCAAGCGCTCCTTCAGCGAGTAGATGAACAATGACATCCTGGGGCTTGGCTATAGCTCCGCCTCCCCTGCCAACACCACGACGGCAGAGAAGTGCGCCAATTCTGGCCTCTGGCTGTACGACATTGGCACGGGCGGCTTACCGTCTTACAGAGAAGAAGATCTCATCGTCGGCAACTTGGCTACTGGGGCAGCGACGTACCTGAACTATACTCCCCCCTACACAATAACGTCTGGGGTGAATTTCTGCAGCTTTGCGGGCTGTGCGGACTTTACGGTGCCGATCGGGCAGGTTGAGTATTTCAGTAACGTTACGCAGGTAATGGAGATGGTGCCCGTGACGTTGAGTTTGGTTATGCGTAGGGGTTGTGATTGGAGTTTGTTCGCGCTCATCGAAGCCCTGGCGGAGAAGGGAGGGTTGAGAGCTGTCAAGACCGGGCGGGAGGCTTTCTGATGTCCGACGCCCACGATCACCGAGATAATCGTTGACGGACGACGGGCAGTCCCGAGTCCCGACGACTTCGCCCATAGCTGCTCAGCGCATCAGAAAAGTATGGACTCGTCGCAGCTTGCCCAGGTCTTTCTCGCCTTGACGCTCAGCATAAGAGCGTACGGCCGAGGAGCCTGAAAAATCGCTGCAGGAGTAAAGACATGGCGGACGTATTGCACTCCCAGAGGGTGCTAGATAATGGCTGCGGCCGCGATGGTCCTCGACGGGAGGCCAATCTGGGCCCGTGATTACCGCTGGCCCCCTGCTACAGTAGCAACGCCCACGACATTATACGATGACGTCACATAAGCAGTCAGCGGGAACAAGGTCTGAAACCTGGTCCCAAGACATTTCTCGGCGGCGTCAATCTTCAATCTGCTTGCCACGATTGACCCAATGTCCACGCAATCACAGAAAGTACTGCATGACTTCTAGCAGTCGCCTTCGAGCCCGGTTATTGATGGGCACCTGTACATTTGTACAGTGGTTGCTGCAGTGCCTTGATGGCATAGGTTCACATGTCTCATGACAGATTTGACCCCAACCACAGGTACGGCTTCGTCTTCAACGATATCCGCCCCAACGGGACAGCACGGAGACCAGGTTAGTGCCTCGTGTGCTCGGAAAACAAGACCTGCTTCAACGGCCTTCCAGCTTCTGCTTTACACGAATTCATGCCATCAACCTGTCGCCCACGCTGCCGGCCACGCTGCCGGCTTCCAAGATTGGGTTTAGCAAAATTTGCCTTGTTGACGAGCCGACGACTCCAAGCCTCTTAGCCCTTCTGGTCGACGCGTATCCTCGCTTGTTTGCCTTGCGCGTGCCACGAAGCCACGAGGATAGTGTGACGTAGGACGAAAATCATGGTAATCTGCCCGCTGTGCCCTGCCGCAGCGAAGCAAACAGATGTTCTGGGACCAGTCACTAGTGTGCTAAACAGCCGAGACAGCAAGATGCGCAACACAGCCTGGGCATTTACCCACGGTTTGTACACAGACGTCAACAGAGCACCAGGTTGTGGCCCAGATACAAAACCTGCTTCGTTCTTTGGTCCTGGGGATGATCTGGTTTCTCTTCTCTTCATCTGTACATTGATATCTCCTCCTACGCTCCGACCGCAATCGAAGACCCCTCGGTCGACCCTTATCCATTTACCTCTATCACACACGACGGCCCCCCTCTGAACCACAGCCACCTAAGCAGCGATGCCTGTCATTTCCCGCCTCGTGTCCATCCCCCTCCGCATCGGGGAGCTCGCCTTCGCCGGAGTGGTTGCTGGTATCATCGGCCACTTCCTGGATCATCACTCATGGTCTGACAACTGGCCCAAAGCTCGCCTGATCTACACACTGGTCATCGCTGCCCTCTCCATGCTCTTCGGCTTGTTCTGGCTGATCCCATTCTCTGGCGGCTTCTTTACTTGGGGAGTCGACATCTTCCTCAGTCTAGCATGGTTTGCGGCATTCGCACTGATGTATCTGTTCACGAGGGACACCTGTAACTCGAGAGCCTTCGACTGGAATGGGATCACAAGCGGAGGTACATGCAATCGCTGGCGCGCGGTTCAGGCGTTTGCTTTCCTCTCAGCTGTCTTCTGGCTGGTGAGCGCCGTTGTTGGGATCTGGTTTACGCACCGCGAACGGAAGGGCAGACTCGATCACTACGAGACCAAGTGAGTCCCCTGACTTGGCCTTCACATGCTTGATTGTGTACTGATGATGAGCAGGCCCCGTCGTCGCGGTCTCTTTGGGCGATCCCGTGTGTAAGCGATCGAAGTTATTCTCAAGCAGCTGATCGCCTCGAAGTCCACCCTGAACCACAATGATTATGTCCGGCGTACTTTCTGGGTCGAGTCGATGAACACCGTGCAGCTAGCGGAGCCGCAGACAACAGGCGACAACCACTCTCGAAGGACTTATGACGGCGTTGATGGATTCTCTATCAGGGTGAAGCAGGCTTGAATACTGCCCACATCAATAATGACGCTACATGCGAAGTCGTAATACAATTATGTTCAGGATTGCAACTGCTACACTGGGCTTTTGGCCTACTGTAGCTTGCCAGCCTCCTGCTGACGGACGAAATGCTACTGACCGACGATGTACAAACAAAGAGGCTAGTCGCTAGGATACCTATATCACCCACCCAATTATGAGAAGTCGCGCTGAATTACATGATCGTCTGAGATTCCAGTTCCTGCCCGCTGTGCGTTGCGAGAGCAGCTGCTTCCTCTCTTGCTGGCTTGGCGAGACCTTCCTGCAGCCCAGTGGTTTCTCGTGCCCGGAAGACTGCCAGAGCGTCTGCTCCTTCCATTGCACCTCATTTCCCACCACTCTTGCCACACTTGCCCAACATTTGCTCAAAAGCCTCACTGATCTCGCCCCTCTTATCCGACCAGAGTCCCTCCCCGCTCTTTCCGTCCAAGCCCATATCCCGCCCTTGACTCGCAATCACAGTACCCTGTCGCCCAGCAAAAGCTAGCTCGACACCCTTCTCAACAACATCCATCCTCACGCCGCCTAGAACCTCTCTCAATTGCGCATTCGACTTCCCTCCTCCGTGACCTCCGTATGAGACCACCATTGCGGGCTTGCCCTTCCACTCGTTGTACAGATAGTCGATCGCGTTCTTTAGAACAGCTGGATAGCCCCAGTTGTACTGTGGGGTGACGAAGACAAAGGCATCGAAGGAAGAGATCACGGCGCACCAGGCGCGGGTATGTTCGTGAACGTACTTTGCTGGGTCGTCGATTTGAGAAGGGACGGCAGGCTCATCGTGGAAGGGGAGAGGGTGGTCCAGCAGATCGAGGGTGTGTAGCTCGTATGGCTTGGCAGCAGTCGATGGGCTAAGCGTCGATATGGTGTCGAGGGTGAACTTGGCGATTTGTGGACAAGCTCGTGGCTTTCGGGTTGTGCTGACGATTACAGCGATGCGGATAGGTGAGGCGATCGAATTTCCCGTTGTTGCAGCTGCCATCTTAGTTGTGGTGAAAATGTGCGGTGTTTGCGTGAAGGTTACTACCAAGTCGATGATTCAAGCTTGGAACAGTTTCGGTGGATATACGCGTCTTCGTCGATATTTTGTTTCGGTCTTGGTGTAGGGATCCAACATCTTCGAACCTGAGGGGGCAGACAATTTATATCTTGCTCTCACACGCTATCTCTGGTGCCATGTTGTAGCCTACACGTTGTCGATCTCGTAGAACGCCCCTAGGGCTCCACGGACCGGACCCGAGCTTCGGGTCGATAGGCGTGTACGTACCTACAGACGCTCCGAAGATAACAGCTGCCTCACCGCCGCCAAAGACGTGATGAGAACAACAGTCGCAGGGTCGCGATGCGGACCGTCATCGGCTAGACTTCAACATGTGCGTCAAATGGCATGATGTACAGGGGTTCTAAACAAGTCAAGATCGCGAAGCTTCGGCCGAGGAGCTTCGCTGTTATCTCGCCTCGTACTTCCAGGGACTCAAGCCAATGGCACCCCGGTCTGCGTACGTATGCTTTTTGACAGCCCCCACCAGTAGCCGCCTCTAACGTTCTTTTGCAGATCCCTCCTGCACAGCACATGCATTGCTACCGCTTCAGCGTACAGTCGCGGTCCAGAAGCCGAAGAGACATGAAGTCCGTGCCTTACAAATGGCCCATCATCAACGCATTGCAGCGCTCACCAGGCTGCAAGAATCCCTGCTTCTGCGGCAGTTCGAGCAGCGCATTAGCATTAGCCAGACTGCCAACACGACTGCTTCGTTGCATGCCTGTACTTCTCGCGATCAACTTGCCACTCTGATGATCAACTGAAACCACTACCCGATGGTATTCCACTCGAGCAGGATCGCATTTGATTTTGTCGCTCACTGAAACAGGCACGACTTCCAGCCCATTGCCTTCCAATCCATTCATCTTCTGCAGACAGGGCAGCAAAAAGAGATTCGCCGTCACGATCGCACTCGCCGGATTGCCAGGGAGGCCAAATAGCAGTCGCTCGGCCCTTGCGCCGTCCTTGCTCTCCTTGAACGGAACGCTTGCGAATGTAGTTGGCTTGCCAGGCTTCATCGAAACTCGTCCGAAGACGACTTCGCCACCCAGCTTGCGTTCCACAGTCGGCTTCAGCAGGTCAAGCTCGCCCATGCTGACGCCGCCCGTGGTGATAATAACGTCCACATCGCTTGAGCGCAACGCGTCGCGAAGTGCGGTCTCTAAGGCGTCTGCTGGGGTGTCTCGTGCTATTCCCAGGTCGACTACCTCGGAGCATAAGTTCCAACCGCGAATCAACGAGAGAAGGGATGGTCTATTCGAGTCACGGATCTGACCGCCACTGAGTGGCGCCGAGGTATCGGAAATGTCAGTCACCTCGTCGCCAGTTGACATGACACCTACGCGTGGACGGCGGTAGACTGGGACAGATGTGATGCCGCCCGCTGCAAGTAGACCTATTTCGCCACCAATGGCGCTGATTCGTGTGCCCTTGCGCAATATCAATGAGTCCTTTGGTATGTCTGAGCCAGGTTCTCGGATGTTCTCTCCCGCCTCAAGATCTGAGGTCAAAATCGTAACGGTAGCTTCCTCTATTCCATCTGCAGTCGCACTTGCGATTGTTGTGTCCTCGACCATGACGACAGCATTAGCATTCTCTGGAAGCGGTGCGCCTGTCGTAATTCTTGCGATCGTCTTAGCTTCCAGTGGTGGTGGCATTGATGAGGCCTGCGCATGCGATACGGACGCAACTGGGAATGTCCCCTTTAGCGATGACGAAGGTTCCGGTATCCTGACTGCGTAGCCGTCCACAATGCTAGCCCGATAAGCTGGGACCGCTTCCAGAGCTTTGATGTCCTCAGCCACCACGGCACCTGTTAAGGACGGGCTCATAGGCAAGTTTTCAGCAATAGCAGCAGGCGTACGAGCCAAGACCGCGGCAACAGCATCTGCGACGCTCAGCATCGGATACGGTGATGATCGGGCACGGGCAGTTGCGCCTAGGCGTAGGTCGTTTGACTGGGGACGCTCTGCTGGGGACGTATGCGCTTTCGGAACCTTATGGCCACCATGACCTCCGTGGTGATGGTGATGATGGTGGTGATCGTGATTATGAGAATCGTCGGCTTTGGGGACGTCCGATCCGAGTCCGGCATCCTGTTCAAGCTTCTTCACACCTCCTACATGGGCGGTCCTCGAATCCTCGCCTGCGGCTTGCATACATGCATGAGGCAGGAGCTTCAACACCGCTTGTAGATTCTCCTTGGCACCTTTCGGCGAGCCAGGTAGGGTGAGAATAACAGTCTTGTTCCGAACACCAGCAACAGGCCTGGACATCATTGCAAAGGGCGTGACCTCAAAAGATGTCCGTAGCATAGCATGGACAAGCCCAGGAGCTTTCCGGTGCAATAGTGGCTCAATAGCTTCCGGAGTCCAGTCCTTCTTCGCGAAGCCAGTTCCTCCCGTGGTGACCACGAGATTCATGTATGCGTCACCATATGTGTCTGTCCAGCTCCGTACGGTGCGTTGGATATGTGCAATATCGTCTGGTACGATCTCCACCGTGGGCTCATCCCACTTGCCTGCTCCATCTTCAGCGAACGTCGCTTTCAAGATGCTGCCACTTTTGTCAGTTGACGCATCCGCCGCAGCCGTGTCTGATACGATGAGTACCGCTGTCCTGAGCGCTGAACCCATGTCGCATGATAGCCGCGCTGACTGTAGCTAAGCAGATGACTGCAGCGGATGTTCTTGAGATGCTCCAAGGAGTACTGTCGGTAGGTGATTGAAAAAGTCAAGTCAGGTACTTTGGATGCAGTGACGAAAGACTGTAACTAGCCTGTTCAGGGTTCAAAGTTCCAAGGTTCGAGCCCCAAGTTCAAGCCTAAGCCCAATGGGTAGCCCGCCCGGGCGCAGAGAATTGTCTAGGGATGCCAGTGTTCACGAGCCTATCGATTCCTCCACTTCCGCTGGCTCACTCATGGCAGGTGTTCTGCTCTTTGATTGAAATTGTACAACATATGTGAGGTTGGACTAGGAGTACGGACAGACTCTATCTACGTCCCTATGGACCACCATCTTATTGACATACACTCAGCCACCGTGTCGGCGTTCAATCGTGTCCACGACCGGAATGACTATCTGGGTGTATCGTACACTCGAATCTATTTCTGTGCGCATTGAAGGTGTTTTAAGGTGTCGAGGAGCGATCGAGTACCAATTCTAGAAAGCTCACTAATGGCCACCTCCACTGCCTAGCACGGTACCGGAATTGTCTGCACATGAGAACGCACCACCTGAGACTGGTCAGTATTTCGTACTTCTGCAGGTAACAACGAAACTCACCAATAGTGCCATTTGCGTAGGCATCGACGATGGCCTTGATCGTCCCGTATGTACCACCGACAAAGATCAAGGCTCCAATCGCCATAAGCAGAATATGTGCCCCATATATGAGCTTCTGTACGATTGTACCACGCTTATATTCCGAATGATCCCACATCCAGATCCATGCCGGTACCATCAAAGCCAATGGGGCGAAGCAGAAGCTGCCCGTAATAGCAATCAGATAGTTGAAAATCGGGATTGCCTGGGCCAGCAAGAAGGCTAGACTAGCCAGGCCAAATGTGCAGGTCAGCCAGGTCGCCCAATGAACTAGAGAGTTCGATTGCAGGTGCTTCGAGTTTCGCAGTATTCTGACGAAAAGGTATTTGGCTGCAACGTGGCAGTAGAAGGCGCCAGAGATAAGTAGACCCAGTAGACCGACACCGTAGCACACTTTCTTGATTGTGCCGCCTGCTGATCCGAGTGCTGGTGCCGTGATGTAGACGCCACACCAAGCATATATGACGCTTGCAAAGGTGAGGTACGATGCCGTGACGAAAAACATGCACAAGTACAGTGCTTTGTTGAACTCGCTTGGTCGTCGCATCTCGGCTATGACTGGGATGAAAGCAGACGTTCCTGCAGACGATACGAAGATCGTGGTAGTCGCGACCATGCCTGCAGCTGTAGACATATTATGAGAAAGTCGACTTGCGAAAACTTCAAAGAGCCTTACCAAATGTAGGGGCCACTCCCCAGGTAACATAGTCAAGATCGATGGGGCCTTCCTTTGGCGCGGCCGCAGGTCGATCGACCTGCGTCACCGCCACAACCAGGATGAACACTGCAGAGTAGATACTGATAAACCCAACCCAGCCGAGCCATCCAATGTTTCTGTTGCACACGTCAGAATGAACACGAACTGGGCAGAACCAGAGTGGGAAGACTGATGTCTGGCCCGTTTGATCTTCATGGATATACGCACTGGAACGTCCGGACTGATGCCATGGTGGCCACAATGATCATGCTGACAAAATTGAACCAGACAGTACAGGCACCATGCTCACTCAAAGCGTTGAACGCAACGCCACTGCCATTTATGCCTGAGCCTGAGCACAACACCCACGCAATGATATAGAGACCGCCAAACAGTTCTCGGACAATGGGGCCGCCCACGATGCCGATCATATCCGCGATAGAATGGCAGGATGGGTGCTTATTGCGAAAATCGCCCTGGATTTTACCGACATAGCAATTGACACATCCGACCGCAATCAGTACGAGAGCACCACCAGCGGCGCCAAGTGTGTGCATGGCAGGCGGAACGGACAGCACACCGGTGGCGAAGAGAATCTTGAGAAACACAATCGCGGCTCGTGGCCAAGTAACCGTGCGGAAGTCGACACCATCTTCTGTAATTTGGAACACTTCCTGTTCACCTTTGATGGGCTCCGGCGACTCACTCCCTCTCGTAGGAGCGGGAGTGATATCCATTTTCTCGTTCTCGTGTTTGGCGTCCATGTTGAAGTTGTTCGAGGATGGTCTGACGCTGGCCCCTGGAGGGGACCAAGCTCGCCTTGTATACTATCTGACAGAGAGGGTAGGCACCGATCGGTCGATCCTCAACCACTCACCGAGATAAGCCAAAAGATAAGAGCATCAACCAGATTGTAGCGCGAGTCAGTGCCAAAGGCTTGTGGTGCTTCGGTTCCCCGCAAAATAGGTGGAGGGCGTTTGTTCTTTGGTGAGATTGGTGATGACGAAGCTTGGCCTTCTCAGGAAAATGCCGAGAGATACGAGCACAGTACGCGAAACACGCTTTGCCGATTGCATAGTGCAGGCCGATCGGGCATCGCGGCCTTTCTAGTTCCACCAAAGATAACAGCTTTATGCAGCAAAAGCACGTGGTATAAGCTCTGGGGAGTTCGTGATCAGCAATCTGGGCCACAGTCTATAGTTGTTTCCAAGCGTCCGGGCCCCCAGCAGCCGTCTCCCATGCATAAGCGACCTTCAAAACGGTCACCTCGTCCCACCACTTACCAATGATTTGTAGACTGACCGGCAATTTAGTGCCGGAGCCTTTGAGCGGCCCCTCTTCGATATCCAACATGCCGATAGGCATTGCAAGAGCAGGATGTCCAGTTTGATTGAAAGGCGCAGTATTTCCCGTCAGACCGATCTGTTTCTGAAGCTGCAGTATTGGGTTTCCAGTGACACCTGCATCACCCAAATCAGGGTGCGATTTCGCCAAAAATGGAAGCGTAGGAGTTATCAAAACATCAAAAGTCTTTTGCTGCTTCAATCGCTCAAGGTTCGCCTCAGTCACAAACGTTGAAATCGCCGACCAGTCTCCAAGAACGGCATCGTAGCCATGTCGAGCTTTGAGGGACAGATTCGTTGCCTTCCCGTGGATGCCGGGGAAGTTTTGCAAGTCTTGTGCATATACCCCGTTCAGATAGATATTCTTGGTTGATGGAATTGCATTGTTCCACTTGTCCTGTGTCATCGGCCAGAGTTTTTGGTTGAGCTCGTTGAGTTGATAGCCTCTCCGACCACCAAAAGCGCCAGTTTTATTCAAATAACCGCCCAGCTTGGAGATGCCGGTCCAGACTGCACCAGCGGTGCTGTGTGTGGGAACGGAAACCTCTTCAACAGTCGCGCCCAGACTCTTGAATCGGTCGGCAGCCGCAAGAAAAGTGGTCTTCACCCTCGGATCCAATGCCGGTGTATTGAGCCCCTCAGTGAGGATGCCTATGCGCATCCCTGACAGATCTCTCGGATCTGGGTATTGTTGCAGGATTTCATGATATGCAGGTATCTGTTCAGGAGCAGGTGCGCCGTACGAGCGGTCGTCAACGAAGTCTGTACCAGCAATGGCTTTTAGTAATCTCGCATTACTTAGGACATCCCTTGTCATCGGGCCCATATGATCGTTCGTAGGCTCATTGCTGCCAGCGCCCGTCCATGGCACCATACCGAATGTTGGTTTGAAGCCGACAATCCCGCACCAAGCGGCGGGAACTCGTATCGAGCCACCCTGATCTGCTCCGATCGCGTAGTCACAGCCCCCAAGGTCTGGACCAAGGGAGACCAGAACTGCTGACCCTGACGAGGAGCCGCCAGATGCGTAGCCTTGGGCGTACGGATTGTGCACGACGCCTGTCGCGGCTGTGTGGGAGGTCGCTGAGTGGCACAGGTTCTCACAGACAGATTTCCCCGTAATAATAGCACCGTGCTTGAGCATTCGAGTAACGATGGTGGCATCAATTGACGGCGTGTAATCGGAGAAAAAGTTAGTTCCCAACAGCAGAGGTAGACCTCCAACAGCAATGCAGTCTTTGAGTGCAACGGTCTTTCCGTACAGCAGGCTTGATGGGTCGGGCTTGCTGTCCCGAATGTCGCATTTCCAGGCCCATGCGCCATGGGAGTTCTCGTCGGGTGATGGAAAATGAACGTTCTTCCGCTCGAAGCGGTCATGGTCAACCTCTGGCGTATAGTCCTCGGCCGCCATCAACTTCGCCATAGAGTCATGGTAGACTGCCAAGAGATTGACATACTCGGCCTTCTCAGCATCCTTAATAGTCACTCCCAGAATCTCGCAAGCCCGGTCAAGGTCTTTGACAGTGACTGGATTGTTGCTGGAAACGTCCAGCGAAAATACTGACATCTTCGTGCTCTGCGTAAGTGTAGCAAGCTGTGCTTCTCAAGTGCTCTTGTGCAGCCGCTGCAAGGCACGTAGCAAGCCCAACTCCCGCCGATCTACAAATACGGTTCGGCATCCGCTCACTGTTGCGCCATTGATAGGCCATCGTTGGAGATATTCGTTGACTGCTTGCTTGAGAATGGGGACTTTGGTGAGCATGCACATGACGTTTAGGGTCGCCCTTGGCACAGAGCTTCCAAGGTTTTCGGCGATTGCCGGAAGTGAGTTAGATTCTGTTTGTGTCCATACGTACAGGCAATGTATGGATACCGAGAAGGCAGCGATGACAATCCTAGCATGACAGTCTTCGACATGAGATAGCTGGCATTGATCAACATCTCCACAAGACTCATCGACGAGCATTCCATACTAGGCACAATCGACAATTGACCGCAGGCGCAGTCGATAAGGACACCTAGGTACTGACAGGTAACATGGTCAACTTCGATACCAAGTATGACATACCTCGCGACCTTGAGGGTATGGTTTTCGTCACACTCAGGGTCGAGAAAAGCTGACGACGTATAGGCTTTGGCGAGGACCCGATAGATCCCCAGTGGCCGAACGGGACACGCATCGCAGTGTCGTTCGTGCTCAACTATGAGTGAGTATCGCCTACAGTCTAAACTCAGCTTCTAATGACTTCAGAGAGGGAGCGGAGCGTACCTATCACAATGGTGATGGCCATTCAGAGCCATACTTGTGGGAGAAAGGTGCGTCTGGCGGTCACAAGGAAGGCGCACCCTACGTCAACCAGGAATCGGAGTATGAGTACGGAAGCCGCGTTGGCGGGTGGCGACTTCTTCGTCTCTTCAAGGAATTTGGATGGCAGTGGACCACCTACGCTGTGGCCCAAGCGATGCAAGTGAATCCCAAATTTGCGAAGGCGTGCGTGAGAGACGGCCATGAAATTGCAACCCATGGTCTGCGATGGCTCGACATCTGGGACTATGATCTCCAGCAGGAGAAGGACTACATCATCCAGTCTCTGAAAGTTCTGAAGGATGTGACGGGCGAGTGGCCAGTCGGAGCATACTATGGCCGAGGCACACCTAACACAAAAGCCCTCTTTCCAGAAGCCTTTAAAGAAGCCGGGACAGAAATGCTGTGGAACAGTGAAGCATACAATGACGACGTACCTTACTGGGTGGACTTGCCAGCCGAGAAAGACTTGCCTGATGATCAGAAGAAGGGAATGCTAATTGTGCCCTATAACTACGATTGCAACGGTTTGTGCACAGGACGCTCGCAACGACAGATGCTGACTTTGGCAGACGGGAAATTTCACATGAGTCCTGGAAATGGCGGAACTGCAGCGTGGGAGGCGTATCTGAAGTCAACGTTCGATATGCTCTATCGAGAAGGTGGTAGAATGATGAATATTCCGCTACACAGTCGGATTGCTGGTAAGCCAGGCCGTTCTGAAGCCCTTCGAAATTTCATGAAATATATTCAGCAGCACGAAGGCGTGTGGGTGGCCACTAGACGAGATATTGCGAAGCATTTCAAGGAGAAATATCCATACAAGCCAGGGCATCGAGCATAAGGCCGATAGTTGCGATAGGTAGCCAGTCCATGCCGTCGCGATGTATATTTTGTAATGACAAAAAGTGCCAGACCCATGGGTTTCCCATGACTGCCCTGGTGAATCTTCGAGCCTGGGGTGTTGTTTCTTTCCCCTACTAAAAAATCTACATTTGCTCGCCCAGATACATGTATACCTGAATACCATCAAACGATGCTACGCGGCTGGCTTGGCTGGCGCTGCTCGATTGGAGAATAACCAACTGCGTTGCCTCCGGCATCGATAAAGTGCTTTATGTCGATTTACCCCTAAACTCGCACTGATCTCGGTGCCGCTATCAACAATAAGTCAGGCAGATATAATGGCTGCCATCCAGCAAGAGCCGTCTGCAGCGCCAACGACAGCCAACGCACCTGCAGATGCTGTGGTGGATCCTCATGCGAAGTCGACGGATGATGGAACCAGGAATGGAAGCCAGGCGGATGAGAAGACGAGGTCCGAATCTGCATTATTCACGCCTCTCAGCATCTCAAATGGTCGCATCGAGCTCGCGCATCGCATCATCATGGCACCCATGACCAGGAACCGGGGAGTACCACTCTACTTGACAAGACCCAACCGTGCGTGGGCCCACGACGAGCTCGGAGCTCTCTACTATGGACAGCGTGCGACTCCTGGTGGCCTCATTATTACCGAAGGCATCTATCCCACTGTGGAAGCTTCGGCGTCGCCTTGCGTGCCTGGCCTCTTCGATGACAAGCAAGTTCCCGGGTGGACGGCCGTGGTCAATGCTGTTCATGGGAAGGGAGGATACATCTTCGCGCAGCTCTGGCATGCAGGGAGGACATGTCTTCCGCATTTCACAGGCAAGCCAGCCATGAGCTCAAGCTCAACGCCGCTTGACGGCGATCAAGAGGCTAGATATCCACCGCCCGATGATGATAGTGGCTCTCCGGGCACTGGACAACGAGTAAAGTTGAGAGACTTTCCACCTCAGGAGATGACCTACAGCGACATCAAGCGCACGATTGACGCATACGTTAGCACGGCCAAGCGGGCAATGGACCAGTGCGGCTTCGATGGCATCGAGATACACGGCGGCAACGGTTATCTCCTTGAGCAGTTCCTGAGTACAAACGTCAACAAACGAACAGACGAGTACGGCGGCACAATTGAAGGCTATTGCCGCTTCCCGGTCGAGCTCATGACCGCACTTGCTGATGCTATCGGAGGCGAGAACGTCGCGATACGGTTGTCCCCGTTCGGCCTCTTCAACCAGTCATACGGCGAGCAAAGACCGGAGATCTGGTCTTATCTCTGCCGGGCACTCAAGCAGAAAATTTCAAATATGTCCTATATCCACTTCATTGAGCCTAGGTTCGAGCAGATAATCGACACGACCTCGAAAGACTCGTATCTGAAGTCTCTCGGTGGGAACATCAGCATCAAGCCCTTTCAAGAGATCATGGGCAGCACGCCTTTCGTTGTATCCGGAGGCTACAATGACACCAACATCTGGGGAGTTATTGAGTCCGGGAACGCGGATGCCATAAGTATCGGCCGATACTTCACAAGCAATCCAGACCTGGTAGCTCGATTGCGCGAAGGCAAAGAGCTGCGAAAATATGATCGCGACCGCTTCTACTGGATTGATGAGCCTAGAGAAAGGGGATATACAGACTTCGAACCGTTCTCATAGAATTGTCATTACAATATACAAGCACTCTCTGGACCTCCAGCGACTTGCATTGCGAGATCGAATACCCTTTTAGGAAATCACCGAGCTGGCATTCATGCGTTATCAGCCACGGAAGACTATCTGCGGAGATGTCCCGTCATATCATATGCTTTGGTGTCTTTGCCGTATCGTTGGGGTCCTGTGGAACTACGCTTGGAGATAGCATGCATGAATGTTCCGAGCACGATATCGTATCTGCTGCATCTGATAGCACGAACTCCCGAGGTCGCTGAGTACCCGACGTGCGATCCAGAACACCGAGAACGCTCACAGCGAACATACAACCGGGAAGCTTCCAGACCGGCGGTGAGCCAACAGTACGGCTCAGGTGATTAGTCCAGTCCCGTAAGCTCACCCACGGGCCAGGCAGTGATCGTTGAGTTCGGCTCAGCGAAGCAGGGTGTGCCAGTCTGCAAGTTGACCGCTCGAGGCCTGCGGCAGACATCATTTCGGGTATCAAGCGTCCGACAACATCTGGCTCAACTTGCCATCAGCTAGATCACATCGGATCCGGAACCACAAAACCTCGCTCCAGCACACGCTCTTCGGTGAACAGGCAATCGGCCTGAGCACAGAATGGCGACACCAGGTCCCAGACCATTCGAAATCTCCACCGACCACTACGATTTCCCTCGCGACCTCACTGGCTATGGCCCCAACCCACCACCAGCACCATGGCCCAATAATGCCGCTCTAGCACTGTCCTTCGTCATCAACTATGAAGAAGGCGGCGAGAACTGCGTCTTGCACGGCGACCCGACCTCTGAAGCAGCTCTCTGGGAATCAGCTGCACGCTATCCACCTCGCCAGCAAGCTCGTGCGGTCAACGTTGAGAGCGATTACGAGTATGGTTCGAGGGTAGGTGTTTGGAGGATCATGAAGCTTTTCGAGAAGCACGGCTTCAAGTGGACGGTGTATGCGGTTGGTATGGCTGCGGAGAAGAATCCGGAGGTGGTCAAGCGGACTTTGGCTGGTGGTTCGGAGATTGCGAGTCATTGCTACAGGTGGGTGAACTACGAGGACTGGGACCCAGTTCGGGAGAAGGAGACGATTGTGAAGGGAATCGAGAGTCTGAAGGCGTTGTCCGGGCAAGTACCGAAGGGCTGGTATTATGGGAGGCTGAGCAGTCAGAGTCGGGCACTGGTATGGGATGTCTATGATGAGATGGGCGAGGAGCTGGTGTGGCAGAGTGACAGCTACAGTGACGACATCCCATACTGGGTGGATGTTCCAAGAGAGCTGGACATGATCAAGAAGGGTGAGAGGAAGAAAGAGGATGCTAAGGGAATGTTGATGGTTTGTCCTTCCGCCCATCTTGTGACTTGGGTACTGACTGCTTCCAGGTCCCGTACACCTACGATGTTAATGACTTCAAGTTTCACACTCCGACGGGCTGGGGTGGTCCTGGCGACTTTTTCCACCATATGAAGAATGCCTTCGATGTGCTCTACGAAGAAGGTCGAGAAGGCACCCCAAAGATGATGACGGTCGGACTTCATTGCCGGATCATCGGAAAGCCAGGTCGGTTCCGGGAGCTGCAGCGATTCTGTGAGTATGTGGCGAGCAAAGAAGGGGTCTGGGTAACGACAAGGGAAGAGATCGCGAAGGTGTGGCGCGAGAAGAGACCATACAAGATCGGAGAATTATGATAAATAGCGGCTATGTCGTTGCAATCTCAGCATTCAGCTGAACGTCCTTACTTTATTGTCCGGCGAAAAGATCGTCAGCGTCCTACCAGCGTCGACGGGCCCAATATCTATGCTGTCTGTCGAGATCGAACCCTCCGTGACGACCAGTCCAACACCGCCAGAGGTATATTCGTCGTCATAAGCGCGCAGCTCGAGATCACCAATACGGCACGCGAGGTTTCCACCTTCAGCCTTGATCGCAATCTCGTATTTGGCGTCGAGCGACCAATCCAAAGCTTTTGTCGCAAGCTCCTTCCGCGCCTCATCTCGTGCTTTCACCAAGGCGACTTTTCCCACTCGCAGGAACATCAAGCCATACCATCGATTCAACCCCCGAACGCGTACGGCGACACCGGAAGAAGCTCCCAGATTGACCGTGAAGTTGTGGGCGGTCACCTGATAATCTGTCCATTCCCGGGTACCGTGACTGATAATGCCCTCTCCCTCGGACTGTGCAAGGAAGAACGAGGGCCCCATAGCTGAGTGAAATTTGTCGACCGACGAAACGAATGATCTTTCCCAGAAACTAGTGTCCCCAGTGTACTCAGTAGCCCCTAGATCTTCATTGCTGGCAGGCGGGCGTTGTATCCTCAACTGTGGTGTACCGCTCCATGACAAGCTGAACAGCCTGACTTCGCCATGGGTATCCACGCCAGAGGAGGAGACTGCAATCCCGACCTGCTGTATGGGCATGTTCTGTAGTGAGGCCGGTATGGTCCAACTCAGATCTGTTTGCTCAAGATCCTTGAGCGTTGAATGATCACCGTCCAAGATGATGAGACGACCACTCTGATCGTATGCTTTGACTCGAATGCATGCCTTCAAAGAATCAATGCTGCCCGTAGACTGTACCTTGGCGATGATCGTCTGACCAGGATAGACAAGAGGGCAAGCGGACAGTTCGTAATGTCTGCTCACGCTCAAAACGTCCTTGGGCGTGAATGTGTCGGACGCCAGGTCTATGGCTTCATCACTGCTGCCAGTCTCTTGGATGGAGATCACAAGGGCTGCACGACCGTTCGTTTGAGCCCAACTCAGCTGTGCTTTCTCGGCCGAGTTTCCACGAAGCTGAAACCCTTGTACACTGTGAGGTAGCGTGAAATGGAATTGCTCTTTCGGCATGTCAAGTGGCTTCTGGCACGCGAGTCGCATACCCAGGCTCGCGAGGTCGTAAGTGATTCGCGCAGCGTTGTTGATAGAGTAGCCACCGTCCGTACTTGATATGATGACCCGGTCAGCTATTGGTCCTCGCCAGTCGAGCTTGCTTGGCTTGCTAAGGTGGCTCGGAGAGTCAGCTCTTGTTGCTGGGGCGCCTAGCCATCCAGGCCCAGCATAATTCCTACTAGACATCCCAAGTTGCCTGAGTTGCAGTCGGTGTCCCAGCCACTAGTGTTGATGATGTGCATCGCCAGATCAAAGTCATGGCCGCCGTACAGTAATGCCATTATCATGATACCGTGGTTTGGCATCACATGACAGATACCTGAGTATTTGTGGTAGCCGTGGTAGTCATCTATTTTCTGGCGAGTCTTGTGCCAGTCATTGTCTTGCTTGGTCCAGGAACGTATTTCCGTTATGAGCCGAGCTATAGCACAACCCGATGGTACGAAGGATAGCCCTGTGTCCAGAAGGTGGTCGACGTCCTTCGAGACAAAAGCCTCTGCTTCCATAGCCGCCCATAACACAGCAGCGTGAACTGCCTCGCCATCGTGACTTACTCTGGCCGCTGCCGTTGCCAGACGTGCAGCCAGTCCGGCATTGCCGGGAGCGATGAGCCCAAACCCGTCGATGAAGATCTGAGCGCCGATCTGCTCAGCTACCGTAAGGCCGTTGACCTTAATTGAGCCACTTTCTGGCGCTGGAATGCCTTTCTTTTTGAGATTGAGGTAGGCCGTATGTTCTGTGCTGATCCCGTTGCCACCCCACCAGAAGACGTTCCTCTTCTCGATCACGTTGTTCAGCCACGTCTTACCCACATCAGCAGGCGAAATGTCCAAGCCGTGTTCCTCTAGCGCTCTCACGAACGTGAAGGTTCCTGATATGTCATCGTCGATAACAACACAGGGCAAACCAAACTTCTCATGCACGTAGTAGTGGATGGGTCCAAGTCGGTCTAGAATCTGATGGTACGTCCAATTCTCAAACGTCTTCCGACGAGTACACCAATGATTTTGCCTAGAACTCCGGCATAGACTCTTTCCAGATAGTCGTCTGGAATAGCGCCCATTTCGCTTGCTTGTGCATCGATCTAGCAGCAGATACTTCGATGAGCAGATGCAGCGAATCTTTGAATTACCTTATCATTTCGCACGAGCTCGAAAACCACAGACCAAATGGAAGTTTTGCTATTGAATGGTTGTTGTTGCATCGACGTGGGCTAGTCAGGCTCTTCAAGTGGAGTACTTCACGTGGCCGACTTGCTTCGCGCCTACCCACCCTGTACAAGTAATGGACAAAGGAGGGAAGCCGGCAGAAGGAGCAAGTCGGTATGGAATCTCAGAGGACGTTGCCTAGTGGGCAAGGTTCGAAATGCAATGTTCAAAGGATCTTTCTCGGGATTGATATATCTGAAAGTGGGCGGAAGGTGATTGGAACCCGGCGGGTCGTCCTGCAAGCTCCACTTCGTGGACGCATCGTTGCTTCACCAATCCTAAGATATCAGGCCTGTCCATCATAGATTTTAGGTCCGGAAGGGCGCTGGAGACCTGGTGTTCTGTCGCTTATCACGTCGGTGAGTCTGAGATGGGCCTCACTTGGTCGTTGAACTGTACGAAAGATATGTCAAGAGATCCCCCACCAAGGAGGGTGCTGTGAAGTTTACAGTGACTCCGAGTTGGAAAGGACACCCGGCTCTTGCTCCATAGCTCGGCGGGCTTCTTCCGACACGCCTAAAAGCTTCCCATTCCAATCCCTTTCCTTTCATTGATCATCATACTCTCCACCAACCCCCATTCTTGATAGACTGCGGGGAGATAACGATGGCTTCTAGATTCCAGGGTCCCAAAGCATATGGCAGTGCCCACCTTGTCGAGTATACATGTATATGTTGTCGCCACGCGAGTCGCTCTCCGCTCTCGACCTGGAAGCCAGTCTACGATCCTCAGGAGCCCTTCGACCAAGTCAGCCGGAGGCAATAACAACAACAACAGCACCATGTTGTTCAGCAAAGTACCACGCTCATGCCGAGGAACCGAATGGCACTGACAGTATGCCTGATCCTGGTGTCAGTCATCGACTCAGTCCTCGTTGGTTACAATAGCAGTCTTATGGGATCGTTGAACGTGATGCCGTCATACTCGAGATACTTCAGCTTGACCACTGCGACCAAGTCCCTCAATACCGCAATTTCTTACACTGGAGGTGCCTTCATCAGCTTGTTCGCTGGCTTCATCGTCGAATGGAGGGGAAGAAAGGAGTCCATTCTCTGGGCTGCCACTGGTGCCGGTATTGGAGGCATCATCCAAGGGTCGGCGCAGAACATCGGCATGTTCATTGCTGGACGACTGTAAGTTCTTCCCGAAGTTGTCGGGAGGCCTTTTGCTGATCTGCTATTCACAGGATTGTTGGCATGGGCATGGGTCTGGCTCAGACAGCTGCTCCAACTCTTGTGGCAGAAACACTGGACAAACAACACCGTGCTTTCGCTCTTGGGCTGTATTACGCCTGCTGGGGCGTTGGCACCTTGGTTGCCTCCGGAGTCTGTTACGGCACCCAGCATATCGACGGTACGGCCGCATGGAGAATTCCATCTCTCCTCCAAGCAGCCCCAGCCATAGCGGCTGTGCTCATCCTGTTCTTCGTGCCTGAGTCACCGCGTTGGTTGATTAGCCATGACCGTCACGACGAGGCTCTTGAGGTCCTGAAAGTCGTCAATGGCACAGACGAGGACGGAGTCCAGGTTCAGTATCGTGAGATCGTGGACACAATTGCTCTGGAGAAAAGCTTCAACAAGAGTATTCCGCAGGCCCTGAGCGCGAAGCCCAACCGTCGACGATTGCTCATCACTTCTACTTTTTCGATCATTGTGATGTTGCCAGGCACGAACATCGTCACCTTCTATTTCGGCGATATGCTGGCGGGCGCCGGTATCGACAGCCTGATACCCAGCTCCAGATCAATATCATCCTTACGTCCTGGACACTTGTCATCGCGCTTGCTGCTTCATGGTGGGCGGACAAGTTCAGCAGAAAGATGCTCTGTACGTCGTCTTTGGTCGGCCAGATCGTTACGCTGTTCCTACTCGGAGGCTTCACCAAACTCTGGGGACTGTCAACCAACACCAGTGGTATATATGCCACCATAGCGATGATCTTCCTCTACAACGCAACGTACGCGTGGGGCATCACGCCTCTTACTGTGCTGGTGAGTTCCTTAAACTCCGAGACGTCTATCGACATTCATAGGCGCTCGGATGGCTACCGCGAAACCACCTGAGCTCTCAACTGACCAACGTATAGTACCCGCCCGAAGTCCTGTCTTACGAGATCCGCTCGATAGGAATGTCAATCTACACTTTGACAACAAAGCTGTGCGGTCTGCTTGCTGCAATGGCGATTCCATACGGTCTCAACGCCCTAGGCTACCAATTCTACTTCGTCAACGCCAGCTTTGACGTTCTGATGGTCATATTTGTGCTCTTTGTCTGGGTTGAGACCCGGGGCTTGACCCTTGAAGAGGTCGACAAGCTGTTCGACAGCGAGAAGCGTGAAACCGTCATTGAGCATGTCAAGGAAGAAGTGGGCGTGAATCTGGACCGGGCAGAGGACAAGACTGCCACCGTCACTGAAGCCAGACTCTAGTGCACAGCCTGCAAAGGCATGAGCAAAGGAATACTGCCAAAGCGGGCTTCACTAATCCCTCAACCTCAACTTTGGCCCGAAGTCAGGGCGGAACGTAATCCACGTTCATGACTGTACATAGCACCGCAGGCCGCACTATCGTGTTACAGATCTCAGAAATGTAAATGCTCGGCCGACGAGTCACGGCCTTGCTTCGTTCATTCGGGGCTAGGTTCCAAGCTTTGAGCCACGAATGATGTAAGCCGAGGTGCCTCTGTGTGATGACAAACCGATAAAAAGTGGTAGCTCGTTTGCAACACTCCAGTTTGAGGCAACGAGTCATATGATCTAGCACGAATCAAGAATGCTAACCGCCTGCCCAGGAAGCCTCACAGACGGCTTCAAGTTGAGTAAAGAACGAAGGGCAAACTCTCCGGCTTGCAAATCGTAGACAGCCCAAGCAGTCGCAGCTGCCATGTGGCGCTCAATGCGTTCAGATATAGTCTGCGGCGATCGTCGTCGCAAGCTTCCAGAACAAGTACCACAACTTGCGAATAAGTCAACCCAATCATGTCGACAGCATTGATCATTGGCGCCGGTGAGCGCGTAGGACAATCAGTTGCTGATAAGTTCGCGAAAGCCGGTTACAAGATTGCCGTGGCCTCGCGCTCCAACAAAGTCAAGGGCGACGGCTACAAATTCTTCCCGTTCGATGCGACCAAACCTGAGACCACAGCCGACCTATTCTCAAAGGTCCGCAAGGACGTTGGAATCCCAAGCGTGGTGGTCTACAATGGTGCGCAACAAGCCCACCCAGACGCAATGAATTCATTCTAACCACGTGCTCCAGCATACGGCGCCCGCTTCGGCACCGTTCGAAACCCCTTGGACCTGCCGATCGACGACTTCAACGCCGACATGGCCGTCAACGCGGCCAGTCCGTTCGCCAGTGTCGTAGAAGCCGTCAAGGGCTTCAAGGAGCTGAAGGCCGAAGGGAAGCTCGGAAAGAGTGGAGCGACGTTCATCTTCACGGGCAACATGCTGAATGACACGGCTGGGCCAAACTTCATGACTTTTGGCATGGGAAAATCTGCTGCTGCATTCCTGATCAAGTCTCTGGCGTTGGTGGATTTCGCAGATGAGCCATTCAAGTGAGTTCCTTCATCTCCTTGCCTACTAAGTTCAGAGACTGCCTGTTCTTCAGCTGCCTCGAGATTCCAGAATACTGACATGACGACCTCGGTAGATTCTACTACGGCGACCAAAGACATGCGGACGGGGAGCCGTTCTATACCGGTCTCAGCGGCCCAGCCCACGCAGATGCTTACTTTGAACTCGCACAGAAGCCGGAGCAAGGACCCTGGCAGTATACATTTGTCGAGGGTGCAGGATACAAGAAATTCCCGAAACCAGAGACTCTACGCAAGCCGCAGTGAGAGGCAAGATATCCGAGGAGGTGTGTAGAATAGAGAAAAGCTATCGCAGCAGCGCAAGAATCTCAATGAGCTGATCAAGAGTGGGAAGGGAAACAGAAACAGAATACTGAGCAACGCAAACGAGAGATTATTTCAGCAAAAGCACAGGCAGTGAATTTCCTAAAGAGAAAGATGCAAAGCCTCTTTAATAACGGCGCGTCGCGTGTCGAGTACGAACGGAAGATATATCCGTTCGCCAATACTACCATGATCTCGACCTAGAACCAGACCTCACCGTACTCCCACAAGCTCACTACCGCCCTACTCGCATCTCCCCACCATGGCCCCAAGCAACCCAACAACCGCACCCCTCCTCTCCCTCCTTCCCTCATACAACCTCACAACCCTCCCGCCACGCCTGACAGCCCTCGCCGCCTCCCTCCTCACCCAGTCCCGCCAGCGTGCCCCACAACTCAAGCCCGAAGAGGAGATTGCGCGTCCGTACGCCTGTGCCGAAATCGCGGTCGATCGGTTGCGGGAGGCGCTGCGGCTGCCGCCGAAGAAGACTGGGAAGGCTAGAGGAGGAGGGGGGCCGCCATGCAAGCCGGCTGTGTACAGAAAGTTACTTGGGTTTTTGGAAGGTGTGCTCGAGCGGGAGGTCGTCACGCCGAAAAGCACGAGCAAGCGCAAGCGGGCTGTGATTGTTGTGGAGCCGAGCGCAAATGGCGAGGGTGATAATGACGAAGGCGAAGAGGTCGCAACACCAAGCAAGCGTGCGAAAACGAGCACTACAGCAGCAACCGCCACGCCCACCAAAGTCCGCACACCTATCTCTAAACCCACACTCAGTGCCAGCAAACCTACCTCGTCGTTCAGCGGCCGCATCTCAACTTATAAGCCCACGATACCGCACGCCGAAGCACCAGCCCATATAATGCCCACAATCCGTAAACTCACGAAACACTACAATACCTCCCCTATGGCGCCACACATCTACACTGGCGTATGCGTTCTCCTCCGCCTTGCCAATATCTGGCCTCCCTCCCCCAACACCGAAGACGTCCTACGCGAAGACTTCCACGCCTCAACCACAGCGCTCGTCGTGGCGCTATACCTCCTAGTCCTGACACGAATGCAAAAGGGCCAGTTGAAGACCAAGACGTTCAATGCTGTGTGCGCGCACGCCGTCGAGTCATTAGGGTCATCTGACAAAGGCGTGCCGCTCAAAGAGAGTATGATTTCGGACTGGATCAGAAGGCTAATCGTGAGGGCTGGGCCAAGGGACAGGACTGGTGGGATAGTGTGCCTGAAGCCACGTTGAACGTTGGTGTGAATGGAATGGGTGGTGCGGATGGTGACGACATCGAGATGGAGGCGGACGATGAGGAAGATCTTGTGATGCTGAGCGACAACGAAGCAGAAGTAGAGGAGGTCGCGGCAGTGGGAGTCACGAAACGAAAAATAGAGGTCGGTCTGGAGGTGGAAGATCCGGAAGACGTGCTCTTGCCTGGCCTGGGGACAATGATGCAAGACGCTTTGGATTGGAACAGCGAGGACAGGAAACGTGCTTTTGAGAGTTGGAAGAAGGGCATAATGAAGCGTCTGGAAAACATGGGCTCGAATGCTGCCGCCAACCGGGCGTCGGCAGGTAAGAAGAAGGCAACACCGAGTAGAAGGGCGAACGCAGTTGTTGCACACTGAGCGGTAGTATCGAGCTCGACTCGCTTCACTGCGTGATCTGATTATGGGAAAAGTGCTTGTGTGCCGCTTCTACGCTACTGTACATGTGCGAATGGGTATCATAGACTTTTCCCGGAACGCCCTGTAACGACGGATACTACGCCACCTCATTATCGATCGCATGTGCCTGTAACGTCGCCATTCGGGAGGCCGGACATTATGTTTTCGCGATAGCCTTCGGTGGCCCCGTCCTCTTCCTTGTGGCTGAGACGACAGAGTCTAGCATGAGCTCGGAAATGAGTAACTCCATCACGCTCTCGAGATCAGCTCCAACCCAGACAGGGCACCTTCTCGGGTGATCGGAGAGGAGTGTTGCACATTCCAAGACTGTAGCGCCCTTCCCGCGGCTGCTGTCATCTTGCGGTCTCTTTACCGACTTTCCATGGTCGACTTGTGCGCTGAGGACTGCAGGTTCAATGATTGAGGTAGTGGCCACGTCCACCTCTGCTGCCACCACGACCCCGACCCCGACCAAAGCCACCTCCGCGCCCGCGCCCACCGTGACCGCCACGGCCTCTGCCACGACCTCTGCCTCGACCACCCCAGCCGCCTCGATCTTCAGAAGGTTTAGGCCCAGCAAGCATTCTGGCATCTCTCTCCTCTTCGCTGATGTCAAAAGGATTGTCAATGCCAATGAGCTTGCAGAAGGCACTGGTTTGTGGGTTGGTCACTTCTCGTGGCATTTCTCCTTCCTCGACATGGATCTCGGAGTCATAGACAGGCGCGGTAACCTCGAAATTCTCGGGCACCTCGAGTTTGCCTTCGCTGACGATGTGCTCAAAGACCCATTTGCGCTCCTCGAGTATACGCTGATCGTAGTAGGTATCGCCGCGGTGATAAGGAGTTGGATCCTCTCGTTTGCCGCTGAGCTGCAATTCAGGTGCGAACACTCGAAGGATTGCAAGCCATTCTGGATCGTATCGGAGCTTGACCGGTCGCTCGATGGCAGTGACCTCATTAAGTTTTGCCGTGGCGGCTAGAGGCTCGACTTCCAGCAGCTCCAGGAAATGACGACCAGGGAGACATTTGTCGAGCGCAAGGAAATGGGTGGTCTTGTTTGTGATCTCTTCGGGAAATGGTAGGTCGGGAGACTTGTCAACCTCGACAGGCTTTTGGAAGATCTTAGATATGTTTTCGAGCTCCGCTTGGATGTCGTCAGGTACGGCTGGAGCATCGATGATCACGGCGTCCTCGTCGGCAGTATTCGCATTTGTGTAATCAGTCAAAACGAATTCAGCAGCTTCTGGCCGAAGAGCTGATTCTGTGCTCGGACGGGGCGAGGTATGACCATTCTGCTGCTGCGGCACAAATTCCTTGGCTGAAGCATCGAGTGAGGATCTTGTGCTATCTGCAGACGACTTACGAGCGACGGGATTGCTCGGTCCAGTCGAGCCAGTGATTGGAGCTCCGCCATCCTCACTAAGGTCAGACTTCCTGGACTGCGCTTGCATACCGAGTGTTGGGAAAGGGCTGCCTGATCTTGGAGGTGGCTTGACGATTGTGTCGTCTTCGTCACTCATGTCCAGATCGATTTCATCTGGGTTCTTGGCCATAGCGATCGGTGCGGCCTTCAGCAGTTTCCCGGTCGAGTCATCGTCGGAAAGTTCAAGATCGAGCTCATCAGGGTTCTTCGCCACAGGCGCCTTTTGCGGCTGCACTGGCAGCTGCTCCGACGTAGAATTCTCCAATGCCATGTCTCGTGGCCATCTTGCGTCCAGAGCTTCGAATCGTGGAGATCGGGGACCGGGAGGAGGTTGCTCTGGAGACCCGGACGGCTCTCTAGATCGTTTTGCAGGTCGCGAAACGCAGCCGCCGTCGAGCTGTGGGATTCCTTCTGTTGTCGGCATCGGCTTTTCAACCACATTGACGTCTCTGTTAAGATCGTCGTTGACCGTGACTTGTTTGAATGTTTCGTTGAAGGTGTACGATGGTCCGGCCTCCCCTCCGTTCTTTTCTCGTTCTTTTCGCCGCTCTTGTTGTTCTGCCAGGTATTGCTTATGCTCTTCGGCATCTGCGACCTTAGCAGACTCCTGAAAATCGTGCCAGCCAGAGAGCTGCTCTTTATGGCGGCCCTGAGGGATGAGTTTTCCATCCTTGGTCCGGATGCCTTCGGGATCGTTGTGGTTGTAGGTGGCCTCATACCGGATATGAAGGTGAGCAGAAAACCAGTGCTTTGGTCTCAACCGGTCCAACACCATCTTGGCTGCAGTGTTACCTAGCTTCGCATTCTCAGCATCGTACTGAAATCTATCTTTCTTCTTGAACAGCCACCTCCAGTTTCCAGACCATTCGATGGTTTGCGGCCAGTCATGCGACATTCCGATATCGACTTGCGAACGAATTGCCAAGAGTTTTCGCACGTCAAGTTCTCTGACATGGTAGATGCCATACATCTCCTCGTTGTTGTAGGGCAGTCGCTCATAGTGTGGTCGGCGGAAGTCATAGCCTTTCCAGATGCCGGACATGCCAGCGACACGAAGGTTGCCGATCTGAAGGACGTTTGCTGCACCCATGTAGTAGATGTTGGGGGCGACCCAGCCGCCATAGAAGAGTTCGAATAGATGGTTTGATGCTTCATGGTTACCGCCGATGAATATGGTCAGAACAGGCGCAACTCTGGCTCCGCTGTAGTACTCGTGGAAGTCGGCCATTTCGCGATATTTGGCGGGCATAGCTGTAACATTGAGATCGTGCTTATTGCGAACAGCCTGCGGCAAGTTAGCCGACGCCAACCCACCTCAACAGCGAACAGACCTGGAAGTCACCTCCAATGATGAGTACATCGACTCCGTCCCATCCTTTCTCTGCACATTTCTGGTCGAGTGCTTCGTAGATGGCGTTGAGCGTGCCATGTCCCTTCCAATGTCAGTCCTAGCACCAGAATAATTGCTTGCAACTTACGCAGCCTTCTACAGCCACTCTCATCATGGTGTCTTGAGCCTCAGCCACTTTGACTGAGATTTCGTGAGCCTCGGCCATTTTCAGTCGCTGCTATGTCGAGACCCTGCCGCCGTAGGCACCACACAGCCTTGTCGATGTGGTCTCGCAATCAGCCTCCGACCCCGTGCTGCCACTCCGAGTGCCAAAGTCAGGCGCATAGAATGAGCATGCAGCTCGTACTCACTGGGATGCGCGACAGTCAAAGTACAAAGGTCGTGTGTCAGACGGGCACTCGTAGGATATGGTGTAAACTTGTCGAAGGCTTCGACTTTGAGATGGAGATGCTTGGCATCAAAAGTTTATACAACCCGTGCTTTTTCTTCACTGTCTTTCCCGTGACGCATAGATCTATCAGCTGGCAGAAGCATACCTAGATCACATGGCCCCCAATCCAGCTCCGTACATCCTCCCCGAATGTTGGCGATGGACGTGGCACGATCGAAGTTCCTAGCGGAAGCATCACAGCAGCTGTTCGCGACCGGGTCCACGACATCTGCCCACTTGTCAGCTGAGCGTAATGCGCTCCAGTCTGGTCTACAGAACAGCAATAAAGGCACGGATTTCACGAGATGCAGGCCGTGCGGCACCATCTGGGTCCCTGGCCTGTCTATGGAATTGAAGACGACGCGTCCGGCCGCACAGGGGAAGCGATCTAAGCCTGGAGTCTCAAGCACCGCAACTACCATCACGACCGCCACTTGCAACGCGTGTGGAAGAAGTACTCGACACGTGCAATTGCATAAAGGCAAAACACGTTCTACTCGTCAGACTGAGCAGGCAGCAAGTGCGATTCCACGAATGGCGCCTGATCATGCTACCACGGTACAAGAGGTCACCGAGCAAAGCGCGACTGGACTGCGGCGATTCACGCCCTCGGAGCCCAAATTGAGCAGCAAGCAAAGAGCCAAGGCACGAAAGGACCGCTCTGGTCTGCAAGCACTTCTGAAAGGAAGCAAAGAAGGCAATTCATCTGCGCCAAAACTCAGCTTCATGTCGTTAATGAAGCAATGACACTCTGGCACATGCAATTTGCAGGGCTCTGGGATTCTTCCAGCAAACAAGCTTCAGTATAAGGTTTAGCTCCCGTAGTGGGAATTTGCCCCACGGTGCGTCATTCTTTGCATTTCTCAAAATCTTTTGGACCAATTCGAGAACATTCGCATCTGCGACTGGACTTGGTGCGAAAGCGCAATCTGGATGCTGAGAGCGTCAGTACAAGTAGCAATACTGTTACGATCCGTCAAAGACCCATTTCATACAGTTGGCACACGAAAATGGCCACAGAAGACGTGGTCCACGCCGACCCGAACGATGTTGGTTTGTACGAGATTGAGTCACTCTGCATGAGTTGCGAAGAGAATGTGAGTAACCCATACGAACAAGACAGCAAGGATACTGACTACTCTAGGGCATGACTCGCATACTACCCATCAAGATCCCATTCTTCAAAGACATCCTCCTCGAATCCTTTAGCTGCGAGCACTGCGGCTTCTCCAATAACACAGTCAAGAGCGCGGGCGAAATACAAGCAAAAGGCTCAAGATACACCTTCAAGCTACAACAACCAGCAGACTTTCAACGGCAGATTGTGCGCAACGACACAGGCATCTTCCGAATAGAGAACATCGACCTCGAAATGCCGCCAGGCCCCGGACAATTCACCAACCTAGAGGGCCTCTTCACCAAAATCCAGACAGACCTCCAACACGACCAGCCCATACGGCTCGCAACACAAAAAGAACTCCACGACGCCCTCGAAGTAATAATAGACAAACTCAAAGCCATGCTCGCCGGTACAGCCTTTCCCATAACCGTCACTATCGACGATCCCTCAGGCAATTCTTTTATTGCCCCCTCTACCGACGACACGCACGGCCAATACGCGCGCCACGACTACATCCGCACGCACGCCCAAAATATCCAACTCGGGCTCGCCACCGACGACGACAACGGCGAAGCCGACCAGATCACCGACGCCATGGCCGGTGTCAACGTCGTCGACGCCGAAATCTACGAACTCCCCACCACCTGCCCCGCCTGCACGAAACCCTGTACCATTAACGCGAAACGCACCAACATCCCACACTTCAAAGAAGTCATCATCATGGCCACCGTCTGCGACGAATGCGGCTATCGCACTTCCGACGTCAAGACCGGCGGCGCAGTTCCGGAGAAGGGCAAGCGCATCACCCTGCAAGTCCGCACACTTGTCGACCTCTCCCGCGACATCCTCAAATCCGAGACTGCGGCGCTCAAATCCACCGCGCTGGGGCTGGAAGTGCAGCCTGGCACACTAGGCGGACGCTTCACCACCGTCGAGGGCCTCCTGGCGCAGGTCCGCGAGCAGCTGCACGGGCAGATCTTCGACACAGATGGCGACCTGGCTGGCGGCGATTCGATGGCCTCAGAGACGCGACAGCAGTGGGATGGCTTTTTCGACAAGTTAGATCGTGCTATGAAAGCGGAGGTTGAGTTCGATGTCACGTTGGAGGACCCTTTGGCGAATAGTTTTGTGCAGAAGAATGTTGACGGGGATGAGAAGGATCCACAGATACAGGTGGAGGAGTATGAGCGGACGGACGAGGAAAATGAGGAGTTGGGCCTAAACGATATGAACGTGGAGGGTTACGAGAGTGGGCATGAGAGGGAGCAGGTAGAGGAACGGGAAGCAGAGAGGGAGAGGGAAGCAGAGGCGGCATCGACGAATGGTCATGCCGAAGACGATGCGGCGGCGACAGCAACGACAACGGCTGATGGTCGAGCATAGTGAATCGAAGAAGTCAGGCTCGTGACATGGTCCAGAATTGGCTGCCAATCTGACCGAGCAGATTTGTCAACCGGCGTAGAATAAGACTTCTCGCCAAAACTCTGCTCGTGATCACATATATGCGCCGTACAATGCTGGCTTGACGTGCCGCTACCCAACGAATTGTCAGGTCATCCGGTCTTCTCAGTTGACCTGATGCGGGACACTGACAAAATTACTCTCAAAGTAGATAAATTTCTACCTGAACACGTTCCTTAATCTACATGCGCGTCTCGATCAAGCCATCGTCCGTGGCTGTCATCCCTCCAAAGCCCGTAAGATGCTGTTCGTCCTGCATGTAGGATTCTCCCGCGCCGGATGCGATCTACCACACTGACTCTGCTAGATCGAATTCACTAGCCTTGATACCGGAACCTCGTAGCCTCCAGCCTGCCCAGCCCTTCTCTGGGTGCCACATTCCGCCGTCTGTAGCTATTGGTGAAGTCCTGCAGCAGCATTCGCACCTTCCTTGCCTCGTTCTGCTGCAATTTCTGAGAGATGCCCTGCATGAGCTTGTTAGCCTCAGCAGGCTTCAGTGTCCCAGCCGGTAACAGCTGCAATGTATTTGCGACCCATTGAGCAGCACCTTGAGGGATCAGATTGAACAGCGCCAGAAGAATCGCAGAAGCATCGGGATAGACATCTTCCGGGAAGGAGAACATCATGCCGGTCATGATTCGCTGCACCATCTCTAGACCTGTCGTCGCTAGAATCCGCTTGACTGAGTTCTGGACTTCCGGCGGCGAGTGCGGCCGTCCATTCAGGGACGAAATAGGTGGTGTGTCGTAGCCGAAATCGAGCATGTCGCGTAAAAAGTGCAGAGCAGCGAGTATGGGCTCCATGGACTGTAACGCGAGTGCTGAGAGGGAGGCTTTGACCATCGGCTCAGCCAGATCGGAGGTCAGGGTCTTGATCGGGTAGTATCGTATCGCATCTGACGCAAGCCTGAAGAAGTCCTCGATCATATCTGGCAATTCGACGGTGTCCAGATCTGATAAGATCCGGAAGAAGACTGTGGCTTGTTGCGAAAAGAAGTCGAAGACGCTGTCGCTAGTCCTCTGGTCCACAAATTCGGCGCCTTGGGAGAATTCTCGTATCACGGCATCGGTAGCCCACAAGAAGCAGCCTTGCTTTGATGCCGCATAGCCCTCCGCAATGGCAGTCGCCAATTCAGGCAATAAAGGCGCCATACCTGTACGGTATGAGATCACCATATTTCTCCAGCACTTGCAAACTCGCTCGAGTATGGGTATCGATTTCGTGAAATGTTTCGAGATGTCCGCCAGCACAGGCAGCAGCTCTCGGCAGTACTTGACTGCTGGATTCTCCTGGTCAGGAGAAACGTAAGGTTGGACGTATTGGATGAATGTGGTGATCAGACCAAGATAGTCAGCCACTACCTTCTCGCCCTCGTCGTCCTTGGCTTGCTCCGCGTGCGAGACAATCCTGTTCATGACGGGATCGCAGAACAGCTTGAGGCTGCTGTATATTTTCGCAGTAGGCTGAACGGCGACCACGGCGGCAACACCTTCGGTGATCTCTTCCTGACTCGTGGCCTTGAGCTTGTCGAGGACACTGTCGTAGAATTGTTGGAGCTTCTCCACATGGTCACCTAGCAGCTTCGCGCAGTCGGTTCCAAGGAATCGCATGGCCAGTGCAGCGGCTTGCACAACTTCTGGAGACTTATTGTTGAAGCCAGAAATGACATAGTTCAGCTGTGCTTCCAACACTTCAGGGTTTTGCGCAGTCCATTCGGTGTAGCGAGCCAGAGCCATGATGGCCTGAAATTTCAGCTTTTCGTGGTCCGGGACTGTGGTTAGCAACGGGATAACTTGTGGAAGGACAGTGCTTTCCTCCGAAGAGACCATGCCGCCCATGGCTCGAAGCGCGAAGAGTGGTGCTTCTAGCTGTTGCCAATACGGCACCTTAGTCTCTGTGGCTTGCGCACCATACTTCTGACCCCAGCCTTGAATGAGAGCAAAAGTCTTTCGCAAGCACTCTGGAGCGCCGATTGCTTCGCAACAATCTTTCAGGACATCGCCCATGGTGTGTCTGAACTCCCTGAACTTGTCTTCCTGTTCTCTATCACCGTCAAAAAGGTCTGCCTCGTCACCATCTTCTGGTGTCGGGAACTCAAGGTGTTTGATCATAACATCGACCAACTCTGAATATAGGTCGGCCAGTGTAGCTCTTGCCTCCACGTACTTGTCGAGGGTGATGTATTGCTTCAGTTCAAACCAGAAGTTGAATGTGATTGCAATGGCTTCGCGATCCTGATCCACCTTACAGCAGGCGAGGATGGCCTCGACCAATGGCCGGAATTGCGCGGGCATTCGGGCGATGAGAACAACCCAAGCTTCGCCGGCTTCTGCGAACAGACGAGTAATACCTTTCATGAGGTCATTGTCGTCTGCAGCACTTGCAATCTTGGGTGTCATTGCCATGATTTTCGGGAACAGAGCAGTAATTATGGCCTTGGACTCGTCGACGTCCCTAGTGTCTTTGTAGATGGTGCAGAGACAGTCGACAGCCGCGTCGAATGACCTCGGATCATCGATGGCTGCAATCGTCTTGTCGAGTAACGGCGAGTTCACCACGTCCAAGACTTGTATTTCTCTGAGCCACGAAGCCAGACATTCGTAGAGTCGTGGATTTGTTGCAGCAGTGGCTAGTAAAGTCAGCTTGATGAACAGTCTGCCGAAGGGGTGGCTTACCGGATGATTGAGCATATGAGACTAGTAGGCTAAGTACTTGACTGGCATTGTCTTCCAACAGCTCTTTGGTCCTGTCGATGAGCTCCTCTTCCTATTAAGTGGTGGATTAGACTGGAACGAGTTGTGGCTGGGTCGCTGAGGGACTTCGCATGAGATGCTGAGTGGTCGGACATACTGAAAGGTTGACTTTTCGGCCTTCTGTGACCTCTTCTGGAAGAATGCGAAGGAAATCAAGCATGGCATCGCCGCCCTCGTTGCTAGCACCAACGGCCGAACCGACTGTACTCAAGACATCTTTCCAGGTTAGCATCTGCACGGCCATGCTGGCAATGCAGACACACAGCTGAGTCCTTATTGGTCGCGGTCCCGAGACATAGAGCTGCAACAACTGAATAACCTGATCTCGGAGCTGCGGTAGCGCCTCTTGTGACAATTGATGTAGGTCGTATGTGATCTAGCATTGTCAGACATGTTCTCAGGAATGTGCAGACGTATGCGATCTTACCTTTCCTTTCAGTGTAGTCGCGGCAAACAGTCGCGCTTCGACGGAAGTCGAGGAGTCTTGTAGGATGGAGCATGTCGATGTCCATGCTTGAGGCTGTTCGTCGGTCAGATCAGTACATCATATCTTCCGCCGCAGCACGCACAGATTTCTGAAAGGTCTCGAGATATTGATGCGCCACTTCCTTTTCTTTGCCCTGAACATTGCTCTGCATGGTGTTGAGGGCGGCGACGATGGAGGCGACGCCATCGGAGGCAGCTTTGGCCGCCATGTTGCCTCCGATGGTAGATCGAGTAGAGGGGAGGAGGGGTTGTATCAGCCTGTGGCGGCGGACAAAGCAGTGTCTGGAACCATTCGTTTACGGATTCCGTTGTTCCGAGGGCGTCCTCCCGAGCTTGAGTACTTCTTGAATGCGTCTGAATTGCGAGGGAGCCTTGGGATGTGTGTCGAATTCTATAAGGGTTGCGCTGAGGTCGCAATGTGCAAAATGATCTGAGAAGGCGGCGGGCAGGTGGGCTCCACTTGCACTTCCCCAAAGTTCAAGTTGAGATTCTTCAGGTTCTCAAGTTCATCAACACCGCACCATCGCACTTTCCTACATGCCTGCGATCCTTGTGAAGTGCGATCCACCAATATCGACGAGCATATAGATCACCCGATACCATTCGAATTACCGACAAGTCATGGACCGACGAGGCGGCGGTGCGGCGCGCAAAACACTTCTTGCGCCTATTCACTTCATATTCAGCCTTCTTCAAAAGCGCAACACAGTGTCAATATGGCTATATGAGAATCTTCTCACCCGCATAGAGGGCAAAATCAGGGTGAGAACGGCCTGACTGATCTTCTAACGGCACGCTGACTTTAGTGTAGGGTTTCGATGAGTTCATGAACCTAGTCGTGGACGATGCAGTGGAGGTCCAAATCGCGACAAAAGACGCGCCCGAGAAGAGGAGAAAGCTGGGACAGATATTGCTCAAGGGCGACAACGTGTCATTAATTCATGCGCTGGACTAGGGGTGGGTTTGTTGAACAAAAGCTGTCTACGACTACGGAACGTCACTGGGTATACCTGCGGGCTGCAAAAGAGCTACATTGGCGCTATTATCCGATCTACCAACCAGTCGTTGTCATCGACAGGAATACTGTCAGTCTCAGGGAGTAGCTGAGGCGCTAAGGCCAAGCCGACTGTCGCCAGAACTGTCAGCTAAGGAGCAAGCACAGGGGGACAAATGGCACCGACCAAGAAGTGGCATCTGTGAGCCACATCGAGTCGCGGCAGAGCTGTATCGCTCGAGGTAGCGGTCGTAGAAGCCTCTGCCGTGCCCCAGGCGCCGGCGTTCATGATCGAAAGCGACCGAAGGCACGAAGATGAGGTCTAATTGCAGAGAGGCACTGTCGGATTCAAGGCCATAGCCTCCGAGCGCGTTCTGGCGGAGTGGTACTGAGTCATCGCTCAAAGTTGGTATACCCCAAGCATCCGGCTTCAGAGAGTCAAGATCAGACTCGCTACGCAACCTGAGCATATCCATGACCTTGTCTCTGCCTTCCGGCACAGCTACTTCGTAGATGTACGGCACAAAGACCTCCTTGCCAGCCTTCAGTGCATCTCGAACAACGTCAGTCGTCGAGACCTCCTTTCCGGGCATGGACAGGAAGACTGAGATGGCACCTGCCGTCTGATACTCTTTCAGAGCAAGCACTTGCCGTGTGACAGATTGAGCTACCGCGAGATCAGCTTCGACGTCCTACCTGAGCTCGACCCACGAACATTGCTCTTGAATTTCTCCCGTTGATAGCTTCGCCACTTTCGCTCTTATAGCCTTGCGAAGCTGAGTCTTCTCCTGTCGAAGCGTGCCCGTCGCCATCTGTCGAGCCCGTACGATGATCCCGCCGCTGCGACGCATGTAAGCTCGCACTGGCTGGCGGACGAGAGATGCTAGCATTTCATTTCATGATCGATGTCACGAAGTCGCAGTTACGAATACCGGCTTCATTCAAGGGCGTCAACGTTGTAAAGTTGCGACAATGCGGACTGGAAGACCTGTGACCTATACCTAGGTACCGAGTCCGGTCCTTATAGGGTCGAAGGTGACCTCGGGAGGTGCCAGTGAGGTGGGATGATATGCGGCACGAATTGCTTCAGGGGTCCCCTGGTGGGTCAACAGCGGATCTGAGCCCCGGAGCCCGACCACTCAACAGCACGATGTACCTGAATGTACAACTCTCCCCTTAGCAACACCGCATTCATTCCACCGCCATACAATCCAACCGCGATCACTCTCTTTCACACCTAACGGTCGCATCTCTAGGCATTTCTCAGCAGGCTGAGCCTCTCTGCGACTCATCGCTCTGCTGCGCAGAGCGTTGGCAACGACGACACGTTCTCCTTCCACATTCCCAACACATAACTACCCACCATGTTACCATCAATACACAACCTAGCGCTCCTGTCGCTGAGCCTCTACTCCTCTGTCTACGCGCAATACCCAGACGAACTAGTAGGTACATGGGTCTCAAAATCCCGCTCAGTCGTAACGGGCCCGGATTTCTACGACCCCGTCGCCGACAAACTCATCGAGCCCAAACACGCGGGCATCGCCTACTCCTTCACCTCAGACGGCTTCTTCGAGCAATCCTTCTACCGCTCCATCTCGAATCCGACAACCCCAAACTGCCCCTCCGCCATGATGCAATGGCAACACGGCTACTACTCCCTCCCGGGCAATGGCAGCATAGTTCTCGAACCCATCCCCTCCGACGGCCGCCAACTGCTCTCCACCCCTTGCACCTACGACAAAGCTGTCTACACACGCTTCGACCAGCCCATCCTCCTCAAATCCTACGAGCGCGTCACCGACGCCTTCCACAACGTTCCCCGTCTGAACCTGTTCTTGTTCGACGGTTCACCAGAGCAGCCGCTGTATTTGGCATACAACCCGCCGCAGATGCTGCCGACGCAGACACTGAACCCGACGGCGGCGGCGAGTCAGCCGACGAGTCGGGTTAAGAGAGATGAGGATCGGGAATTTCATGAGCGGTGGACGAAGAAGATCGTCAAGGGGGAGAATTTTGACCATGGGGACAGTGATGGTTTGTTGTTGAAGCCCCGGCCGATGCGTTGGGATCCAGATCGCTGGTGGTGGGCGGGCTTTGGGTTTCTCGCGATTGGGACTGTAATGTATATGTTACCGACGAAGTTGTAAATCTTGGAAGAAGCGTTTGGAATGTTGGAAAATGGATTTGGGGTGTTGACATGGCAAACATGGCGGGCGTTGTGGGCGTCTGGGTTCATTTCAGGGCACGCAGAGGGTGTCAGAACAGAGAGCACTGGCGAAGCAGTGTAGCACAGTCAGGCGATATAGATGGAATAGCCAATTGACGCTTCCAGAACATCATCTCTCACTTCAGTACTTTCAGCACAGTCTCCTAGGAGACACCAGCCCTGGAGTCGATGTCCCGGGCACTGTTCAGGATTCGATGCAACCGCAGCCACCCAGCAGAGAAAGAACACCCAGAATAAGGAATTCTCGCCTCCAACTTCAAAAAGCCGCACTCGAGAGAGGAGGGCGGAGCACGAGCCGTCTCGTATTCTGATGGCTCGAAATCAGGACAAGGTCATGGGCCGGGGTATCAAGCACTGGATACAGTGGGTGTGTGGTTACACAGCAGGAGCTGAGGAGCGCCATCTGGCATTTGATGCCCCCACGTCCCGAGGCACGGCAAGAGCTTGTGTAGAAGATGGCATATGACATATGATTGATGTGCCCTGACGGCATCCTGACGGCATAACAATGACATGGGCACACAACCTATGCAGCCGTGCAATCAGCAGTATTCGAGATTGCCGAGCTGAGATATCAAGTCCCGAGGTCGTGAGGAATTTCTATAAGTCGCCCGTGGACAGCGCCCTCCCTGGCTGGAAAGTCCACGACGAAGTTTTCCTAAGAGCTAAAGCCCGAGTGAGGACCATCTAAAGTCACCTACTCAACCAGCGGACTAAAATCAGACCTCCAGTGCCCTCCCTGACCCGAGAAAAGATGGAGAGCCTTACGTGGTAAGAGCGCCAAATACTTGTGCAGTCGCATGTTCGTAGCCAGACTGCTTGCTGTATATTGTCTAGTAATTCAACCTGACGCCTGGCTTCGCCAGCTCTTCCGCATTTGGCGTCTTGATGAGCCTCCCATTCACCTTCCTGCAAGCCCCAGAAATGAAAAGTTAGCTGGAGGGTTCTCGTTGGACGCGTGCTGACTATTTGGTTTTGGTCCCCGGGTTGCCAACTGAGCGCCCGTCGACTTTCCTTAACTTGAGCTTGTCAATATCGATGCCCTTGAGCGTGCGGACGTTGATGGCGCGGTTGTCCTGGAAGAAGTTGGGATCGTTGCTATTGGAGACGGATCAGTCATACGGTTGGTTGGGGTAGGTCTTGAATCAATGAACGTTGCCTCTGCTCACCTCTTGGCCCCAATAGCCGTCCCACAATTCCCGCAGAAAGAATGTTTGACCCGCTCCATGCCGAACTTGTATTCGGTCATCTCCTGGAAGCCAGAGAGCCAAGTAATGTTGGTCTCAAGGGGATAGATCATCAGATAGCCGTTGATGTGGCAGATAGAGCTTGATTCAAGTTAGCGTTGAACCCGGCGTCCGTCAGGAGGGAACAATCGATGACGCACAGTTGCAAGCTGTGACTGGGCCGTCCTCTATTGGTGGAGAGACTTTGATGGTGTACTTCACATGGCCACAGTGGCAGCCACCTTCATATTCGTGGGAGCGTGGTTGGGTAGCGATGTCGGCGTGTCTGCAGACATGTCGAACGCGCGCTCTGTGTTGTCGAAGTCGAAGACCGCTTGATCTCGATGCCGTTTGACCTTCAGGGCTGCTTTATAGACCTAGAGTCCGCCTGGAGCAGCCGATCTCAACAATTTCGAGATTCGCCGTTATGATTGAGTATCAGTCGGCACGGACGAGACAAATACGCCCGTTCAAGATCCTTCTTGGCCCCTGAAAGCTATGCTAACAATCAAGAGGTACGACGTACGTCTCGTAGCCTCGTGTGACTGAGTGTGACTTGAGCTTGATGCGTGTTCGCCAAGGCAACGAGGCAGTCAGGCAGTCGTATATCGTGATCGATCTGGTGTTTCTGTTGGGGTCAGTATGCTGCATTCCATGCCAGCTACCGAATACGTGTACACTTTGTGGGGAAATTTGAGGGACGTCGGAGCAGACTCTGGAGTACGCCGGTGGTCAAGGGTGAAGAACAGGCGATTGGTCTAGACTTTGACCTGTGGGGCGCAGGTAGGCGCCCAGAGTCGTCTGCATTTCGCACTGGCAGTCACGACCACGCTGTTCTTTCATAATTGAAGTTGCATCATCGTTGAGCAGGCAGCCTGTCCGTCACCACGATCTGTACCTGCTGACCAGGTGAATGTAAGCCAACTGCATCCCGGGGCGGGCTGCACGTAAATATGCTGAATGCTGACCGCCGAGAGCCGTCGGTTGACGAGGCGTTCGTGACACGAGAATTCCCCCAAACCATAAATTGTTCATGACGGAATCGACACGATCTGACAGCTATATTGAGTCATGGATAGGGCAACTTAACACGAGATCAGTAACTCATGTTGACCAGATGCAGCGCATGAGTGCTAAACAGCAGGAGGATTCTTGTGATTGCGTGAGGCTAGATCAGCACGCATTGCAAACCTGTTCCCCTCTTTGCTGGGGTACATTAGCGAGGCGCGGCTGCGCGTGGCCATGGAACTTCTATGCACATTGCTACAAATTGTCGAGGACTTTATGGACCAAGCAGACCTTTGCGGGTTCAGCTTGGGGCCGATCCCGATGGCGGCAGTGGCCGAAGGGCAAATCATGGCGCGTTCGTGGTAGGGAATGAAAAATTTGAAGTGAAGCAGATGATCCTGATCTTCGTGAGCCGGGGGAATATGAGCTAGGCACGACTTTCCGAGGCCACCCGCCACGATCACGCACGACTTTGCAAAGCTCGCTGCTCGATGCGGTAAGTAGAGACGACCGGCTTGTGTCTGTCCAAGTTGTTCTGAGGGGTGAGGCCTGATGTGTAGATGCTATTTCACCATGATTAATGTACTTTGCAGACCTCACAATCGAGACGGGAGATTGCTGTAAAGGTCCCTGCCGAAGGCTGAAATATATCCATGTACAGCCGGCAGCCACACTTGCGCCGTGCCAACTGCAGGACGAGAAACAGGTCTACTCCGTAGAAAACATAGCGTTAGGCGGCACGCCGTGCTAAGGAAGGCTTAAGCACCGATGGAGGTTGGAACGACGTGCTCTTAGGGTTCATTGCCGCATAAAGTGTGGAGTCGGCTGTGGCCGAAGCCCGTGTTGAAGCCTGCACAGTGGCTCGAGTGGCAGGCGCGAAATTCTGATGATAGGAGAGTGCCCCAGTCATCGCATCTCGCATCCTGCCAGTCTCTTTGCAGTGACCTTCACGCCTTGTTCGACACCACACCCCATCCCCGCTACAGCTCGCGATTCGCTCTGATCAGACCATCCCACGCATCTCCTCGCCTGCACCATGCGAGTCTGACGAGCACCCTGACCCTTCTCCATTCTCCGCTTAGAGGCGCATACCTTGCGACTGACACTACTGGACTTCCTCTACCACTCACAAGTCCAGTCGACCTCGTCCGCAGTCACTTGCTCGTACCTTGTATCGACTCCTGTCGTGTGCTAAAATATCCGGGAAACTTGCGACCCCGATCTCGAGTCCTCGTCAATCGACTTCGACTGCACATCACTGCCTGGTTCATTGAAATCCCTCTCCATGACTCAAGCACGAGGCTCAGGGCGATGATCCGCAGAAGCAATTCCCACGTCCCCTTCGAGAAGCGCCACTCCAGCCAGGCTCGCCAGGTCACCTGGACGTTCGAGCTTTTCCTGGTGTACCTGCATAAGCAAGAATAGCGACAAGTCCATTCCGCGATCCTGGACTGAGCCCTGGGTACCTTCGTGCAGACCGTCGAGACGTTTCATCAGACGAACCCACTTTGAGCCATCGAGAGGGCTGCTACCTCTTAGAAAAACTCTGCGTGCATAACGAGCTGAGCTAGCAGCCTTTTGGTGGAGGGCCGGTCCTTGCAAATCGCGAATTCCTGGTTGCGAATTGGGCGCACGCAGCGCCGTCCTGCACTTCCCCGGATCCAATACCCAGCTGTCAACTACCAGCTCTGTGGGTACACCACTCATTTGAAGTTCTCCGAGGGTTAGACAGATCGAGGAGTTGGCGGCTGTCGAAGGATCTGCCAAACACTATCACTACGAACTACTGCCTGACGTACCCCACCTGGGCACTCATCATCCCCTTTCTCCTCCCGTGATCAGCTGTTGTAGTTTATATACCGCATGCCATGGCTGAAATGGAGGAGTCTCCGAAAGAGGCCGCCTCGAGCAAGGCCCGGAAGAGCCCCGAAGACACGAAGATGATGCTGGACACGCCCACGTCTGAGCCTCCAAAGAAGCGACGAAGAGTGGTGAAGCCTAATGCGGAGAAGAAATTCGAATGCAAACATGAGGGATGTGGCAAAAGCTACTCGCGAGCCGAGCATTTGTATCGGCATCAGCTCAACCGTAAGTCGTGCAGTGTGTTGCATTGTCACTGGTACTGATCGAAACAGATACCCCGAAGAACATATACCGATGTGACTACCCTGATTGCAACCGCTACTTCGTTCGACAGGATCTGTGTATCAGGCACCGAGAAAGGCACACCACCCACGGTTCCCAGCTGCACAAGCGTGATACATTCGCTCAGTCTACGAACCAACAAAGTCAAGCTCAGAGCGCGCAGCAACAGTCACCGTCACAACCCTACAAACAGCCTGAGTTGTTCGCAAAACCATCCCATGAGCCTGGTCCTCCTTCGAGAAACAACTCCTACCACCAAGAGACGTCATATCCTCCCCCACAAGGGCAGCACCCTCCAGGTGCCAACCCTTCGGCTTCGCCTTCCACAGCAACGACAGACCCTCGATTACTCCCACACACACCGGCACTCTCTCATTCGCGAGAGAGTGGGCACGTCAGGACAGGCAGCATGGGCAGCAATCCTTTGAGTCCAGATCAAAAACATGACATGAACAATTGGGGCGCTGCCCCTCGGAGGCCAAGTTACGGCTCAGGTCACGGTTCCAATGGGCACTTGCCTTTCACTGCGAACGATGCCAGGTACACAGGAGGGACGATGATACCACCTTCACCTAGCCGAGGCTACTCTGGGATGTCTTCCTCGAGCATGAACCAGGGCTGGCAACAGCCCGTGCGGCAGAATTCAGAGCACCAGCTCGAGAACCGCACTCTACCCAATGGCATGATGCATGTCAGCGGAGGTTATGCTATCCAAGACTTTCAGAGGAATGATCTTGCCCGAGTGCAAGAGGCTGCATTCGCCGCGGCTGTCACACAGGGCCTGCAAAACACCCGCAGTGATCAATACCCATACGGCACCCTGAACCCAATGACCACAATGGACCTTGGCGGGCCAGCATATAATTACCCCACCTTCGGCGGCGAAGAGTACGGACAGGCCGCCTATGGTCTCGCTGATGAGTTCACAGCTTGGTTGTTCAACGATGCCAATACTGGGGCGCAGGACTTCTCACCGTCCACCTTCATGCCAAATTACCTCGATCCTTCACTAGGGCCTGCACAGGGTCCGACATTCCAGCAAAGCCCCACGTCAAGCGACAACGTGAAATCGACAGTAAGCCATCCGATGAGTGTGACCAGTATTCTCGACAACACCGACCGAAGCCAGTATATCATGTCAGAAGAGAAGAGACAGGAATTGTTGGCTTTGATGAAGAATCAATTCATCGAACGACCACACGATGCAGTCAAGAAACGTAAGGAGTCTGTCTTTGAAGGCGATGTGGACAGCGAAGGCCACATTCTGAGCTTAAGGATGATGCATACCTACATCGGCTCATACTGGTACCACCAACACGCTCAGCTTCCCATATTGCACAAGCCAACTTTCTCTGCCGACAAGACGCCGAATTTGCTATTACTAGCAGTCATTGCTATTGGCGCTGCGACTCTCGACAAGGCATATGGCACTTCGTTGACGGATTCTGCTGCTGAGTTCGCCAACTTCATTCTCTGGCACCTCAGGTGGGAGATTGTCCGTGACGCAGATTTCCGGCCACCTGCGAAGCTTTGGGTGTTCCAAGCACTGCTACTGGTCGAAGTTTATGAAAAGATGTATTCGACAAGAGCACTTCACGAACGAGCTCACATCCATCACGATTCAACTTTGACGCTAATGAGACGTGGCAGCTCCTTGCTGGGTCGCTCTGCATCAGACACACCGCCAAGTGGCCGCGACGAGAAGGGCGGCATGGTGAACGGCTCCGGCAGCAATTCCGAAGAGTCGTGGCACAGGTGGATCCAGACTGAAGCGACTAGAAGGGCTGCATTTGGAGCATTTGTACTTGACTCGATCCATGCGACCATGTTCGGCCACGCTGCTAAAATGGTCGCCCACGAAATGCGCCTGCCACTTCCCTGCGACGAGGGACTGTGGACGGCAGCTTCGCCAAGTGAGGCCGCACGTGTCCAGACTGCCCTCCACAGCAACGGCGTCAAGCCGACGATGTTCTTGGAGGCCTTAAAGAAGACACTAAACGGTCAAAGAGTGCGCACGAACTCATTCGGCCGCACCATCATCATGGCCGGTCTGCTTTCTGTCTCTTGGCACATGACCCAGCGCGACCTTCAAATATCCTCTCTCGGCGCACGCACTGCGAACTCCTTCGGTGGCCTCGACAAATGGAAGTCAGTCCTCCTGCGAGCCTTCGACAACTGGAAGCGTGACTTCGACGAAGCCCTCGCCGAGTCAGCCCCTGCACCTTCCTCGTCACCCACCATTCGTCACACCGTCCCTCACAACACCTCCGCCCACAGCTTCCTCCGCCCGATCGACGATGAGAACATCTTCGAATCACGCACTGTCCTCCACCACCTCGCACACATCGCTGCCCATGTCGACGTCGTCGACTGCCAAGTCTTTGCCGGCGCCAACCGCCTCCTCGGCCGCTCCGTCACGCCCAAAGACTACGACATTATCCGGCAAAAGATCGAACGCTGGGCCTCCAAAGCTTCAGCGCGCGACGCAGCGTTCTATGCGCTCAAGTTCATCGCCCAAGTCATCGTCCCACCCTCGGAAGTGACGCAAGACGGCGTCCTGGACAGCCGGCACTACGGCCATGCCAGCCCGATCCTGCCGCAGGCTTTCGAACAGAACCAGTATATTGCGCGCGACGACTTCTTGCTGAATCGGCCGTGGGTGTTGTATATCTCGGCGCTGGTGGTGTGGTGCTATGGATTTGCGCTGGACGGGCCGATTGTGCCGACGCCGCAAGCGGAGGATTATGATACTTATGAGAAACGCGAGAGGGATATGATGGGCTACTTAGGCCGGGTAGCCGGGGTGCGCGCGCCGGATGACCTAGAAGGCGTGGAGGGGAAGAACCGCTGTTTGGGACTGCTGATGATTCTGAAGGATAGTTTTGGGTCGACGCGGTGGGAGCTGACCCACGAAGCCGCAGGCCTTCTGGGCAACGCTTGCCTCAAACTGCGCGGGATCGAGGACGGGGAAGGCGAAGCACTGGTTGGTGAGATTGGTGGAAAAGAAGGTTGGGAGCCGCTGAGAGAGGACACGGCAGCGGGAGGTGGGAAGACGGGAAGTGCGAATGCGGGCGTACATTCTGGGACGGCGGGTGGGATCAAGAGGGAGAGAGGGGATGGTGGGACGGGAAGGAAGGAAGGGTTGGGATGGGATGTGTTGTTGGAGGCGAGAAAGGGGGATGTCACTGTTGCGAATGCTGCGGTGGTGCGGTGACATGGTTCAAGAGGAGGAGATTTTCGACTTTTTCGAGTCGATGAGTGAGCACGGTATTGGGAAGCAGAAAACTTGCATAAGGCCTAGCAAAGGTCCTGCACATATTACTGTATCTAGGTGACGAAGTTTTGATGTATATGAAGGGCTACGAGATGTAATTATGGGAAACAAAGGTCTAAAAGATGGAATGGGCGGGGACGAAAATTCCGATAGCGATGAAACACCAGCATGAGCACAGCATTACATAACATTTTCCAGCACCCTATTTCCTACGAGCTTGCTTGTTCACTCTGTAGCTGAACGAAAGCGTTGAGTTGGGGTATCTCACTCCATTTGGGATTCCTGGCTAGATCCCATGCTTCATAGCAACCAGACCTACAGCGCCGCGGGCTTCTCATCATGCACGACCAACCTCTCCGCACGTCCAATCAACTCCTCATAAACTGTCCACGCCAGCGCACTGCTAACCGCCTTCCGCCCCATCCGCAATCCCAATCCATCAAAAAACGCCTTCACCCCGTCCTCCGCCAGCATCAGCCGCGTCGCTTTGACCATATTCCCGTATTTATGCGGGAGGAGCTGCAGGCGGGTCTTGACTGCATCGAAGGGGTTGGTGATTGTGGTGGCGGTCACGCCGGCGAAGACGCCTGAGGCGGCGTTGATGGCTGGGTTGGAGAGCTGGAGCGTTGGCGTGCTGAGGCCGAGATCTAGGCCTGCGCCGCCGGTGCTCGTGGATGTGTGCCTCGAGGAGCCAAATGTGCTTGACAAGTAGGTCTTCGACGCTTCGTAGAAGACGACGTACAGCCCCGCGTAAGGCGCATCGCGGACAGCGGTGGCGCCGAAGCCGGTGAAGAAGCCGCGCAGGCCTTCGCTGCGGTAGATGTGGGAGGAAGCGGAGAGGAGGGATTTGTAGTTGTACATGTCTGACTCGTAGCGGACTTTTATTACTGTTACCGGCATGAGGACCATGCCGGCGAAGACGCGGGCCGAGGCGCCGGTGAAGAGATTTTGCGTTGAGGAGAGTTTCGGGAGGACGCTGCTGGAGGTTGTTGTTGCGCCGGTGGTGAGGGCAGTGTTATTTGCGACGAGTTGGCGCATGGTGGAAAGAGTGGTGAAATACAGCGCGGAGCCGAAGCCTGTTCGGAGCGCAGAAGGGACAGTGCCCCGCCATAGTGAAGTTATGGGGTGTGGTCCGGAGAGGATGGAGCGGAGAACGGGCAGGAGGGAGGTGCTTCGAGATTGTTGTACACGGGTCTTGAGGAGGTCGGCGGGTTGCAAGAGGACGGCGGAGGATACGCCGCTACCTAGGCCGGCGAGAAAGTGGAAGGTCGGATGGGCTTTCTTGGTCGATCTGGCTTTCGTGGCGGCGCCATCCGACATAGCAGTAGTGGGCTTGAAGCCTCAGCTTGGTCTGGATGGGTGGCTGCGGCGAGGTGGTATATGTGACGGTGCTGGCGGCTGCGGTAGCATCGTGTGCAGGGCTCACGGCCTGTTCATAGTCAACATTGACGGACCACCGACGGATGCCACATGCACAGTGTGGAAAGCGAATACGGATCAGGTGCAGGACAGGTCAGGGAATTAAGGACTTCGCGAAGATGAAGCGGATATAAAAATGTCGATGAAGTCATTTCATTGGGGAATCATCCTTGCCCAGTTACAAAAGCATCCGGGCACAACCGCTGCTCTCGACTGGCGCGTCCAAACAATGAAGCAAATGGCTCGTCTGGTGCGTGAGCAGTAATTCAATCAACTAATGCGATATTAGAAGGACCCTCGTGAATGCACTGGCGGGTGACTGCGAAAGGAACCGAACTTGCTCAAGGGTACGGCGTGCAGAAGGAGCGGATACGCAACCGCCACGGTTGCCTTTTTTGCCTCGTTGATATCGAGAATTCGTCCTCGAGTCTTCGACATTTGCTACTGAAGATGAGGACGAGGGATCGGAATCACGGCTTCTCGCTATCACAATCATGACTCTACTACAGAGGTTTGTACTGAATGCTACTTGCCTGGGTTTCCACTGATCATCTCAAAGCATCAAGCCGTTCTGGCCAATCTTACTGACTTTCGTGCTTCCCCGAGCCATCGGCTACGCTCGAGCGTTCAGAGTGGCATATCGGACGCGACCACAACCACGGCCACTTCCAGCAAAAGCGAGGGTCTCTGTTTCGCTCCTGATCGGCGCAATATGTTTGTTCATAGTCGCAGCAGGCTCGACACTTGGGACTGCTCGGGTCAACATCTTTCTACTCACGAATTCGAGACTGGCCAGTTCCACAGACGTGCTCTTCAACCGCCTCGCGACCATGAGACAGGGCCAAGCACTCACTGGGCTTGACGAGCAGCTCCGAGAAAGACTCACCAGCAACACCATGCGGAAGTTGTATCTACGTTTTGGGCCAACGACGATTGTTGACTGCCCTTTCTGCATACCTTCAGATCCCTCCACATACCTACTTTACCACTTTCCGCGGAACGTGGTGCAACCACATCTCCTGAACGTCGGTATACTCGGACTGGCGACATCTGCGACAGTATCAGGAATTGATGCAAGCACCTGGCGATTCTACACGCTAGTTGGGGCCCTCCTCATTGCAGCATTTGATGCTTGGTATACGAGCACTTATGATCCAGTCATTGACGCGAACATGCCCAGTCCTGCAGGCCTCTTCTGGGTGCTCGCAGTGCTCCGGCCACTCACACTATGTGGCTACGATGCTGTCGTGGCCTTCGTCATCTATGCTTCTGCAACGAATCGATTCTTGCTCTTCTCCGGCCCAGCCAGAGATCCCAAGATCGTTCAGCAGCAGATCACAGATCAGATCAACAAGAGCGGCATGGCGATGTCGACAGCAGCAACCAAGATGCGAGCAACAAATCTGGCTCGCAATGCCGTGGTCAGAAACACAGATCTGAGGCAGTCGGAAGATCAGTACTGGCAAAGGATTGCTGAGCACGAAGGGCCACAGGATCTGCGCTCCGGTGTCTTCGAAGACGAAGAAGTGCAAGCGGCGCTTGCTCGAGCCTACGGGAGTGGTTCGGTTCAGGTGGACAAGATCCGGAAAGAGGCAGATGCTTTCGTCCGGGGCGTTACGCAGAGCTTAGAGACCCCGGTGCAACATGCTCCGTCGCAATGATAGAAGGCTTCGTTTTAGCAGGCCCAAGTCAGCAGCCTATGCATTGTTATGTGGACTTCTTCCATCTATCTCCGGCTCCATCGCAGCAGGTGCTTTTCCAACGCCGGTCGCTAAGTCTGAATATGCTGGGTACCGTAGCCTTTGATGTTCTCCGAGTCGGAAGCAATGATTTTCGCAGGCTATCTTGCTCGACGAGCGCATCCGCGGCATGGTCGACGGTGTGTACGGTGCTATTTCTTCTTCGGCGCAGCTCCGCCCTCTTTTGCTTTCGCCTCAGCTGTAACAGCAGGTCAGACCAGATCAGTGCATGTGGGCGCATATGGAACATAGATCGTTTTTTCACTGATACAATGACAAAAGGGTCCTGCGCCTTCTCGGCACGTCGTACCTACCTTTGGCTTGTTTCTCGCGCATTATTGCGGCCTGAGCCTCCTTTGTTCTCGCAAACTCGGTACCACTCTGGGTGTTCTTGCTCTTCGCAGCCCCTTGCGCCGCCAGATTCTTCTCTCTTGCCTTTTCCCGCTGATTTCCGCGAGTCATTTTGCGGTGTGTAACGCTTCTGATTCGAACTGTTCCACGATGTACTCGATTTGATATTCAAGGACAGCAGAATGCGATTCCTTGGGGCAAGTGCGGTGCACGTTTGATAGTACTTGTACTTTCTAAGATTTGGTGGGAGCGGTCAGGCTGCGGCAAGGCTGAAGCTCCGATGTTTAGCCGAAGATCCGCGCTTTCACAGAACGCCGGCCCATGTTCTTTCACACGATCACGTATAACACATCCAGAGATGCCTTCGCAACTGTATCAGCACGATGCTCGCCGGAGAACATGTCACTATGAAGCATTGTCGCAGCTCGAATCCCGCCCCGGACAGTGTTCCGCAGCCGCGCTTAAACGCGTCCGTGAGTAGGGTCTTCGACGTGTTTCAGGTTCGACACGTTCAGTTGGCAGGACAATCTGGACCACTCGATCACTGCCGGGGTCGCCTTGTTGAAGACGACTCTAATCTGACAGACAGCAGTGCAGTGCGCCGATCCCAACATTGACTGCACATGTGGCAAAAGTCAAGCTTCGCACCTCGATTCTGATTCTCATCCTCTAAGCCTGTCTGAAACATCGACCGCAAGACCGTCTGGACGTCCAATGGCACAGCACGAATTCGCTGGTACCTGTTCATCCCACAACGCTTCTCAGAACGCGGTCTGACACTGTGGTCTGGCCGTCCTCGAGCGCCGATCTGATGAGCTTGAGCGGCCGAGATCAGTCTTTCACCCAAGCTTGTCATAATTGGCCAGGTAGGCCGTTTGCCTCAAGTTCTTGCCTGTCCGAACATTGTCTCTGTTGGACTTCTATTCAACAAAGCCTTTGCACAGGCACGCGACTGCCCATTGAACTGCCCGTTGTTGGTGATTGTTTCTATTCATTGTTTTCAAACTATTCATTGTAACTTCAGACAACGAAATCCTTCTTGTCTTAAATATCCCTTTCATGCCCAACTGTCTCCGACTTGACCACGAAACGCGCTTCCTTGATTCCACACCTACACCACTACAGAAGACTTCGAGTTGACCTCGTCTCTGCAAAGTACAGCGACACATAATCTCCATCAACCTATCTACTCAACCATTACATGTGGCTTCTAGTCGCTAAACTCGCCATGCGCTTCTTCGGTACCCGAGGTGGCGGCGGCAAGGCCAATGTCGCAGGCGCTGGCTATATCGTGCTCGGAACCGTCCGAGTCATGAACATCATCTCCCTCCTCACAGTCATCGGCGGCTCAGGCGTCTTGCTGGTCAAGACCTTCTCCATCGAAGGCTTCAGCTTCTTCGCTGCGCTCAGCCATGTGCTGCGCATCCTGGTCTCGGTCTTCCTCATAATTTCCGAACTCAACCTCTTCAAAGCATACTTCAGCCGCAACTGGCCACTCTTCAGTGCCCGGCACGGCTTCGTCATGCTCGGTCTGATGCAGCTGTTTCTCGGCATCACCATCTTCAGCGAGCTGTCCCACCGAGAAGCTCGCCAGGCAAAGCTCACGATGCCTTTCTGGCGTCTCACTCTCGCTGCTGGCATTCTCATGACTATCATGTCCGTCATCAACATACTCTGCTCCTACATCTTCCGCGACAACCGAGCTGGTGTCACAGCGCGAATGGTCCGGATGCACGGCGCAGCAGCGGCGAGCAAGAACCAGCACTACGATGAGGAGTCGACCATGGCCTCACCACACCCCAACCGCGCCACACGCTATCGCGAATTCTTCCTTGGTCGGTCTAAGAAGAACAACGGCGAGAACCGCTCCAGCCTTCCAGACTACGAGAGCACGCCGAGACGAGGCATGAATATCTCCAGCCCGATTAGCCCGGCCGCAAGCAGCAAGTACAGCCACTATCACGCTAGTGATGGTCCAATCAGTCCAGAGGCTGCGATCCATCCTGCAGAGCGGCACGGCAATATGATCTAATCTGACCACTGCTGCGCGCAGGCTTAAGGTCGGATAGAAGAGTAGGCGTTGCAGGAGTTGACGGATAACGAAAAAGATACCACAGTCATTTAGTACAGAATTTTCATGGGAGAAGTCGGACCTTCCTAACACGCAATTCTGTCGATAATCTATCTTCGACTGAGGGCGGCCTCAATAGCAAAGTACACATAATCACAGATCATCCAGGTTCTACATCATTTTCCCTATTTACATGCAATCCTGATCTATATGCCCAGTTCTTTTCCCGCCTGTGACGTTCACTCGGAGGCCGCCTAGCTGAGAGCTCTTGTCAGTGCTCCCCTTCTGTAGCTTGTCAACAACTTCCCCATCGCGTCTGCGGTCCGCGTAACTCAAGCCATGTAAGCCTGTAGCTGTGATGTACTCCAGCACCATCACTGACTTAGCTCCTAGTTCTTCGGGCCTGATCTTCTCATGACTCTTGCTGCCACCTCGCGAATCAAAAAGTTGCATGCAACCTGGAACAGAAGTATTTCCATTATTTTTCAACAAAAATGAACTTCTATTCCATGGTGGGCAGAATGATGTTGCTGTCCAGCCCATCAATCAATACATCCTTCATCGTCTGTGCTGACTTGACCCGGATGTCGATGAAGCTGCCCGGGCTGTAGAATGCGGTGTGGCAGGTGATCACCATTCCTATATCACCCAAATTCGTCAGCCCTTACGGTCTTCTCACCTCATCTGCTCACCTGGAGGGAACTTTAGGCAGAATACTCACGACCACTCAACCACTCCTCCTTCCTCCTATACGCCTGTATCAGACTATGCGCCGGCTCCGGAATCGGCTCTTGAGGCAATACATCCAGCCCCGCACCACTCAATATATCCTCCTTCAGCGCCCTCTCCACGCCATCCAAATCCGCACACTCTCCCCTAGCCGTATTCACCAATATGGATCCCTTGGGCATCAACTTCAACAAGTCCCAGCCCACCAAGCCCCTGGTCTCCCTCGTACACGGGCAGTGGATACTCAACACAGTCGACCGCCGGAACAGCTCCTTGATGTCCTTCGTCCGCTCCAACCCCAAGGACTTGTCGGTGCCGTTGGGCTTGTAGGGATCGTAGAAGAGCACATTCCAGCCGAACGCTTTGGCGCGGAGTGCAGCGGCGGTGCCGATGCGGCCGAGGCCGAGGACGCCGAAGGTCGTGTTCTGGATGCGGGCGACGAGGGGAGAGTCGATGTACATGAAGGGGGCGACGTTGGGTTCGCGTTGGGCGTCGTTGTGGAGGAGGATGCCTCGGCGGAGGGAGAGGGTCAGGGCGAGGGCGTGGTCGGCGATTTCGGCTGTGCCGTAATCTTTTCGTGGGTGTTGGTGTTAGATTGTGGCGAGAGGGGTGCCTGGTGTTTGGGTATGGACAAGAAAGGGCGTGGGGCATGCTTACCGGGCACGTTGCAAACAATGACCCCACGTTCAGCCAGGGCTACGCGGTCGAGGCGGTCATAGCCTACTCCCATACGCACGAAGCTGAATATATCGTCAATGCTGATGGAAATTGAAAGGCAAGGCTGTGAACATACACCTTCAGGTTAGGGAAGAGAGCAAGATCATCTCTCGTAAATGACATCTTGAGGACCATGATGCCATTGACTCGGTCTCTGAGTGCCTTGTCCATGTCTGTCCATGGTCGCATGTCGTTCACTCCTGTGGGCCATAGATCTGATTGGATGTATTCGACTTCATAGTCGTGTGTTGGGTCTTCTCGGAACAGCTTCTGCTCAACGACATCGTCCTATGAATGAATCGGTGGGTAAGTGAAGGATCCAGACAGCAGCAACAACTGTGATCTCTTGTCTTCCCCCATACTGACACCATCATAGCCACGGCAACAGCGACTGATCTGGACTTACGGGGTACAAGCCATCTGCTTGGACAATGACAAAGTTCGGCTTCGACATTGCGGATTTCCAATGCACACCCTCTGTTGCTGCTACAGTCTACCGAACCCAACCTGTCGGACACGTGTGGTCTTTGCGAATACGTCTGATACGGTGAAAGTCAAGGCCCGGTATGCACGCTTGGTATTTTGGTGGGTATATGCAACTCCAAGACTTTTCGTCACCACCCAGTGAATCTACAGATCAGAACCCGGACCGAGAATTGCGCGAACCGGACCGTCACATTGATGGAACTTATATAGAAGAGAATACTTGGCCAAGATTCGCACGCAGCGCAGTAGAAATGGTTGTCTTGTGGTGTACTCCTGCCGAGAACCGGCGAGCGGCATCGTCGGCGTGGGATCCGAGGCTCAAGTTTGGGGGAAGTTGGGGTTGCTTCGCTGCCGACGGTGGGGGCTGCCATGGGCGCCTTGTGCTTCAATATTAGGTTATTAGCCATTGCCAGAGGGACACTAGACGAGGCATTTTCATGTCTATTCAGATGTTAAATTGTCTGACAAGTCTAGGAGGCCTGAGGACTGTTGTTGAGCACCAGGAAGGAGCGTGACATGTTGAGCGTGATGTATTCTAAGGTTGCCAACATACTAGGCCTGCGAAACGCCTCTATTGCGCAGCAGGCAACTTTCTTGATGGTTGCCTTGGAACTTCCACACTCGTTCACATTGACATTGTGCTTGTGCTGCATTTGAAGCCAAGTCATGGTGATGCTGCTGTGCGTCACGTCCGCTCTTTTGAATCTGCCGACGCGTCCGACTTTGCTGTGAGGATTTCAGCGACCACTCCGTTGCGTTCGTGCTTTCAATCTACATCATTCAGTGATTGCCATGGCTGACACTATCCGAATCCTTGTCGCCACCGACAACCATGTCGGCGCTCACGAACGCGATCCGAACCGCGGCGATGATTCCTGGAAGACCTTCCACGAAATCATGGAGCTGGCCAAGGATCGAGAAGTCGATATGGTCCTCTTAGCAGGCGACCTCTTTCACGAGAACAAGCCATCACGAAAGTCCCTGTACAACGTCATGAGATCGCTACGGATGAATTGCTTAGGAGCTAGACCGTGCGAGATAGAGATCCTCAGCGATGGCTCGCAAGCATTCGACGCGACCTTCGACTACGCTAACTACGAAGATCCAGACATCAATGTCAGCATTCCCGTCTTCTCCATCCACGGAAACCACGATGACCCAACTGGAGACGGCCACTTCGCAGCACTCGATCTTCTTGCAGTGTCTGGTCTAATCAACTACTTCGGACGAGCTCACGAGTCAGATAGTATTGAGGTCAGACCAGTTCTGCTGCAAAAAGGAAGCACGAAACTCGCCTTGTATGGACTGTCCAATGTCAGGGATGAAAGACTACATCGTACGTTCAAGGATGGCAAAGTCACATTCTACCAAGCTGGAGCCCAGCAGAGCGATTGGTTCAATCTCATTTGTGTACACCAGAACCACCATCCACGAACCGACACGAACTGGTTGCCAGAGAACTTCCTCCCGGAATTCCTGGACCTCGTCATCTGGGGCCACGAACATGATTGTGATATTGAGCCTACTGTCAATCCAGAGATGAACTTCAAAGTCATGCAACCAGGATCAAGTGTTGCCACCTCCCTTGTGCCCGGAGAAGCAATCCCGAAATACGTATCTATCATTTCCATCACAGGCCGGGAACTGAAGACGGAGCCTATTCGTCTGACCACAGTTCGCCCTTTCGTCTACAAAGACATTGTACTCGCACAAGACAAAGTAGCTGTACGAATTAGCAATGATGACGACCATCGCACTAAGCTCACCGCCCATCTGATCGAGATTGTCGAAGGGATGATCAAAGAAGCAAAAGAGCAGTGGAAAGAGTCACAGGCAGAAGCCGGCCTAGAGTCATCCCAGACTGAACCACCTCTACCTCTTATTCGTCTGCGAGTCGAGTACACGGCACCCAATGGCCTTGCCAAGTTTGAGGTCGAGAACCCACAACGCTTCAGCAACCGCTTCCAGGGCAAAGTCGCCAACACCAACGACGTCATCCAATTCCATATCAAAAAGCGGACTGTTGCGACAGACCGCGCCGCCAAAGACGCCAAACGTGACGAAGAGATCATGGCGCGCATGGCTCTGGACAATATCCGCGTGGAGCAGCTGGTCAAGGAGTTCCTCGCTGCACAATCCCTCAAGATCCTACCACAGAAGCCCTTTGGGAACGCAGTCAATGACTACGTCGAGAAGGACGACAGAGGTGCACTAGACGACTTTGTTGCCACGAGTCTCACAAAGCAGATTAGCGAGTTAGGGAAGTTTCGCGAAGAAGTTGATGATTCTGACGAGGGAGATGATATTGTGGCGCAGATACAGCAGGTCAAGGACGAGATCGAAAAGCAATACGCCACGCAGCTGGACAAGGTGCGCAACAAGAAGCGGTTCAAGCCTGCGCCGCTAGGCTGGGACTCGGATGAGGATGGACCTTGGGTTGATCAGCCTGCTGCGGTCATACATGAGTCGAAAGGAGGGAGTGTAGATCAGTCAGACGAGTCCGACGAAGATGGCACCCCAGCGCCACGTGCTGCCACTCGAGGTCGGGGACGTGGTCGAGGTGCGAGAGGAGGACGATCAGCCGCCGCCGCTACAACTCGAGGTCGTGGTGGCGCAACAGCACGAGGCAAAGCAGCCACCGCTGCGAAGGCCACGAAGACCACCAAGTCACGCAGCCGGCGCCAAGTAAGCGATGACGACGATGACGAGGATGAGGATGAAGACGTACCTATGCTCGATAATGATGATGACGACGAAGAAGACGAAGTTGCAGCACAAGACGAAGAGTCTGACTCCCAAGCCATGTTTTTCCCTTCGAATGGCCGCAAGACTACACAATCGTCCAATGGTACTACTGCGTCACGGAAAGCAGCCGCAACGACCACGAAGAAAGCTGCGCCAGCCAAAGCTACCAGGAAGACGCCGGCGAGGACTGCAGCTAAGGCTTCGACTGGCACAGGTAGGCAGGGAACCCTGAACTTTAGCGCAAGTCAGGCGAGTGTTCTCGGCACAAGGAGTGCTACGGGCAAGAAGGGGAGCAGGGATGATGTAGAGAGTATTGAAGATGACAGTGACGGGTTCGAGGAGATGCCGAGTCAGCCTTTCAAGGGACGGAGACGTTAGTCCAGACAAACGAAATGTCTGGGGATGTATCAAAAGATCGTCGAAGATGTCGGTACAGTGAAGCGAGAAGCTCCGGTGCGAGCTCGAGTGTATCAAAAATTCACGAATTTCGAAACAATAATTTAAAATGACCATTTCTATGAGGTTCCAGCGATTGGAGAAGTTGAATCTCAAATCTGAACTCTGGGACTGGAGTCCAGGCTTGAAGTTCGGTCTCGCAACGCGGGCTTGAGGCTCTAGTATCAAGACCAGCAGTCACGTTCAGAGGTGTATTTCGGGACTGAATGCCACACAAGTGGGACAGTCAATCAAGCCGCAAAATATCTCGAGCGCGACAGGTCGGATATCAAAGAGATTCGAGTTTGACGTGAAGACACTCGTTCTCACGAGAGACGCATTTATGCATTACTATCGTCTTCCATCAGTAATAGACAGCAGCATCAGAGCACGCCCAGCTATCCACACTCGTCGCATTTCCACCCAAATACTCAGCGACCCCAGGCCATCTACACACCGGCCGCTCAAACGCGATCCCACTACTCGGGCTGTCACCCACGAACTTTGTCCCAACAACGGATTCTGGAGCAGGTGCGGTGCCTTCCACCCACTCCACTAGGGACCAGATCATGGAGTGATCAGCATCCGTGGACGCAGGTAGTACACCACCCTGTCCAGCTCCATCAACAACCCATGCCCCCGGACCACCAGAGCAGTGACCCATGCCTGGAATGGTGAATAAGCGATAGAAGTCCTCAACTTGTCCACCGCGTCCAGCATCAGAGTAGTAAGCGACGAGCTGATCGTACCAAAGCGCTGCGTTGTACACAGGTATGAGGGGGTCAGAGTAGCCATGGTAATGAATCACTTTGCCACCCCTGCCCTGAAAGGCTGTCATGGCGGCTGGATCCACAGCATTCGCCCCACCGGGGTTGATCTCATCGGCGAGGGTCACCGTGGCAGGTGGAATGGTACTCCAGTCCCAGGCGCTATCGTTCACGACCGCGTAGCCGTAGAATATTGGTCCGAACTGTGGGACGGGCTGGTTCATAATGAAGGAAAAGCTTGCTTCGCCGCTGTATGAGATGCCAGGATTGATCAGCTCGCCGGCGTCTGTGAGCCAGGGTCTGTACATGCGCTTGAGATTCTCGATTTGGGCGCCGTTCATGCAACTCGTTGAGTTTGTGCCTGGCTGGCCGCAGAGAAGGACTTCCGGCTGGAAATTGCACCGCGCCGGATTCATGATGATATTGTCTTTGACGCCATCTATGCTGTCGCACTGCTGGAGGACCGCTGCTGCGATGACTGGCCACAGACTTGCTGGAATGAAGGCGGGATTTGAGCCATTCTGTGGGTACTGTTGCAATGCGACGTACGTCTGCCAGGCGGCCGTATGTGTCTGCCATGGGATGGCGGAGCTGACCAAGACGCCGTCGAAGTCTTCGGGATACCTTTGCGCGGCATTAAGACCTTGCCGTCCGCCAGTCGAGCACCCTGCGTAGTATGAATGCTCGGCGGCATCACCATAGTAGAGCTCCACAATTTCCTTCGCAGCAAGCGTACTGATGTGCAATGCACGATGACCCCAGTCCGTCGCCGCAGCAGGAACACTCAGCCAGCTCCCATTCCCTGACGTAGACTGATGTCCAGTATCTGTGCTCATAGCCGCAAAGCCCTTCCGCAGAGACCAGACAAGATCCGGGTAGTTGACGCCGCCTGCGAAGCCTCCATTGCCAACAGACATGAATCGTCCAGTCCAATTTGACGGCAGCCAGACTTCAGCATGAGCGGTGCTGGCATTGGTGGTGGCTACTGTGAAGGCCACTCGGCAGGCGGCTGGTAGATTGGTCTGCCGAGCATTGTACCAGGTTCTGCTGTCTGGCCTGTGAAATTTGATCCAGCGGCGATGTCGACGGCGAGGTCCACGCCGCCAGAGACAGTGGAGAAGGTGGCATTAGCTAGTTGACTGCATAGCGCTGCAGCTTGGCAATGCAAAACGAAGCTGAGGACCAGTCCAAGCACACCGAGAAACATCTTTGCGACTATACCTACGCCATGGCATCATGGCTGCGTGCTCTTGGTCTTGTATTCCCATGCTTCGGCTCTAGATCGGGGCTGTCATCATCGACAGTATCTCATATCTCGTCCAATCTCGTCTAGGCCAGGACACGGCGATAAGACCAGCAGGGCAATGACCGAGGATATCTGGGATCGCTCCTGCCTGTTGTGGTGTACCGGCATCATGTACCTGCGCCGCGTACCTGCGTCCTGAGGCCGGGTGATAATATACCGTACGTTCGTGTTCGCGACATTTTCACACTTGTCAAAGTGATCATGTTTCCGAATATTTACGCACGATGTACTCCCGAGACCGCCGAGGCGGACCCTTAAACGCGTCGATCATCCGGTCTCGTGAAAGACCAAACTACGAAATGTGATGCTCAGCCTATTCAGCACTAAGTCGAGAGTCTAGACGTCAAGGCAAAGCAGTACCAGTAAACGTCTGGCTCTGCACATTCGTTATCGTCATACATGAGCCTGCTTGCAACTCTACAAGCATTTGAGAGAGGCCGGTCATCAATCCTCAGGCTCGTCCTTGATCACAATCATCTCTTCTTCCGATTTGACCCATCGCCCATCATCCGCCCTCATTTCGACCCTCCTACCGTGGGCTCCCATAATTTCCGTTGCTGCAATGACGGTCTCTACGCCCTCGGGCACTCTCTCCTCCTCGCCCTCAGGCAACGCATCGACGTCAATATCGGCCCCAATCAGCGACTTCAAGATCACACCTGCCCCTGCTTTGCTCATGATCACGTTCTTTTCCTTACAACGCTCGTCACAAATACACTCAGTACAGCCTTCCACGCAGTGACACTCGCCCACCCGCAGCACCGCCTTCTGGAGGAGCGTGTCGATGAACTCGAAAGCCTTGGCCGCTATGCCACTGCCCGCTGCACCACCTTTGGCATCGTAGAAGGTGAGTCGAGCTGGTCGCTTCCGCTGTGTGTCTTTCTTGGCGAACTCCTTCAGCGCGTTCTTACACTCCGTGCGCACATCTCCTGGCATTGACACCACAAATTGCGGCATAAGGCTCATGATAGCATGCTCGGCGGCGTGAATCGCAGCAGCCAGGTTCATGCGCTTGGACTTCAGAATCTGTAGAGCAAATTTGGGGACATCGATCCAGAGACCTCTGCTGAAGATAATGATAGGTGGGTTGTCGACTGCCACAGCATCGAGAATACGTCGTCTGGCGTCCAGTTTGAAGAAGCCAAAGACCACAGCATGGACCTTGATGCGCCCGAAATAGGCCTTTGTGAGCGATTGCTGGCTCACGCGTCGCACCTGTTCGGTCTCGATGGGGTCCACGTCGGTAAAGTCTCGCTGCTGAGTCGTCCAGTCGACCTTCACCAGCTGAACTTTGGCGATCTTGCGTTCTGGGCTGAACTCTTTGACCATGTACGTCCGCCCTTGATGCAGGAAGATGCCACCATCGTAGAGCGTGAAGAAAGCACGAGAGGCTTCGACTTCTTCGAGAACAAGATTCTGACCGTGTGTGATGTCAACCACGGCGAAGGAGTCATCTTCAGTGTCTCGAATAGAGACGTGCTTGCTTGGAATTGGCCGGAAACGTGGATGCGTGTGATAGAAGCCATGCTCGTCAGGGTCGCCGAGACGGTCGGCGCAGATCTGAGGAAGTTGGGAGCCCAGGAAGCGAGCGTCTTCGGCAGGGACGATGGGCATCTCATAGGCGGCGCATTGGATGTGACCCTCGACGACAAGCTCGTTCGTGAGATCGACCTGTAGTTCGCAGTTGGGTTTGGTGAAAAGCTCATCAGGATTGGCCATGAAATGCTGGTCGACAGGAAAGCAGTCGCCAACAAGCACGGACAGCGAGTCTCGGTTCCGGCGACCTGCACGGCCGGATTGCTGCCGCAGATTGGCTATGGTGTAAGGAAAACCCATTGTGACGACAGCGTCAAGGGATCCGATGTCGACGCCCAATTCAAGAGCCGTAGTTGCGACAATACCCATCAACTTTCCAGAGAACATTTCTGCCTCTATCCGGCGTCGATCCTGAGCAGAATAGCCACCTCGATAGCCCATTACCAATGCAGCACAATGTGGCCGCTCAATGGAGTTGAAGTATGCTCGGACCGCACCCAACAAGACCTCGCACTGCTTTCGAATGCGGCAGAACGCGATGACACGCACACCACGAAGGATGAGCTCTGACAGCAACCGAGCAGTCTCGTAGAAAGCGTCTCCACGGCCAGATGTTGGATCGCCAGGGTCTTTGTACGGAGTGTTCCAGCATACGAATTCTTTCCGACCGGACGGTGAGCCGTCAAAGTCGATGAGCTTGACATTGTCCAGGCCAAAGATTGTCTTCATATGCTCTTCGGGGTTGCTGACTGTGGCAGAGCAGGAGATGAACTTGACTTTTCGATTTCCAACAGCAGCACAAATCCTTCGAAGGCGTCGCATGATGAAAGCGACATGTGCTCCAAACATGCCGTTGTAGACGTGAAGTTCGTCCACTACGACGTATTTCAGGTTTTGCAAGAACGTTCGCCAACCGCTCTCTTGAGGAAGTATCGTGATATGAAGCATATCAGGATTCGTGAAGATGATGCGTGCTTCGTCACGTATCAGGTTCCGCTCCGCCATGGGCGTGTCACCGTCGAAGGTTTCGACCATAATATCGCCAAGGTTGGGCAGGTAAGTCAGAAGCTCTTTCATCGCTCGGCGCTGGTCCTGAGCTAGAGCTTTGGTGGGGAAGATGTACATTCCTCTACTCCTTGAGTCTTGCTCTAGAGCGTGGAGCATGGGGACTTGATAGATCAGCGACTTGCCAGATGAGGTGCTAGTAGATGTGATAACATGGCGACCGTCATGTAGAGCATTGATAGCTTCAGCTTGGTGGGAGTAGAATTGGGTGATGCTTCGAGTATTGTACAGTGCGTTAACAAGACTCTGGGAAAGTGGGAACTTAAGCTCGCCGTAGATAGCTTCCTGAGCCTCGAAGACTCGATGACCATCAGGCACGATCTGGTGGGTATACCAGTCCATCTCTGTAAGCTCTTGCACGATCTCAGCAATCGACTTCCGGTCTTTTGGGATCGTCTGGGATGGCTTCTGTCCTGGTCGCGGTGACGAAGGCCTACTGATCGCCGGCCTCGGTATGTATTGCTCCTTCAACTCCAGTATCTTCTTGACAGGGTCAGTGTCATCTTCAGCACACTGATTTAAGAAGCCATTAATAGCAGAAGTGATCTTGACATTTCGCTTCTCAATCAGTTTCAGCATCGACTTCTGACTGAAGACTGGCATCTTCAACTCTTCGTTGCGTAGTTTCTGTGTCGCTTTGACCGCCTCACCTGTCTTCGGGTCACGTACTTGTCTCTTGAGATCGCCATCTACGAATTCGAAGAGAAGCAGCTCCTTCGACTCGCCGTTATTGTCTTCGTTCTTCGTACCGAACCAGTCTGCTCGACCGGCACTGATGTCTCCGCCCTCTCCAGCAAGCGTGACAGCGAGCATATCCTCGTCAACGTATGCGAATGTAATTGCCCGAGGCACCAGCGCCTTGACTTGAGCGACATCGGCTTCGATCAGCGGTCTCTTGATGTGGCCCTCTACCGCGGACTTGATGTTGTCCCAGGTGGTCGCGAAATGTTTTCTGGTCGCACAGAAGGTGTGCACTATCGACAAGGCTCGATGCAGGGCAGCTAGGTACTTGAAGTGGTCGGGCCAGGGTATGGTCGACTCTACCAGATCGGTGGAGGAATTTCGCCTCATCGTTGGTGGGCGGTAGCCGCCTGTTGGCAGAACCCTTCTCGCCTTCTTACCGCCATCTTTCGTCTTCGTTGGAACCTTGGTAGTCGTCGTAGCAGGTGCTTCTGGTTGCCCGGTCTCGTTCTCTCCATTCTCGGCGTTCTCAACAGACTCTGCAGCTGCCAGGGCTGGTGTGCGTCTTTTCCGCTTGCGGTTGATGACCTGATTTGACACAGACGCGGCCTGGATTTTGGCCATGCTCGTGTATGCGTCTGGTCGACTGGCCAGCAGTCATGTGTGAGACCAGAGGTCAGATCAAATCCATCGTTAATTTGGCCCTAATAATGCAAGCACGTCGACGTCATTGACACGAACACGCAACAACGCGTAGATCATTTCGCGTATTACTTAAGCACGAACTTCCCAAAGACCGATGTACCGGTCTTACCCCTACCTCGTGTTTTGCGTTCACTTGCAACGCTCAAACAATACGCCAACGATGCGAATCGATCGCGCGGTTGTCGTTGAAACGTTGCATTAGTGAAACTCGCGGACTAACTGGTGGCCTTCATGCTGCTTAGGACGCCTCGACGCAAAGGAGAATAAACTCGATGCACACTCGAAGGCGACAACAGGACCTCAAGCGTCAATAATGCCTGCAAGGATTGTGCAAAGTACGTCTGCCCTGTCGCTCATTCGCAGCGAAGCACCAGCTTCCAGATTTATCGGTGCCTTGACCCAAGCATGCCGCCACGTATCTCACTTATGTGACGCGCGCAGGCAGACCATGCAGACCTGGCCTAGGTCAGACAAGTCGCTGAGATGACAACGCAGCTCTCGCGAGGGGAAAGAACCTCTTCAGGAAAGCGCTGGATTGTCAGGTTTTACTTGTCCCAACCTGCCCTCGTAGGTTTGGTCTTGTGTAGTACGAAGCTTTCGGCACTGGATCTTCCTATTACGCGGAATTCGCTATATCCGCAAAGCCTGATATGATCTGCACCTATATAGCGCTAAGCCAATCTGCTTCAACGCAATTTCGAGCCTGTTGTCGTCAATAACCCAGCCAGACGTTGCAATGTCCACGAGCTTCGGCGCATTGGTAGTGTTCGGCTCTGGCCCGGGCGTTGGTCACGGTATCGCAACGCTGTTTGCGGAGCGCGGATTCGCTAAGATCATCATCTTGTCCAGAGACGCCGATCGCTTAGCGAAGGAAGCAGACAAGCTTCGGTCCCTGGGCAACGGTCCTGAGGTCAAGGACATCGCAATCGACCTAGGCAACCCAGAAAGTGTCGAAGTAATACTCCAAAAGGTGCAGCAAAGTCTCGGAGACACTTTGCTCGAGTGCGTCTTGTACAATGCTGCAAGGACGGGGAAGAGCCATTTCTTTAATTTTCCCTCCGAGAACCTGGAGAACGATCTCAAGGTATGCACGCCTAGTCCCTCGTGAGCCATCGCTGCAACGACACGTGATCCTCTAACAGCCGTCACAACAGATTGCCGTCATCAGCCTCTACAAAGTGGCGCAGTGGGCCATACCTCACATGCTCCAGACAGCGACAACATGTGCACGCAGTCCCGCCCTGCTGGTGACCAGCGGCCTGCTGGCGACACAGCCTGCGCCTGCCATGTTCTCGCTTGCCGTTTGCAAGTCAGGCCAACGCAGTCTCGTCCAGTCTCTGCATAAGGAATTCGAGACTAAAGGGGTGCATGTTGGCTTGATCACCATTGGCGGGAGCGTGTCGGACAGCTCCAAGGTCACGAACGCAAGGAACATCGCGGAGGAGGCGTGGAAGATGTTTGGAGCAGCTAAAGGGCAGGGTCAGTTTGAGGCGTTGATGATGGATCCGGCATATTTGGAGCACGTTCGTAATAGGGAGCGTTGACTTGGAGACAAGCTTGGCTGAATATGCGCGGGTGTCGTGCTGTCACGATACGACTGAACTATATTGGCTAGGAATCTTTTGAACGAGCATACCCAGTTCGCATGCTCGTCCAAATGATTGGCCTCAGGGGCTACCCTGCCTGCAATTGGGCGATGCTTGCCATCGGGTCCGACTTCTAGCTGATCATCCTGTTTCGCAGCAGAAGGCTTTCATTCGCCATTCAGTTGGCCGATCGGCGAATCTGATGTTTTTGACCGTCCACGGCATCACAACTGGAAGCAGATGACAAGGGCTCAATCATACACATACTTACCTGTAGAGAATAAGATACTTAAGTACCTATACCATCAGGCAGTCAAAGTCTTGGCAGATGCTAGCTAAGCGACACCCAGGCGCAGGAGCGCTTGGACAAGGAGTTGCTACGGGGGTTAGGTGATTACGAGCGAGCAAGCTTAGAGCAGCCCCTGTGAGATAGACTGATGGTGAGACATATAGCTCGAGTTTGCCACTGTCCCTCACTTCGGTCTTGATAGCAGTAGAGCATTGTTCATAAGTAGTCAACGGCAACTGCCCGGGAATTCTTCCTCAGACGAGTGCGGGGGATGCCTAGTAGTAGGTAGGAGGTACGCTTGCCAGTGTTTGGCGGCTGATGAATGTCTGCCCTTCCCAATGACATGCTTTTCCATACCTAGTTACGACGAAGCTTGTCATACTCGCAATGACTGCCTCCATCATGCTGGCCCACAGCACGAACTCTCAAGTATCCGCGCCAGCCGCTGAATGCAAGGAACTCTGGGACACCTACTCAATGTGGTATCGCTCTGCTGTCTCATTACAATCACCAATGTAGAATTACCTAGGTATGCATCCACGACTCAGGCGAACTTCACGAGCATGCGAGCAATGCCGCCAATCACGCCGTCGGTGCGACTCTTCATATCCATGTCAGCAGTGTGTGACACTAGGAGTTCACTGCGAGGTTCGAATGAAAGCACGACCAAACCGACAACGACAGCAGCACACTGCGGGGAGCCCAGCGACTGATGGCGGCCTTGATGTCAACCATTCGAACAACTCCAAGCCACAAGACTCAGGATGGGAGCCATCTGTCGGTAGAGCAGTCGAGACAAGGCCCAAGGTCGACGTGTACGAGCTGACCAAGGGCCTCGTTCAAGACGTACTACAGAGACAACATGGTAGCTCTGTCTAGTTCAGCTGAGACGTCGAGCTAATGATCGCAGGCTATAGCTTCGAATGTATGCTGGTCGAGCCGCATTCTTCGGTTCATCAAACGACCCAGAGCTCTGCCCCAACTTCTAGAGCTACGATCGAGCAACTAAACCTACCACTAAGTTTGTCCCACGTCAAGCATTTGTTGGAGCATTTCGACAAGATCATGGGCTGGCCCAATCCTGGACTCGTCGACACTAGGGACCTACTGATGACGGCTCGCGCCTACTTGGCGCTCATGATCGATATTTCAGCCGAAGGGCTATCAACACTACTGAAAACGACACGTTTGCCGATGGACTCCACGGCTTTGTTGTTTGCAGCTCTTGCGCTCGGCGCTGTGGCGAAGGGAGATCTCAACCAAGGCAGATTCTATTTTGACACTTCTCTGGAGATGGCCAAACTTTTCGTCAGTCAGCAGACGCTAGATCTGTGCCTCGCGTACTATCTGCAGCACTTACTCGCCCTCCGATTTGGCACCTCAAGTTATGCGCAGGGAATCATGGCTCATGCATTCCTAGTGGCCCATCATTTGGGAATACAGCGCAATTCGCACGGCAATCCTGGCTTGAGACTCTTTCTCCTCATCTATATGGCAGACCAGTACGGCAAGTGACTATGATTGATGCTTCCCACATTGACGTCGCTGCAGGTACGGTTCGACCCAGCAGAACACCGAGCCTCTAATTCGGGCATCAAGTATTGATGTTCGCACTTTCGAGAACCTGGCCGAAGCCGAGCCTCACCTTCAGACGTTGATTGATCTGGTCACAATAAATGGATATGTCATTGAACACTCTTATCGAAACACTGTTCTTACCGACGATGAGATCAGGGCTCTTGAAGCAAGAATTGGTGAGCTATGCGCTCATCGAAAACGTCCATTACAGTCGGACAGTGGAACTTTCAAGTCAAACTACGACCTGATTGCATATATACACATGATGTGGTACGTGTGCTCGATGAGACGAGTGTCCTTGCTGATCAAATATCCCAGCTGCCGCCTGAAGCTACGGGTGCCTGGCCTCGCTACACAGTCATCGATTATCGCCTCCATCTCCACCTGTGTACACGCGGCACAAGGAGTGCTTGCAGGATATCACCAGCTCTATCGACCAATCTTGAATGTGCTATGTGGCGCACATTCCATGCAACAGAAAAGTCTCCCAGAGCAGCTTGCGACGCCCAACGCAGCATCCCTTGCGGTGACCTGGAGACAGGTTCGGAGAATAATGACTTCTACCTTCGTCATCATCTTCGCATATCAACACGGCGAACTTCTCCACGATGATGCATCACGGTTTGTGGCAATGACGAGATTGCTGCTTGAATACCCCCGGTGGAGGTGGGGTGGCAAGCTTGACGAGCTCATCCAGACACTGCATGACATTTCAAATCTAGCGAACCTGGCAATTGTGAAGCAACTGCGGGCTCTATTGCCAGAGCAGAGTGAGCAATTTCTCCAGCACCTGGCCGCCCGTCAACCTCTTCTACCGAGTGAGACCTCCATCGTGGGTCAGAACGGACAAGACATCCCTTCCAATCACTGGTCTGCAACATGTTGGCCTCCCATATACGACATGCCGTTCGAGTACGACCTACCCGACTTCGGCAACGGCATGCAAGCAGAAGATGTACAGCAACTCTGGAGCAGCATTTGGAATCCTGCCGACGTCTTGTGAACACTTCGTGCTGTGAACCCTCCATGATCTACCTTGTCAGAGACTCGATATCCGTGATCCAGAATGGCGTTCGAGGCACTCCCAAGCGACAGGCCGCCAGGGTACGGACATAATCGAAGCGCTCTACTGAGTTGCCTCAAGCTACAATTTATGGCGCTTTTCTCCCTTCTGCAGCTTGCGAAATTGCTCCTGAGGATAACCTCGCTGAAGCGCTTCCACGCCCCCTAACAGCTCCCGGACAGAATGAGCGTCGTATTCGACCCGCTCAGACCGCAACATGATCTGCTTGGTCGCCAGAACGCTCGCAGAGCTCAGATGCGAGCCGAGCAGTCCCACACAAACTTCATCGTACACTCGCTGCGTGAACTGTTCGGCATCGCCCCCAAGCGCGTCAGCCTCAAAGACACCATTCACAAACCCACTTGCGACCAGTCGATCGATCGAGATCTTCCGCGCCATTAGCAACGCCTCGTTGGCTAGACTCCTTCCCATGCGGTTGACCATGGACTTGGTGGCGGCCCCTTCGACCACGACGCCGATAGAGTTGAACGCCGCGAACAGGTACGTGTGGGGTGCGGCGTAGATGAAGTCTGAGTGGGAAACGAGCGCAGACGCCAGGCCCGCCACGGGACCGTTCAATGCCGTGACGAGGATGTTAGAATGCGAGTAGAACGCTTGTGCCAGGTCGAGGATGTCGGCCATCTCGTGTACGTGGTGGCGTCGGCTGTCGTCGTGGCTGGGACCGTCGCGGGTCTCGTTGATGTCAGCGCCTCTGTGGTTCAGAAAGTGGGCGTCAGTTAATCGGAATATTTTCGGCGACAGTTCACGTCGTGAGCAACAGTTCTGACCTACGAAGAGAAGAAGCGCCCAGTGCCTGTTAGCAGGGTGATGTAGACGTTTTGCTGCTCCGCGGCGGCGCGCATGTGATGGCCTAGCTGAATACGAATGTCTTTCGTCAACGCACCCAGCTTACTGGGGTTATTAATCGTGATGATGGCCACGTGGGCCTTGTATTCAAGCGCGCAGGACATTATCCCGGAGCCAGCAGAGAACGGCTAGAGAAGAAGGGAGAAATATGGCACGCATGGCCAGGGCAATAGCCCCTCTTATACCCATCACTTGCACTCAGCCTCGCGATATCGGATCTACGCGTGATCTCTACAACTCTAGCCTAGAGCGAGTGCTTCTACGAATTCTTTACTACAGCTTAGCACTCCGCTGTTGTGGAAAGCACTGCTCCCGCAGCGCCTTCTTCTGGACCTTGCCCATCGCATTCCTGGGCAACTTCTCCAGCACCCTCAACTTCTGAGGTAGCTTATACGCCGCCAGCTCACTCCGTAGGCACTCCCTGATATTCGCCATCGTCAGCTCCGCGGCTTTGCCCTCCACGGGCACGCAGACGGCTGCCACTGCCTCGCCCCATACCGGGTCCGGCACGCCCACGACTGCGACCTCTTCGACGAACGGCAAATGTAGCAGCGCAGTTTCGATGTCCAGGCCGGAGATCTTGAAACCGCCGGACTTTATAATGTCGGTGCTGGCGCGACCCTGGATGAAATAGGCGCCGGGATGAGTGGCGCGTGTGAGCGCCAGGTCACCTGTGCGCCACCAGCCGTCGGGCGTGATGTCTTTTTCTGCGGCGCCGGGCTTGCGCCAGTATCTACGGGATATTTTTAGTCTGCGGTTGCTTGACGTAGGTGAGTCGTGTGGAACTTACTCTTGCATCTGACCGCCGCTCTGGACTTGTATTTCGCCCATAATGTCTGGGACATCCGTCACATCGCGCCCGTCTGCTGCTATCAGACGGGACCTTACGCCGGGGAGCGGCCAGCCAACACTGCCCTGTGGACGAATGAATGTTTGCTACGCGTTGGAAATGGCATTAATATCTCACCTGGATGCGTCCCCCGTCTGCCAGCCGCTCCGAGTGCGTGATTCCAGTTTCCGTCATGCCGTATCGCTCCAGAAGCAGATATCCCTTTGCGATTCGACTCCAGGCGTCTCGGATAGGAGCTGGCAATGCTGCTGAGCCGCTGATAGCCAATCGAAGCCGGCATGCTGCATTCGTTGCTTTAGTCGCTTTGACGGGATCGTCTTTGTAGTTGCGGTCATAGTGTGCTATCATTCGCACCCAGATGGTCGGCACCGCCATAAAGACGGTGATAGGAGGGCGTGTAGGGTCCATCATTCGACCCCAGATAAGGTTCTCGTTGAATTTGGCTACGAATTCGACGGTCGCGCCCGTCCACAACGGCAGCAGCAATGACAAAAGCAGACCGTGCCCGTGATGGAGTGGAAGCGTATGGAGGATGCGGTCCTCGGAAGTCATCTGCCACGCTTCCGCTAAGGAGTCGAAGAGGAATGCATAAGACTTTCCTGTGTGAACCACCCCCTAATTGAGGAGATGGTGAGCTTGCTGAGATGTGAATGAGGCTTCACCTGATGGCGCTTACCTTAGGAGGCCCCGTCGTGCCAGAGGTATATATTATGATGCCCGGATTCTCATCCGCCAGGCCAAGTTTCGTGAAGTCCAACGTCTACAGACCAGGTCAATGTGGCTCCTTCAATACAGCTTCCGGAGGGCCCTGACCGTTTGTGGCACTGCTTCCGCTGGGATTTGTGATATGTCAATACACGTCCGGCCAGCCATGAGCGGCTGGATTTTGCTCCTGAAACTCGAATGATAGATGATAAAGTCCTGGTCGGAATCGTTCACTGTGTGTGCCATCTCCAGCGGCGGATGACTTGAACATATCGGCACTGGTGGTGATTGGTCAGTATAGCGTTTTCAAAGCATCAGAAGGTGTATGCCGCTCTCGTACCAACAATTGCGCCGACGCTCCACACGGACAGCAATGCAGCGACGAAGTCCAAACCCGGCGGCGCAAGCAGACCAATTCGGGCACCAAAGAGCTCTTTATTGTTGTGTTCGGCGGCGGTTATGAAGCGTTCGCGGAAGACGGTTAGCCGTGTGAGAAGGTGCGAGTACGTGTGGTTTCTAGGTGGGCGAGACGCGTCGATGGGGTCGACCACGGCTACACGGTCGGTGGCGGCATAGGACACCAGTTTGCGGAAGTATGATGCCATTGCGTGTACTGCAAAGATCGGTCATGGAGAGGACGTTAATGGGCTGAGCTGAATGAATCGTACAGCAGCAGCATCGAGGAGCTTTATCTTGCAGTATTTGTTGTCGAGACCCGAGTGCTGCCACCGAGGCTACCCAGGCCGCTTCCTGGGGTCAGGGTGTCCAAGGAAGTAAGTGAGGTTGACACTTTTGGGTACATGTTGAGGGGGAGCTGCAGGCGCCAGGGAGCAGGAGTTCCGACCATGGAGACCTGGGTTGAAGCATCGAGCGCATACTCGGCAATGAACGGTGCCCCTGAGACATGCGCTGAAGATTCGCGGTGGCACAAATTTGCCAGTGCCGAAGTGCTGGAGGTACGGGTTGGAGGATATAGAGGAGGAAGCGGATATCCCAGCAGACGTATATCCGTATATCCGCACATCCACACGATCCCACCACCAGCGCCGCCGCCACTGAGCGTCCAGACGAGGATGTGGACAAATCGTGGAGTATGCGCTGAACTCTTTCTCCTCGTCCACTGTTCTCGACCAGTCACTGTCTCCGCATCGCAGAGCTGTGAGCAAGCCCATCAATGCCAAGCATCCGCCTCTCCACGGAACGAAAAGAGTAGACCAAGGTACCCCGTGTTCGCCAGCATCCACAATCGGGGTATAGACCATCCAACGATGGATACTCCTGATATTATAGCACAACGAGACCTACGCTCTGGTAGTGATTATAGCTATAAAGTCAGCCTCGATCCTAGTCCTCTGCGATCAATGTCTTCGATCTCGTGTCAACCTCCCAATCAGTGGTTGGCAGTCAATCATTTTCAAGCTCATCCCAAGCCATGGCAGTATCCGATGAGAAGACGACGATGACAACCACTTTGGAAGCAGCGGCAACCTCGCGTGACATCAAAGGTGGTAGCTTCTCTCCTGCCGCCTCCACCGTCGAACACGCAGAGGGAGGCACAGCCAAAGACACAGCCAAATGGGTCGAGAACGGCCTAGTCGAGCGCGAAGCTCGTTTCATGGCCACGGTCTCCGAGAAAGAGTCCAGTCGCATCTATCGAAAGGTAGACCTTCGTGTCATTCCGATGCTCACCGCGTTGTATTTGATCGCACATCTTGATAGAGCCAATCTTGGTGAGTTGATGCCGTGTTGATCCAGGAGGAAAAGCTTATCATGTATGCAGGAAATGCAAAACTCGAAGGCCTCGAGAAGGATCTCGGTATGGTCGGCAACGACTATAACATCGCCGTGTCAGTCTTCTTCATTCGTAAGGATGCTTCCTTCCCGACTTACCTACCAATCTGAGATCATATAGCCTACATCCTTTTCGAGCTGCCGAGCAACATGGTCCTCGCCCGGTTCAAGCGTCCATCGCTCTATCTGAGCATACTCGTCACCGGATGGGGCGTCTCCGTGCTTGGCTCGGGTTTCACAGACAGCTTCGCCGGCCTTTGCGTCTGCCGCTGTCTTGTTGGCGTCTTCGAGGCAGGTTTCCTCCCTGCGGCTTTCTGGTTGATATCCCAGTGGTACCCGCCCTACCGAGCACAGTCTCGGACAGGCATTTTCTACTTCGCTGCCGCTACCTCTGGTGCATTCTCGGGGCTCCTCGCTGCGGCCATCGCTCAAGTACGTATACCTATCAACCTGGGCCGGGCGAGACATCGGTCTTCCCGCTTCAGGTTCTTTCCGACACTTGTTTTGTCTGACGGGTGCAATAGATGGACGGCCTCGCCGGCAAGGAGGGCTGGCGGTGGATTTTCATTATCGAAGGATGCCTCAGCGTCCTCCTTGGACTAGGAGCGTATTTCCTCTTGCCTGATACCCCAGCGCTGTCAACTAGCTGGCTCGCTCCCGAGGAGATCCGCTACCTGGAGCTGGTCTTCCGCGCAACCAGGGGCAGGAACGCTGCCACTGGAACAGGACAGGAAAAGCCGAAGAAGAAGGTCAATTGGAAGGCTCTGCGTGCCATGTTGACGGACAAGAACCTCTATCTGCAAAGTATGATTGCAGCTGGATCATCGCTTCCGAACAACGGTGTAAGTCTTCTCTCGCTCGCCCACACAGTGACGATCTAATGTGCACAGATGAAATACACGCTTCCGCAGATCGTGAAGAACATGGGCTATACGTCAACCAAGGCTCAGCTTCTGTCGGTGCCACCGTTCATGGCTGCTGGTCTGATGACGATTGTATCGTCGTTCTGGGTCGACAAGCGGCGGTCCAAGAAGTTGCCACTCATTCTACTCTGTCAGTGCATGCTGTTAGTTGGTTTCTCGGTTCTCTTCGCACTCGCTCCTCATATCAAGGACCATATTGCCGTCTGCTATACCTTCGTGGTCATCGCGTGCATGGGCATATATCCAATCGTGAGTATCATCTCTCCATTACCCTGGGGTCCAGTCCTCACATGACTTGTAGGTACCAGCAGCGTCGACTTGGTGCATCAATAACCTCGCCGGCCCCGAAAAACGAGTGGCGAGCATCGGTTTCTTCACCACACTTGCCAACCTCGGAGGCTTCCTCGGGAGCTGGGTCTTTCTCAATACCGAAAGTCCGGCCTACCCGACCGGCTTCGGCACGTGCCTCTCGTTTGCCGCCGTCGGGATCATCTGCTCCCTCACCGTGGAGTGGACGTACAAGCGGCACAACAAGAAGTGGAGAGCTTTTCGCGTGAGGAGATTGAGCAGATGTACACGGCCGAGCAATTGGAAGAGATGGGCGACCGCAGTCCATTGTTCAAGTACATTCTGTAGGCAGACAGCGATTGCTTCATGCGGTGGTCAATAGCATGTGGCCCCACCGCTCTTGCGTACGGGAAACGGAGTCGGAGTTCGCAGTGCAGGAGTTGAGAATCGCGAGGCCTGGACTGGACAGATAGATAGACAAGCAGTTCAGCTGTCCATGCCTGCGTAAGCGTCCCAATGCCGCGCGGTGCCAGTGCTTCTCTCCGCTTTATCCCTGCTTGCTCTTCGCTCCTCACCCATGACCCTGAGCCGCTCGATCTTGTCATTCGCCGAAACAAGCACGGCGTGCAGGCCCGTGTGATCATCTGGTCCAGCTGTATCGAAGGAGTACTCCTGATCAAAGCCTGGGAAGACTGGACTCGACGATCCCATCGGCACCAGAAGACCATTTTCGTAGCAGATCGGCGTCACACCCATCTGTGGCAGTGGCGCAAGCGTCCTCAGATAACCCAAACCCGTCTGCTCCTCAATCGTCAGCGGAGGCAGCGGTGCACTCGTTTCATCACAAGCATCATGCGCGGTCGCAAAGCGCGATGTCTTGAAGTATTTCAAGATGCCCATTGCGGTGCCGCACAGGCTCGGGCTCAACAGCCACCCGTCCTCCACGGACACTTCTCCCCTAAAGCGTTTCAGCAACATGCTCTGGATGGCCAGCGCGGTAGAATAGCCAGTCGTGTAATCATTGATGACCATTCCTGGCGGCCACTGCGGCCGGCCATCGCCCACACCCTCACCGCACAGCGCCATCATGCCGCTCGACGCCGATCCCTGCATGTCAAAGCCTGGCGTATGCGCCCATGGGCCAGTAGTACCGTACACGCGGATATGCGACACGATCATGGCAGGGTTGAGGGCGAAAATGTCCACGTCGTCGAAACCGAATTTCGCAATCGCGCCAGGGCGGAATGAGTCGATCCACACGTGCGCTTCCTGCACTAGAGTGCGGAGCCGCGCACGGTCGGAGTTATTGTTGAGGTTGAGGCGGGTTGAGGCGGTGCCCAAATTGGCATAGGTGTAGACGAATTGGTGCTCGAAGCCGTGCGTGAACATGATTTGCAGGACGGAGGCGCCGTGCTCGGCCAAGGTGCGACCTGCCGAGGGGCCAGCGATGGCGTGGGTGAGGCAGAGGACCTTGATTCCTGAGAGGGGCCGGCGAGGTTCGGTAGGGAGGGCCGACCAAGGCGAGAAGGGGGCGTTACCCCCGGTGGGAAGCCGTCGTGACGGTACCCAAGGAAGTTTCGAGAGGACTTGACCCTGTGGATGGGCAGTCCACGAGCTTTCGGTTTGGCAGATGGCCATCGGCATGCCTGCGCTGAGTGCGAGGTCTTCGAGATCTACAAGAATCATCAGTACCAAACACACTCGAATATTTTGCCATGAGCGGAGTGTTCGTTGCATCTTACCAGTCGAGAACCACTGCTTGACCTTTTCTCTCACATCATGCTCCGCCATCGAACACCCCAGCAATGCAGTCCACTTGTAAGCCAGGTCCACGTACACAGCGCTCAGCACGGCATACTTTCCGTCTCTGGTCTCGAAGATGTTGTTGATGAACGGATTTCCTGCCACGACATCCATAGTGATCTCTTGCCCGTTGATCGTTGGAGTCATTCCGATCCCAGGGTCTATATAGTTGTGGCCTCTCCGTAGGTCAGCTGTGATAGTCTGTCGTGGTCCGCCACGGGCCTCGAGAATCTCAGCCGCGGCGACAGCATTGGCGAGAGCGGGTATGCATCCCACAAGGGTGAGGTTCAGATTTTGGCTGTGCGTCGTGTTGGGATGGGGAATATCACCTTCGAATCGAACATTGGAGCTCGCGGCACCTTCTTGCTTGCTGACGTCGAACTCTTGCAGGATGTCTTCAAGGGTCTGGTAAGCTGCTTCGTGAGTTGACCGCAGCAAAGGGTATCCTTTGACGAGCGTATTCACGTGCATTTTTCACACGGGTGTATACCTGCTAGGAAATTCACATGGTGGCTTCCTCTTGTCGAGCCTGAATCCAACCATCATATATAGCATCATGATACTGTACGTATGCTCGGATGATGTGGATGGAAGAAGCCAAGGAGCCATACTTTGGGAGATCTCTGCGGATATACGGTTGTAGTGCTCGGGCACCTGCCGGTAAGGGCCTCATTTAGATATTTGAGAATGATGGTCTGCAAAGACCACACGGCGCCGAGTGTGCTGTCCCCACTAATCTTCAACGTACGCGTGTCGCTCGCCAATGGCATACATTAGATGAATGCCCACGATCTGGCATTGTGCGACGGTGTTCGCGGCCAGGGTCCAAATTTTCGAAAGCCTTAGATGCGAAGAGATGTTCAAGGAGGGACCTGTCTGGATACAGGATGGATGAGAAGACTCAGCCGAACCAGCAATGCTGGATCGTCGCTGATCACCTGGCATGATAAAGGGTAAAGGGTAGACGTTACCATGCAGCATGTTAGTACAGTCCTCATGGGTGATGTCGATTAGGCAGTTTTGGTAGACTTTTCTAGCCCGCAGCCCATTCCAGCAGGTCACAATGTTCAGGGCGACCCCGACCCTTTTTCCGAGGTCGTCATCATGCTGGATCATCAAGTAGACGACTTCATCTTATTACCTCTGGTGACTCTATGCTCGAGAGCGAGATAAGATGAGGCTGTAGGCTCGTTCCCAGCCATACGCCAGTCGCGCTGGCCAGAGATGTCCTAGCTAAAGCAAAGCAGCAGCAAGAAGACGCCTGAGCTCAGTATGAGAATACGCAAGCTGTCTGCCTCATGATTGCTGTATGATGTCTGATCGCGGCGACTCTCAGATTCAAGCTGTTGGCGCTTGAGCCTGTCCAGACGACTTCAGACGCAGCAAGTGCTACATGTGATCTGGATCGTTGTAAGATCCCATTGCACGACTAATTCTGCAGAGCGAACACCAGCCGCACCAAACTTTGCGATGACAGCTTCGCTAACAACGGATGAGCATACTTGAGAGAACACGTGGTCACACAAGTCGAGGTGCAGCATTTATCTGGTCTGAATCAGGGGATAGACACGTTGAATACCTAGCTCAAGTTTGCGCAGCTTTAGAGTCATGGTACTAAGTACTTAAGTAGGTTCTCGCGGAACGAGCCTCAGCTCCCGTCACTTGGGGGATCTGTCTAAAATGTGAGTCACCAATATGACTCCAAGTATGCCAGCGTAAGGCAGAAAGCGCCAAGACTCTCTTCGACACCGATGCATAGGATCCGTGAGGCTCCTGCCAAACCTCACTAACATTGCTTTGAGCAGTTACTTCCCACGCTCCACCTCGTACGAAGCGGACTCGGATCTCCCTCATACTTCTGCCCCAGCCAAAAATTAAATTCCAGACAGCAGATGACCACCTGACCAGAAGCGAGCTACACAGAGAGCCTGCATTTCTCGTCGTCACTATGTCTGAGGCATCAGATAATGGGTCTGATACGACCAGTTCTACTCGTGGCGAGGAAGCAGCCCCTTTGCAGGGGAGTTTGACGTCGAATCAGCAGGAGGACCTCGACCAGCTGTATCACCCGCTCTACGCTGACTTCACGCTGAAATGCGGCGATTTGAAGTTAGATGTCCAGCGCTCGGTCCTTTCGCGCCAGTCTGACTACTTCCAGACACTCCTGGCTGGGAAGCATTGGGCTGTATGTAACCCATATTGCGCCTCCTGCGTCATTGACCGATCATGCACAGGAGAATTACACCCAATGCATCAATCTCAACGATCACGAACCCGCGCTACTTGAGCAAGCGCTGCGGTTTTTCTATGCAAGAACATACGACGCCGTGCAGCAACCCAAAACACAGACCTTGTACTTCAACTTTCGAATGGCCAGCCTGGCAGACTCCATCATGGCATACAAGCTCCGAGAAGCTGCTCTCGCTTATTGCTGGGAACGGCTGGCTCACGATCTGATCAGCGTGGAAGAAATGGCCAAAGTGGTGCCCCTTGTCTTTGAAGACAAACGAGCAGATGATTGTGAGATGCGTACCAAGTTAATCAACTACTGTGTGCACCATCGGGACAGACTCTTTTCTATGGTCGATGAGGCGTCGGACGCCGGCGTTGACTCCGGTGACTTGAGGGCAACGACTACCACAACTATGAACCCCTTCTCGAGGGCGGCACCCGATGCAAATCGAGACCAGAGCCAACACCCTCCGAAGAAGCGAAGAAAGGTCTCAACCAGAGACGGTAGTCCAGACGGTGTTCATATCACGGACGACATTGTTCGTGCGCAAGAAGTCGCTCTGCGGCGGGCAAATGTACAGTCCATCTACGACATTCTGGAGCAAGAAGAGCCTGTCGCGCTCGCCATTGCGCAGTCTGAAGCTGAGAACATGAGAGTGCTGCGAGAACAACTGGCTTCGTCCATTAGTGAGCGCACAGTGCTTGAGGAGAAACTGATTGTGGCGACAACCAAACTTGAGAGTGTCAAGGAGGCCACGTCTAAGGACGAGATCGAGGCAGCAAGAGTGCTGCGCTTGATCAGGAAGCACACCATCTGCCGGAATGACAACTGCCGAAGAACGGCGTTTGCCATCGACATGAAGCAGGATGGGTCCATTGCAGGCTTGAGATGTGTTTCTTGCAATGCGAAGCACCGTCGCACTGACTAGTCTTGTTTGCGCAGTAATAAAGGAATCTGCAGCTTTCCGATGAATCGACACCACAGCCTACAAGTTCAATCTAGTATGGCTGATAGCCTTGGCCGCCAGTCGAAGATCAGGCTATATCAAGCAGGTCCTTTGGTGTATCTATGGTGGGCAATGGATCTTGCAGTCAAGGCATGGGCACACCGTGTTTGAGTTCAATATGGATGCATAATAGCTGGTTACCAACGCCATCCGCAACCCAGATCGAGGTAGCCTGGGACGGCAGACTTCGTCTTTGTCTTAGGTATCCAGATAGCTAGCACTTGCCAGAATCAGAATGACTTGCCTTTGCCCCGACCTGTACCATCACAATTACCATGTGCCAACTTGGCAGGCTGTTCGGGCATAAATTGAGCGTTTACCGTAGCGGGTCAGTTGAACCTCAAGATTTCGAGTCAGGGCGGGCTCTGAGGGCTGGGACTGTTTTCAAGATCGAGCAAGGAAATTGGGATGAGCCGCACTTGAGACTCAAAACGCAGAATCAGCCCATCATCAATTTGCCTGCCAGGGAGGTCGCTGTGGAACTTGGCGTGAGGTGTGTTAAGGATAGAAAAAACGCTCACCTTGTCCAACAGCTTGCTTGAATGTAAGTAAGTGTTAGGCCTTGGCGTTAGGCAACGACCCTGATGACTCTATGTTGCCCGTTTGCTTTCACTTTCAACTTTCACTTCCACTCAGGCACTTTCAGAATCTTACCGTCCTTGTTTCTCCAGAAAATGTTCTTTGCCGCCCACTCCCTCTGACGATCATTTCCCATAGTTGAAGCATCCTGAGTGCGGCGTACTGACACCTTCTATTCCTCTGGCTGTGCACCCGACCAGCACGTGCCAGACGTTTTGGCAGATTGAGTGCAGCCACAATGAGTTACAACTCGATCACCACCATTCAGCATGGACCGCCAGCCCTCACACCAAGATTCCGACTCCTCGATTTGGCGCCCGAGATACGTCTGATGGTGCTGAAAGAACTATTCCAACCCATTCGTCTCGAGCTCCAGGATCGCAATTGTCAATGCCACGACGCCGAAGGCCGCCTGATGACCGTTGAACAAATCCGACAACAAGTCCCCAGTGTGCTTCTCGTCAACAAACTCATCTACTCCGAAGCAATCGGTCTGTACAAAGCGTGGCCAGTGTCTCTAGTCACGTACGACATTCTACCGAACGACGCGCTCACCCGAGTCATCGCCAAAGGATTTCAGAGAGTTACTCAGATGTTCGTCGACGAAGAGACAGTCATCCTCCCCGAGCGCACTCTGCTACCAGCTCTGCAAGAAGTCATCATCCACCTCTGCTGGGACGACGAATACGGCACTGCAGACAACCTCGATTTTGGCGTGACTAAGGAGAACCTGCTCGAGAATATCCTGAAGAGATTCGACGCAACCAACATCGCCCATGCCATCAAACAGGCCAAGGAGGAAGGAGATCTGCCATACCGCTTGCTGACCGAGACGGAGTACATGTTGTGCTGTGAGCATGATCATTGTGATCCTGTATGGTGGCAGGTAAGTCCTGGTCCTGCACCAACTCATGTTGTGTCGGATATGAGCATGATGGCTGACATGTGACAGGAGATTCGTGTTGACGTTGAGACTCGTGACTTTTTGTACGTCGGTAACACCGATCCCACCGAACACGAACCCGGCTGTCCTGGTACTCCTGAAGATGGTGACGACGAGAACGGAGAAGGGGCTGAACCCGCGAACGTGGAAGACGGAGGGGTTTCGGTCGCTGTGGAGGGCGATGAGAACAAGGAGAATGTCGAGGCCATCGCTGTGTAAGATTCCGGCAAAGGGGGCTGCTCCTTCAACGGGAAGGGCGCTAAGGAATGCTACGACTCCGATGATAGTGATACCCAACATGATACAAAGCAAGGCGTTAAGGAATGGTCGTCAACAGGGAGGACTCTGTGCACCCACATGAATACAGAATGCACATAAAGCACAGATAGTCCAGCTTCATGCAGCTTGCTTTGACAGACACAGCGCCCTCCCTGGCCAGAAGTTCCAACTTGTTCCCTGCCTATTGACTGACGCTCAAGTGAGGCTCCTCTGAAAAACCGACTGCTGGATCAGCCACCGTAATCAGACCTACAGAGTCCTCCCTGGCCGATAAATTCACCATGCATCTTGCTAAATCTTTCCTGTGAACTGACGCTCAAGTGAGCCTCATCCGTTTAACCCCTGGGAGGCCTTCACGATGTCTAACTTCCTTCGCAACCTCGTCCGAGGCCGCCAAACCCCCAGAACCACGATCACAAAGCCAATAACAGCCATGTCGATCGAAGAGCTACTTGACGCAACCGGCAGTGTGGTTCTGGGCGATGGGGTCTTGATGACTCTTCAGGCACTGCTGACATGACGCACACCTTCGACATCAGCAAGTACCTCTCCATCTGCAACGTCAATGCTCCTTTCCACCAGGCCAAACAGCTCGAAATCGACGGCAGGCAACGCGTGACCAGCAAATTCGAATTCAATTTTGTTATCGTGAGGATGTCATCAACAATGGACTTCTGATGCTGTACGCACAGTCAAAAGCTAATATCTTATCCATGCACAACCATCCTGGTGCCCTCTGTTTCCTGTCATCGCTCACTTCAAGCGCGCCCAATATTTGAATTGCCCACTATGGTGAAAAGAAAGTCCGCCATTCTCCCGATGAATCCTTCTCCCTACAAGTCAACAATCCGCTGCCACCGGTCCCTCGCCTCCTGCTCCATCCTCGCCTTCGCATCCAGATCCACCTCCTCGACCAGCGTACCTTGCTCGATCGCTTTGGACCTATGCTTCTGGTACAGGTGAACCTTGATCGCCATAGCGGCGTGGAGTGCGTAGAGTAGCGCGCTCACGAGTTGCAAGGCAACGTTGATGTCCCAGATCGTGCGGGTCGAAAGTGTGGGGCATTCGTTCTTGTGGAGTGAGGAATCATCGGTGATTGACGACTTGGTGAAGCAGGATGAGGCGAGGTAGGTTATGGAAGAGGCGAAATAGATTAGGGAGAGGGGAATCGAGAACTATATTCCGGTCGTTGTGTCAGAGCTGATTGTACATACCTAATGCTTGTGCATTTGTTTTCGCTTCCTTGACGTATAGCAGTTACGAAGGGACTTACACATATTGCCATCTTAGGCACGTTCGACCGCGCGAGTATATGCAGATGAGCCGAAGGAACAGCGTTGAAGAAGGACAGTCCCGGCACAATCAGTGTCTGTATCACACTGCCACTTTACCAACAAGTCAGCTTTGGCATTGACCTTCTGCATCACGATGCGACTCACAATGTCAAATCGTTGTTCTTAGACACTACAACCAGCACGCCGAGCACGATTTGGACGATACTCAGAACCAGCAATGTCATGACGACGTAGGCGGCATAGCCGGTCCATCTCGCGGCATCCGACCACCGCTTGTCGCCTTTCATCGAGGCATCTGTGAAGTCGAACCATCGTCCTAGCGCCATGTTGTGCCTTGTGTGTTCTCAGTGAGGTGGTATAGTTGGAAGTGGCGTAGTGTGCGGCGTCTGTGAAGGCAGCAGTGTGCCCATCGCTATCACCGACGTCGACATTTCGGATTTACCGTATCTTGGAGATCGGTCAGTATCTATTCGGCAATGATCAGTGCAAGGGTGGGATCGTGCGAGAGCCTCAACGCGGGGGTGGCATTTGCAGTGCCGTCTCAGCCGGCGACACGGGGGCCCCATGGGGGCCGTCATGCGTCATTGTGTCGAAGTTGCCTTGTTCAAACCGCATTCCTTCTTCGCAGCCTCAACTCGCGGCAAACGATCGGGACTGCTATATAAAGCATACAAGCCGTACCGCTTCCACGTGTATTATGCTTCTTCACTTCTGAGGTCCTTTCCTGCATTTTAGCCTCAATGCCCTTGAGCCTCACGCCCGGAGAGTCGAAACAGACTTTTGTGCGGAGAACAGCCTCCGCTCTGCCATGACGTCCACCACGAGCTGTTCGAATCTTTTTACTGGCTATGTGCAGCGGTGACACTTGAGAATGGTACACCGACCTTCCCATTTCGGCATGTATTTGATGTCGACCGTGGTCGGTCAACTGCCGTGAAGTGAGGAGTACGGCACCGGCGCCACACGATGCTGTGGTACATCATGGCCTCATCGGAAGCTCTTGAGAGCTTACGGAGCTCAACTCGAGCTTCTGCCACTCATCATCAGAATCAACAAGATGTTTTTGATCAGCCTACTCACCGTCGCATGTCTAGCTACTATCTGCTCTGGGAGACCAGCCGCGAGCAGTAACATAGCTTCACTTTACCCACGACAATCAAGCTCAAGCAATAGCAGCCTTGATGTCGATCTTGGCTATAGTGTCTACCAAGGCGTCAATAACGCAACTTCACAGCTCAACAATTGGAGAGGTGTCCGCTTCGCTGCTCCGCCGACTGGGCAGCTCCGATGGCAGCTACCACAAGCTCCAACATCCAACCGAAGCTCACCCATCGATGCTAGTCAGTACGCACCGACGTGCTACCAGAGTGGAAACTCAGCTGGTGGTGCTATCAGACCTGGTAATCAGTCTCTGGCTGCCGAAGACTGCTTATTCCTGAATGTATGGTCTCCAGCTGCTGCGTCAGAGCCTTTGCCAGTATTCGTCTGGATACATGGGGGCGGCTATGGGGCCGGCAGCGGTCGCCAGGATATGACACCCTTCATCAATGCCAACAATAACTCCCTGGTCGCGGTCACTATTCAATATCGGCTTGGCGCTTTTGGTTTCTTGAGCTCTGATGAGGTCAACAGAAATGGCATACCCAATGCTGGACTCTACGATCAGACATTTGGTACGTGGCCCCTTTGTCCTGAGTCGGGCGAGATGAAAGTCTCCTGATTCTGGTTCTCTCTAACATGCATTCATTTTAACACGTGAGACAGCTTTAGAATGGGTGCAGTCATACATTCACCTCTTCGGTGGAGATCCGACGCGCGTGACCATCGGCGGCGAGTCCGCTGGCGGTGGCTCAGTCATGTTGCAAGATATGGCTTACGGTGGTACGCTCGGCAACAAACTCTTCACCAACACTTTTTCTGCCTCGCCCTATCTGCCTATGCAATACGGCTATGCGGATTGGGTGCCAAGTCAAGCATATTACGCTTTCGCCACTGCAGTCGGGTGCGCGCCAAACGATCCATACAATGGCCACGGACAGACTATTTTCCAGTGTCTTACCAGTGCGGACAGCGCACTCCTGGCCAATGCATCAGCAACCGTCTCACAAGAAGGAGTTTATGGTACATGGGGCTTCCTTCCTGTCACCGACGGGCGGCTCGTTCAAGATCTTCCTAGCAGACAGCTCCTGGAGAAGAAAGTGAACGGTCAGAACGCGCTTGTGGGCAATAATGCCAATGAAGGCCCTGCGTTCGTTGCGCAAAACATCACAACCGAGGAAGACCTAGTAGCATTCCTCCGCTACACGTTCCCTCTCTTCAGCGATAGTGACATCCAGCGTGTGCTGTTGTACTATCCCAGCAGCAATGATAGCGACTCCGAATCTGATCCCGTCTTCGCGACTGAAGGCGAATCCGGGCCTACAGCTGTCAACCAGTCAAGCGTGGCCACTGGCCAACAGCAGCGTGCAGACAACATATATGCCGAGACGACCTTCGTATGTCCCAGTTATTGGCAGGCTGAAGCTTATTCGGACCCAGCTCGCAACAAATCTGGTTACAAGTACCAATTCTCGGTTCCTCCTGCAACTCATGGCGCGGACGTGGCTGCGTACTTCAGCCCGCCTGGTGGGGTCATTGGTGCAGACTTATCCCAGGCATTCAAGCAGATACTGGGCAACTTCGTGATACAGAACAATCCGTCGATTCCGGCAGCCGTAGCAAATGGTGCAAATGCGACTATAAGCACAAATGCGGTCAGCAGCTGGCCACCATTCAGCATCGCACAGCCATATCAGATTGATCTCAACCAGACTGGAGGTAGCCCCATCAACGTTCCTGTGCCAGGTAATCGCAATATCACGGTCAACAGTGGCATGTCGGCACAGAACAATATCACGCTAGTCAATGCGTATACCTGGGAAGGGGGAAGAGGACAGAGATGCGATTTCTGGAGGAGCGTTGGCGCTATTGTGCCTGAGTAAAGCAAGCATGAGATGGGACCTCAGCAGCAACGAAGCTTTCCAGTAGCAGGAAACCTGCATAACTTGATGCCTTGGGGTTTATCTTTTTGCTCTGTCCAATACTGTTAATGCATATCGCAGATACCTAGACTGAGGCCACTGCCTGAGCAGCAGCCAATCACACCTGTCAACTCTATACGCCGGCTGACATAATTGCGGCCGCAATAGGCAGGCAGTGACATCCGGGCGCCCTTCGGAGTGCTTGGCTGATGATCACGATCAGCGACTGAACCACGTCGTACTCGTTCACGAACCAGGAAACATGTCGATATAAAAAGATATCTGTATCAGCCTGTCCTGCGTCGAGTGTCAGCTGCCTCGACACCACCTAGGATCGCCAGCCCTCTTTTCCAAACCATGACGGCCATACCAACGAGCACAGCACGCATAACCTGCCTCTGCGGCGCCATATCTGAACCAGGCAGCAAGCTCGTCCAACAAACCTTTCCCATCAAAGAGGAGCTCTGCCACTGCAACCCGTGCCGGCAAACTACTGGTGCTCTTGCTCCTGCGTTTGCGAACTTCAAGGTTCATCCTACACAGGAGACGCTTGATAAATGCGACGTATACGAAAGCTCAACGAAAGTTCGACGGTCAGTACCTCCTGACTGCACGTATGCTGCAAGACCACCACATTTATTTGCCAACTTTGAATTACTCACACAATCATGACAGACTATTCTGCAAGACCTGCGGCACGAAGGTCTTCGTTGCCATATCCAATGATCAAGGTCAGATAGACCACTACAGTGCCCTTGCTGGCTGTATCGAGCGCAATCCTCAACAGGTCAAGGAAGGAGACCAATGGACAAAAGACGTCATCGAGGTCATGCATCACGCTTTCCTCTCTGACACTAACGACGGTGGACTTGCGGGACACCTGCTCAAGGTTGACGGCAACACGCCCAAGTTCTACGAAACGGATGACGAGAATGCTGAGCTATCGATCTCAGTCGTCGAAGCCATGATCGCGAAGTCGAGAGCAGTACCAACGCCTCCCATCGATGCACAGCTCACGGCAGAATGCAGATGTGGCGGCGTCGATCTTCGTATCCTTCGGGCGGACTTTGCCGAGCGGGACAAGGACATCAAAGAGCATTACTCCTATCCAATTGATAAGTACGTAGCTGGTTTGTGCGCTTGTCGGTCTTGCCGTCTGCATTTCGGGACCAGTCTCGTGCCTTGGGCTTACATACCTGTTGGCAATCTCAATGTCGCGTCGACTGGCAGAAAAGTTGTGTTTGGACATGCAGCGCTCGAGCCTGGCTCGAATCCAGGCACGACGCTGAAGCATAGTGAGACGTCAAAGGGAGTGATCAGATCGTGGTGCGGGTCGTGTGGAGCCAGTGTCTTCTTCTGGAGCGCGGAAAGGAAAGGTCGGGAAGAGGTCGTAGACATTTCAGTGGGCATAATTCGGGCGGAGAGTGGTGTTATGGCGAGGGAATGGCTCGAATGGAGGGATTTGTTGAGTTATGACCATGAGGGTACCGACCAGGCTTTGGTGCGGCAGGTCAAGCAGAGCATTGAGGCGGAAGCTAAGGAGTGATCGACTGCTCAGGGTGAAAGAGACCAGATCGGCTGCATGCTCTTGGTTATGTTGCGACTTTCATATCGGTGGATTGTGCAGTCTATGTTGCTTCATCCTCGATCTCCAGGTTGCCGACCTTGAACTTCTGGCCCTTCTTATCTGCATAATTCATGTGGTTATGGTAATCCTTGACACGCTCACGCACATACTCGAGGCCCCGGACCGGCTTAGCATTCTCCTGGTCCTCCGGGATGAGGCCCATCCGCTTCAGCAATGGGCTCGGTGCAGGTTTTATGTCGGTGTCGTCGCCTGGCCTCACGAAGTAGAAGAGCCCAAGCCGGTGAATCTCGTCCTGGTCAGGCGGCGGCCGCACCACTCGATGCGTGGTAGACTTGAGATACCCAGCTGACCAAAAGTCGATCGTATCGCCGACGTTGCAGACTATGCCTGGTCGACTGGCGTACGTATTTCCAGTCGCCGTTTGGCGTCTTCAATTGCAAGCCAGCTACGTCCTGGCTCCACAGCAGAGTCAAGGAGCCGAAGTCAGTGCTGTGAATCTCGTTAGCCATGCCTCGGGAAAGGAGTCCAAGCTTGAAGACAGATTCGCAGGTCGAGTGAGAGCACTTCTTTGTTGCCCAAGACATATGCTCAAGGCAATATGCAGAGTAGAGCTCATTTCAGGATACAGGTTTGGTCACGGGAGAGCCACTCACTGGGCACGCGACCAAGTGTTCTGTACTTTCTGGTCGTCTTCGACTGATCGCGGATGGTACACCATATATCGCAGGTGGTCGTCGCTGGGGTCATCGTATCGGTGCCTGGACGAGAAGTAGTCCTCGGGTAGTTCAAGGATGATAGCAAAGAGGGTGAAGATGCGGTCAGCAATGCCAATGGCCTTTCGCGAGAAGGCCTCTATCTCATCGCGGTATTGCTCGAAGAATGAATGAAATGGCTCGTTGGCATTGTTCGGGATGAACTTTGGTATGTTGAAGGATTCCTCAATATTCAGCACTTCAGTGCCCATGATGCGCTTCTCATGCGCGCGTCGATAACCGAAATAATTCCCTGCCGCGAAGTCGCATCTATACTCCGGCTTGTTCTTCTCCTCAAGCGAGAGCTCGAAGAACGCCTGGGCAATATCGTACTGTCGGTCTACTTCCGCCTGGTCAAGGCCGGTGTTAATAACGCTGAAGAAGCCCGTCGTGTGGACTGCGTTGCGAAGCTGCTTTGCCAGTCGATGTTTGCCATCGGGCTGTTCGTAAATTGACAGATCAATGATGCTATTTCTGCCCATTCTAGAGGGTACTTTGTCTTGTGTGGTCGCTGCCAGGTCGGTAAAGGCCGTGAGTCTTGCAGGACCGCTGATGGCATGCTGGGCTGAGAGACACAATGGTGAAGGAGCGACGGAATGGCTTTAACATCAACCGAGAGACGAGCTGGATAATAACACTCACTTAAATCTGTACTGATACCGCACGATCGCCGCTCATACATACTGTGTTGTGCGCTCCGGAGGCGGGGATCGGATGACGTGCTCGCGCTCACCTTTCAAGTGTGGTAGTAGATCATTGAGTTCCTTGTGCCCTAGGCATTGGACGTCCGCAATCGGTCCAGGCTCGGGTGGCTCGTCGCCCGAGCTTTAAGACATGCCTCAACTATGCAGCGGTCTACAGCTCCGGTGTTTGTGCTTTGCGCAATTCCGGGCATATAGGAGCGGGAGACTGGCTACAGAGCGTTAACGTCTAGGGACAAGCACATGTTTTTTTGAATTCATAGCCATGAGAAGTCGTGAAGGCCAGCCTTCCCCCGTGGCCGAGCGCTTCCAAACAAAATAGAAGACATCTCGAACCATGTAGCTCAGAAAGGCGTCGTCGAGTAGTAAGGATGGTAGCCCAAGCTTGCCAAGAATCCGCCCCCAAAGGCCCCTGGAGTGTTGGAGACCCCCGCTTCTCTCACGTCTCTTGGAGAAATTTTTTGATGCCAACGGCATTTTATCTCGGAAACATCGAAGGCAAGCCACCTGATCATGTCCATTGGTCGGACGGTCCATCATGAAGCTCGATACCAAGGCTCTCCGATACTTGTCCCCCACTGACTGGCGAGTCCTCACTGGCGTCGAGACCGGAAGCCGTAACCACGAAGTCGTTCCCACCCCACTCATCTCGTCCCTCTCCAAGACCGCCGCAGGTGACACCCAACGCAGCATATCACTACTCGCAAAAGCCAATCTCATTGCTAAAGTCAAGAACACAAAGTACGACGGCTATCGGTTGACTTACGGCGGGCTGGACTACCTCGCGCTGCACTCACTGCAGAAGAGCAATGTGGCCTACAGCGTAGGCAACCAGATCGGCGTAGGGAAAGAGAGCGATATTTTCGTGGTCAGTGACGAGAAGGGCCAGCAGAGGGTGCTCAAGATCCATCGACTCGGGCGGGTCAGCTTCAGGAAGGGTGTCAGGAACAAGCGGGACTATGCGCGGACACGACAGCAGAAGGAGCGCGGGGCGGGCAGCTGGATGTACATGAGCAGACTGGCGGCGATGAAGGAACATGCGTTCATGTCAGCGCTATATGATGCGGGCGTTAGTGTGCCGATGCCGCTGGGGCAGAACAGGCATCAGATTGTGATGAGTCTGGTTGATGGGTTTCCGTTGAGGCAGGTCAAGGACGTGCCGGACCCAGCGGGGCTGTATGCTGAGCTGTTGGAAATTGTGGTGCAGCTGGCAGTATTGGGGCTGATCCACGGTGACTTCAATGAGTTCAACATCATGATAAGGGAGGATGTGGATGAGGGTGAATCTGTGAAACTGGTGCCCGTGCTGATCGACTTTCCTCAAATGGTCAGTGTGGATCATGCAGATGCGGAGATGTACTTCGATCGAGATGTCCAATGCATCAAGCGGTTCTTCGACCGGCGGTTTGGTTTTGTCAGCGACGAGCCTGGACCTTTCTTCGAGGATGTCAAGAAGAATGTTGGCACCGCGGAGGCTGGTCGGCTTGATGTGCAGGTCGAGGCGTCTGGCTTCTCAAGGAAGATGGCGAAGGATCTGGAGGTCTATATGAGAGAGCATGGCGTGGACGGTGATGCCAAATCCGGCGGTGATCACAACACCGACTCCGATAGCGACCAGAGTGGGGACGACGAAGATGATGTCCAGGAAGAAGTTGAGGATCACGCCTCACTCATGCGAAATGGAGTGTCTGTGACCTGATGAAACTGCGCCGTCAGGTCACTTACTCACTAGGGGTGGACTGATCCGACAACCCCAAGCACGCACTCATTCATCGCCGAACCACCTGCCAGGCTCATCTGTCAGCATCAACAATGACTGCGTCAATGTCAGCGGAAACATCGACACAATGTTCGCACTGCGGGGCAAGCTGTGATCGGCGCCTGAGATCGTCACCCGTCGGAGAATTCCAGGCGGGCCAGACGCTAAACCCACGCGAGAGTGTCAGACTGTGATAGTATGAACGTTCCAGTGAGTCGAAGCGACGACGTTGCGATGGCGACGACTCGTTCAAGGACAGTGTGTTCCATGATTCCATCAGAAAATCGGGATCGAAGACCAGGAAGGTGGTGTGGTATGCATATACATGGGGCTCAAGCGGGCTTCCGCCCGTTGACGGACTGTGCATTAGCCACTACTCACACAGGGTCCGGTGTATGCAATGCACGTGGAAGCGAGACAGGCCTAAGCAAGCTCGCAAGCTGGTTTCAGCGGGGCAGATCATATCACAACTGGTCATGCTTGCTGATTCTCTCGGTGCAGGAGGCAGGTTTTGACGCGCGAAGATCGACGTATTGGCAGATCGAGACTTTCAGATACAGCATTCGGGGATGGAAGCCGCCAAGAAAAGGCCACGTTCGGGGGACTCTGCCAGAAAGCATCCACCACGAATCCACGATTGTGAAACCAAAGTCTATCGCGACAGGGCTGAGAATCTGCCAGAGTCTCAAGAGATTACATTGCGGCATACGGAAGAGAGTTGAAGTCTGTGCTGGCCTTCGACCGCAATAGGGAGACGACGAGGGGTAGAGACACGTGATGTGCGTTGACAGTGTGAAAGCCGTCAATTTTGAAACAATTATCGGTTGACTTATATGCTGGATCATGTAGCTAAAGTACCCGAAGCGGCTTGTGTGGCAGCAGCAGCCTCCCACGTTGAGCTGCATCGCTGTAGAAACGTCTCGAAAAATGACTGTTCGAGGTGCAGCGCTCGAGCTTGTACTGCACTGGTGTCCTCTAGAAGAATCAAAGGACGTCTGAAGAAGGTCAAGCGCAAGGAGATTTTATTCTGTTCGGTGTTCCCCTGCATTGGCGTGCTGCTAAACCCATGTGCTTGTCAACGGGAGATTGCATCCCCCACCTCCAAGACCCGGCCCTCCAACCGTACTGAGCATGGCCTGTACCAGAAGATCACGACTGCTAAAGAGCCCTTGAATTGAGTTCGAGTGCGCAGCTGAAAGAACAGTATCTCCTTTCTTCTCGAGGCAAACCTCAGCTCTCAGCGCAACTCCAATATTGCGACTTTCTCATCAACAACTGTCTTCAATTGTCGCATTCACTTGACTGAACCAACCGTCGCTTTCTTTTGGTTGCTACAGAGACTAATCGTCAAGCGAGCCAAGACTCGTTCGCGCTTCCCCTTTTCGACGATCAAATACATCCGAGTTCCTCTACCGACGCGCGCCTGGATTGCAAAACGCCCCCTTTCCTGACACTCGCTATTCGATAATGTACACCATCAGATCAACCAGAACGCGGCCATAATATCCAGCTATCTCGATAGCCCTTGCATCTTCGAGAATCCACCCCTTGCGGGTGTCGCAACCATGATTGCCTCACCTCCGGGCTCACCTGACGCGGCTCATGCCCGATCACGGCCGCAGTCGATGTACGGGCCCGTGTCGCCAGATGTCAACCACACAAAATCCCGGCCACAGAGCGCCATGATGCGCCCGCCGCGAAGTAATAGTCGATTGAGCCAGAGCAATAGGCAGAACAGCAGCAGGATGTCTGACGAAGACGGAAAGACCTCTGTCAAAGTCGGTAAGTTGTACTTGTGCTTCTTCTGCACGTGGTCAAGGCCTGCTCAGGAATGCTAACAAACCTTCCGCAGTGGTGCGAGTTAGACCTCCACTTGGTCCCTCGGATCCTGGCTTCGACCTCATCCCCCAGCGATTCCAGCGTTCGATGGTACAAGTGACCGCTCCGACAAGTTTAGGTGTCGATTCTCCTCAGGGCCGCAAGCTCTTCATATTCGATCGCGTCTTTGGCGAAGAAACGACACAGAAAGGAGTCTGGGACTATTTACAGGATAGCGTCGAGTCGTTCCTTCAAGGCTACAATGTCTCCATACTCGCATATGGCCAATCCGGCTCGGGCAAAAGTCATACTATGGGCACATCCGGCCCTCAGGAGCAACGCGATCCCAGCAGAACCGGTGTCATCCCTCGAGCGGCGCAGCTCATGTTTGAGAACCTCGGTGGAAGCCGGCCACCGCACAGCAGACAAAACTCCGGACTGACGGGCATCAGAGCCCCGAATCGGTACTCTGTCAGCAGCATGAATCAAGTGCTGGCGCCCAAGAAGGCTGAAGCAGACCAGGATTGGGAAATGACCGTGACATATGTCGAAATCTACAACGAACAGCCGCGCGATCTTCTTCTGCCAGAAGCCACACCTCTCTATGAGCGACCAAATGTACAGATCAGGGAAGATCCACGAGGCCGCATATTTGTCGAAGGGCTGAAGTCAGTCAAAGTCAGCACTATCGACGAGCTCATGGGTGTATTGAACCATGGATCGACCATCCGACAGACCGATGCCACAGCGATCAATGCTCGATCTTCGCGCTCCCACGCTGTATTCACCATCAACCTGCGCCGGAGCAAGCCTAGTGGTCCAACACCGTTGAAAGACAAACGCATGTCGATGCCCGTCGATGCAATCGCCTCGGCCGAAGCAGCAATGATGACCGTGGAAAGCAAGCTACATTTTGTAGATCTGGCGGGCAGTGAACGTCTCAAAAACACCCAAGCGACGGGAGACCGCGCAAAGGAAGGCATCTCTATCAATGCTGGACTGGCCAGTCTTGGAAAGGTCATCTCGCAACTGTCGTCGAGACCTTCTGGAACTCATGTGTCGTACAGAGATTCGAAGCTCACCCGTATGCTCCAAGATTCACTCGGTGGCAATGCAATCACCTACATGATTGCTTGCGTCACGCCGGCCGAGTTTCATCTCAGCGAGACTCTCAACACGGTTCAATATGCGCAAAGAGCACGAAATATTCAGTCAAAGCCAAAGATCCAGCAGATCAACGACGACGCTGACAAGCAAGCAGTCATCGATCGTCTACGAACTGAAGTCGCTTTCTTGCGACAGCAGATTCGGAGTGCAGAAGGTGGTGAACGGCGCCCAGCTGCGCTAGAACGTTCGGATCGTCCTAACGAGCGCGAAGCTGATCTGCAGAATCAACTGCTTGATGTACAGGAGAGCTACACTACACTTAGCCAACGACATGCTAAATTGGTCTCCGAACTAGCCAAGAACGGCGAAGACCCCGCTGAGATCAATGCGGCCGTGGGCGAAAGTGCAGTGTCTCGGTTGAAGCGATCGCAGGCACAACAGCAACAGATCGAACAAATGGTCCTGGAGTACGAGAAGACAATCCAAACTCTGGAAGCAAACTTGTCGAATACCCGCTCACATTTGTCATCAACGGAGAGCAGTCTCCTCGAACGAGAAACCAAATGTGCCTACATCGAGACCGTCAATCAGCAACTCAATACTCGTGTTCAAAAGCTGATGGATCGAGAAGGTAACATGGATCAATATGTCCACGATCTGGAAGCACGCTTGGCAGACACCAGTTCCGGCAACGAGAGAAATGACGCCATCCTCGCTGATCTTCGTAAAGAAATGGCTCGAGTCCGAGAAAGCGAAGCCAATGGAGAAGACTACATTTGCACCCTGGAGGAGCGCCTCGCGGAGGCTGATCAGGATATGGAGATCATGCAACGAGAAGTCGAGCGATTGGAGCAGCTCGTTGAGCGCCAGCGAAGTCTTGGTAAACTCGACAACCTGATCTACGAGCTTGATCACATCCAGCGCAAGGACGGCAGCCCATCTGGAGCAAAGAGTGGCGCTGTGAAAGTCAATGGTACTGCCCAGCGGATCGATGAAGTGGCCGCTGAAGTCCAGCTACCGGCCGATGGCGACGATGACCTGCAGGAAAATGACGAGTCTGAGCTTCCTGACGATGGAGAAGCAGACGAACCATCGAGGCGTCAGTCAGATATTGAAGGGCTGAAGCAGCTCGAGAAGACGGAAAGATTGTCACCCCCGCGTTCACGTCAGGCCGACCAGCCATTGTCAAGTCCTGCTCAGGAGAAATTCGTTGCCGACAAGTTCGAATCGTTGAGCCACGAGCTCTTCGACCTGCGAATCGAGCACGAGACCACCGTAAATCAGCTGGAGCTAATGTCCGCGAAGTACCAAGAAGCACTGCGGGCGCTTGCTGAGATGCAACAAGATCGGATGGACGAAGCGCGGCATCCAGAAAAGGCTATTGATCACAGTCCGATGCCCGACACCCATCCCGAGACTTTTTTAGAGGACGCGAGAACGCAGGAGAACTCGCACGAAGAACACTTGTCATCCTCGCGTTCGCTATCCTCGGAATTGTCCTTGGCTGGGGAGTCACAGTCGTCGACAGATACAGACATCACGCCAATCTCCAAGCAGCAGATCTCTGGCGAGGTCGCCGCGCGTGAGATCGAGCGGCTCCAGACCCTTCTCGTGGAACACGAGCGTGAGAGGGATGCTGTTGCCGAGCAATACAATTTGCTTGCTACCGAGCACAAGGACACCTTGTCAACCGTCGAGAAGCTGAAGCACCAGGTGAACAACGTCATTCGACCGGTCTCGCCTAGTCCCAATAGCATGGCGCCTGGCATGCTCAGACGGATGACTTCGCAGGCCAATACCTCGGTTGATCGTGGTCAGCGATCAATTGTTGCGCTGCGGACTACTCTTGCTGAAGAGTTCGACGGCAAGCCTGATCAATTGGAGTCTCTCGAGGTCCACCTGTCAGCCGCAACCCATGAACTGCAAGCGCGTAAGGATCGCATTGATGCGGTAGAGGCCGAGCTCAAGACCGCAAAGAAAGAGATGGAGATGAAGAGCACAATCATCTCTGGCCTGACTCGTGAGCGCAATAGCATGAAAGCTGGATCTCCTGTGGATCTCTCAATGGTGTCTCAGATGCGAGACCAACTGATCCAGAAGGAGACCGAGCTGAAATCGCTGCATGAGAGCTATTACAGACGCGAGCAGGAACTCCAGAGCGAAATTACACACCTTAGCAGTGATCGTTCTCGACAGCCATCACCTTCGAAGCAGGAGGTGTCGCCAGAGACGCAAGAGCGGATCCAGAACCTCGAGAGTCAGCTCAAGGAGCTCACCGACAAGCACGACTCGGCGAGACAGCTTGCTGATGAGTCCACTCGCCAACTTGCGGTCACGAAATCGGAGTTGAGTACGGCGTTGTCTAACGTCGAGTCCATCAAGGCTTCGCAGCGATCGGCGGATGGTTCTTCTCCGGAACCCGATGTCGCTGCTGCTGCTTTCAAGCAAGAGCGCCAAAACTACGAGCGGCTCATCGATGAGCTCAAGAGCTCACTTGATACCCAGCAAAAGCTTAGTGATACACAGAAAGAGAAGATTGTTGAGTTGGTCGAGCTCCACGGTCAGGTTTCGAAGGATGCAACTGCTCTTGGGCACCAGCTCAGAGCCCGGGAGCAGCTAGTCGCGGCTACCAAATTGCGCATCGAAGGTCTCGACAAGGAGCTCAAGGAAGCCAAGACGCTGTCGAGTTTCACAAGCACGGATTGAAGTCGTTACACGAATCTCACACCAACGAGATGGAAGAGATGAAGCTGTCCCACGCTGGCCAGCTCGCCTCATACGACGACCAGATTGCAGAGCTGACTGCGAAGCACGAGAAGTTGACTCAGTCCCACGACCGACAAGCCTCGAATGCTCTCAACCCAGATGTCCTGCTTCGTGAGGCCCAGAGAGCGCTTGGACATCCGACGACCATGGATATGTTGATCGGTCATATTCAAGACCTTCGTGAGGAGAAGGATGCAATCAGTGAAGCCGTCAAGCGGCATCATGCGACCAACCAGGAATTGGAGCGACAGATCCAAGGCCGCCAGAACCTAGAAGAGCTCGAGACAGAAGTCGAGACGCTGACGAACAAGATGAACACCTACCAAGAGACGATTCGCAACCTGGCCAACGAGGTCGGCAACCATGAGGAATCCCTGCGCGAGAAGAACGCCTTGGTCAAGAAGCACGAGACCACGATCGAGGGCAAGAACCATCTCATCGAGGAACTCGAGCAACAGCTCCAGAATAGCTTCGACCAACATCACAACCGCGTTTCGGTCATCCAAGCTGCGGGCAACCAAGCCTTGGTCGAAGCTCAACAGCGGATAGCTCTCTTGGAGCAGGACCTTGGCGAGACGCAACGCGGCTCATTCAACGGCTCCGACCAAGGCTCGCGCACGCATACAATGAAGTCGCAACGACCTCAGTCACCCCCTACATTCGACAGCCAGAACCGCACGAACTCGCTGTCTTCGAATCTCCGCAAGTCAGCGTCCATTGCGTCGTTGCCATCACCGCCTCCCGCCATCCCACTCCCGCCGCTTCCGTCCCTCCCAGCCATCCAATCCGGCGTACCCACCAGCAATCCGTCGCCACCACAGTCCCGGCATACTTCGAAGGAGGTCATACCCTCCGTCAACGCGAACAGCACTCCGCCAACAGCCAACAAGGACCGCGACTCCGCTGCCCATCTCGAGAAACTCAAGCGTCAGTCCACCCTCATCGAAGAGCAGGAATCACGCATTCGCACCATTGAGAAGCATTTGCATGCTGAGAAGCAACTCACAGCGACACTCGAGGAAGCGCTTGTCGATCTCGAAACACAGTCTAACAAACTGCGTGCCGACGCGGAAGGGTGGAAGAAGAAGGCGTGGTCGATGGAGGAGGAAGTCGCCGGACTCAAGAAGGCGAGCAAGACCGAGCGGCTGAGCGTACAGGCTGTGGAGGAGGAAGTGAAGAAGCGAAGAGAGGCAGAGGCTGCGAGGGCGCAGCTGGAGGAGAGGATGAGACTGCTGCAGGGGCAGACGGGCGTTGGAGGAAGAGATGCTCAGGGAAAGAAGAAGAGGAAAGGTGGAGGGTTGAACTGCTTCTAGTTGAAGCGAGAAGGCGTTGGATGACTTATTAGCACGGCTGCTGCCAGGTTTCCTTTTTGTCACACTACCCTTGGGGGCTGTTTGGACGGCGGCAACGATTCCATTGATTTCATTTGGGTAATGAGATTCTGGGAAACGCCTCCACGGAGACCACGTTTGGTGCTATGGCGATCACGGCGCTACGAAGCCCAGAGCACACATTTGAGCAGACGGACTTCCGCAAAACACTGGGAGCAATCGATGGTGAGGCAAAGCGTCGCACAAGGAGAACATGTACCAAACATCATAGCACCTGCCTACGCAGCAGTTTTCCTGTACAGTAAATACCACAGAAAGATCAAGGCTCAGCCGGTCTCAGTTCGACAATCTGCTGCCGAGAACATAATTGAGAGACGATGATAGTGAACAGGATACAAATGTGCCTGAAGACGTCTGTTATTAAAATCTGTTTAAACACCATACGTACCACTGTGACGCGAAAAACCCGAGCCACATAAGATTCAACTCGCACACACTCTGCTGATGCTGCTTCCATATAGCCGCTGCCGCTACTGCCACCGCTGGTATAAGCTCCTCATCCAGCTTGAATCCAAACTAATCTGTCAACTGGTCCGAGTTGAGGCCGCGCACTATCCAGCCTCATGTAGAATCCCCTGTCAAATGTTATGGCTTGTAGACTTGAGCCTGCTTACAGGGTTCAGAACAAAACGGCATCGCACTTGTCCCGCTCGACGGTCAAGCGCGCTCCGATCAGCTCATCATCCTTGGACGCTTTGAACCATACTCCAACAACCATGCACATGGCGACGTTCTTGTCAAGTACGTCGATCCTATTCTGGGCAATCATGCATTCATAGCATGTGGCGCCTCCTCTGTGTATGACAGTGTCAATACACACAGTCAGCCAGTCCTCCCTAAATAGCATTGTCTTCCTGGTCATATCACGCTCGTCCATTGGAGGCCCTCCATTGCGGTTTTGCCATTCTTCTTTCTCCTGCAAACCTTGATATATCTTGTGGTTGACCATGCCGATGCAATCAGAGGTGCCCGTGGCTGAAGAGGACTGCTTCACGACAAGACCCAGGCCGTGCTTGCGAGCGATGTCCGTGCGCACTCCTAGAAAGTCGCACATAAGAGAGTACACTACCTTTTCATGATCAATGTTCGGAAAGTCACCCCACACGTTCACCGTATGCATACCATGCAGCGAAGCTCGAAATATCGCCTTCTCGTGCGCGGGAGATGGCCACTTGACTCCGTTGACGGCACTGTAGGGGATTCCGCCACGGATGACACTGGTAGCCCATGCCGAGAGGGCATCTTGTGTGACACGACTGAAATTGTAGTGCGCAATTGCCGCCGCGCGCCGCACGAAAAGGTATGCACGAGCTGTACTTGTCGGATCTCCATCAGGGAATGCCTTGGAGTACGTAGTCGCGTGTAACATTCGGGAGGTTGGTACTTCTGGCTGTGGCGTGAGTTGGAGCATTATCAGTTTGGCGGGCGTACGTGTATGAAATGATGCTGTGTGCAAGCTGCCATAGACATCCCGCATTACAGTAATGTCCTCAGGAGCAGGCAAGAACAACGATGGTGTACAACGTGCCGAGTTATTCTTGCTGTCTATTTGGAACAGACCACGGGGCGTGGTCGACTTGACCAACTCGTCTAGACCGGTTTCGTACTGCACCAGCACATCGTCTAGAAGTGCGGCCGTGGACATCGTAGAGGCGTTGACCGGTATGCGGTAGTACTTGGATGATAGGAAGACAGCTGTGATGAAGTCATTTGTCACACTAGCCACATGATTGCTGTCCATGTCGCTGAAGTGCACCAGCTTCCCGATCTCGTGCGGTCCTCTATTGAGCTTCTCACCAAGGAGGCAGCGGGCAATCAGGTAAAATTGTTGGTCCATTTGAGCCTCGCTGGCGTCTAGGTCTTTTCACTGAAGAAACGACCAGATTGACAGCATTGCATGCCACTGACCTGCTTCGAGGTGGTCGCGCATGATCGACCAGGCGGCCTCTTCTCGCAAATCCCCATACGTGGCGGCATTTTGACGACTTTGCTCGTACAGCCACCGGCACCATGGTCCCATGTACTGATGCTGAGTCGGCGACAATTTCCTTGTCCTGACACTCCACTCGTGCTCCGTTGCCTGTGTGCAAAGCTCGGTTGGGAGGCGTGCACAGTAACGGAAGGATATGGCGCGTGCGTACACGATCTCTTGCTTAGTCCACAGACGATAGAAGTAGGAGGAGCGGGAAATCGCGTTGACGCAAATCTCCAAACGTCGCCAGAGCTGGAAGTCGCCGTTCTTCGGATCTGTAATGTCTTTCGCCTTGTCGCCGGCCTCATACGCCTCAAAGGCAGCCTTCAAACAATTACACGGCGCTTAAGGCTGCACTGCGATGACTTCAAAAGCGCGATAGATGTTTGGTATGTTCTGCAAATGGATTGGAATGAGTTCCGGATCCTGGGGTATAGACAGTTGATCAAACCACAAAGCGCCATGTTCGATGCTCAGGTCGACGAATGCTTTGGACAGATCTGCGACAGACCATTCTCCTCCGAACGTCAATTCAAGTGGCTGAGTGGTCCCATCTTGGTCAGGTTCGTGATGTCCAAAGAGATGAGCGAAGCGATCAAAGTCTCCTATTCCGTAAGAGATCGCCGCTGCATTTCCAGGGTGCAGGCTGACATGCTTTTGTTTGACCTGTATATGCTTGCTGCCGTACTGAGCATCACCACATTCGCACCAGGAGAAGGTGCTGACAGGCACGGAAGTCAGTCGTGCCTTGGTCTCCTCTGCGAAGTGTGGCACTTGTTGAGTCGACATCGGTCCTTGTTGAGTGGCATTTTCTCGCTGTGTACATCTGCGCACCTAGAGGCTTGAGAGAGCCAGGCACGCCGCTCACTGAGCTGGCCCTACTTGATCGAGGGTAGAGCACAGGTGAGTGGTGCGATGATCAGCAGAAGAGGAGAAAGCAGACCTCGACATCCGGAATCTAGCCATTCCGAATGAGTGACCCAGATCGCAAGGCTGACTAGGAGGAAAGGACGACCGGTCAAGAAACCACCAAAGGACCGCCAACTGGGCATCGACTTGAGTGGGCCCTCGTCAAGTCATCCGGTCTCGTTCATATCGGGTAAGTCATATCATCCGGTCTTCCCAGTGTCTCATACTTTCGTAGGAACTTCCAAGGTTAAGGCACTTTTCAAATGCTACCTCGCGCGTCAAAAGGCGAAGTTGTCGTTAGAATCAACGCTAGGTGTTCTCCCTACGGTGTTATTCCCGTCTACTATGATTCATAACTTTCCAGCACACTCATTGACAATATATTTGAGATCGGCAGGTAGCAGGTATTACTTTTGGAGATGAGAGACGGTAAGACATCGCATTCTGGATTGGATGTATTATAAACAGAGTATTGTTTGAGACTGGCTTTCAAAGCGTCCACCATTCTTCCTGACAGCCTGCTACGTACGGTCACTTCCACAATCACCCTCCTTCAGACATAGTCATACACACAGTCGCTACAACCAGATCAGGACATTGGCAGAACTCGCGCTACCAGTCACACATCTCGAAGCAGGCTCTCACATCATCCGTGTTCGGGCTTTGCTCTGAACCAGAAGGCGGCCTGTCATGGCCGATCGGGACAGCCTCGTGGTGGGACTGGCGCAGATCGCGCCCGTCTGGCTCGACCGGACAGCTACATTGGCCAAGGTTGAGCAATGGATTACTCAGGCGGCGGAGGCTGGCTGTAATTCGTTGTCTTCGGCGAGGCGCTGGTACCGGGCTACCCATTCTGGATCGAGCACACGGATGGTGCCCGCTTCGAATCTGCGCTCCAGAAGGACATCCACGCCCACTACCTCGACCAAGCCGTGCAGGTGGAGGCGGGACACCTCGACAGCGTTCGCGCCACCGCCGCGCGTCTGGGCATCGCAGTCATGCTCGGTATTATTGAGCGCCCAGCTGACCGTGGCGGGCACAGCGTCTACTGCTCACGCGTCCACATCGGTGATGACGGTCGAATCGGCTCGGTACATCGCAAACTGCTGCCGACCTACGAGGAACGTTTGAGTTGGGCACCCGGCGATGGCCACGGGCTGCGGGTGCATCAAGTCGGACCTTTCACCGTGGGCGGATTGAATTGCTTTGAGAACTGGATGCCGTTGTCTCGTGCGGCTCTCTATGCGCAGGGCGAGGACTTGCACGTGGCACTCTGGCCTGGCAATGGACGCAACACCGAGCCTACGACACGCTTCCTGGCGCGGGAAGGCCGCAGCTACGTCTTGGCCGTCTCCGGTCTGATGCGGCGGGAGGATGTGCCATCAGATAGCCCGGCAGCGGCTATGTTGGAAGGGGATTGCCCTGCGATGCTGGCGGATGGAGGCTCTTGCATCGCTGGACCGGACGGCGAGTGGGTAGTGGAGCCGACCACGGGCAAGGAGGAGTTGCTGGTCGCCACGCTTGATCACCGCACGGTAAGGCGAGAGCGCCAGAATTTCGACTTGGCGGGCCACTACGCCCGCCCCGACGTGACCAGGCTGGTGGTGGATCGCCGTCGCCAGGGTTTGGCAGCCTTTCAGGATGAATCACCAGAGGCTTAGCCGGTATCGCTTGCTGTAGGACCCGGCCAAGAAATCAGCTCAGTAATATTGTCTACTGCTCGTGCCCGCTCTTCCCTCTGGGTGTCAGCTTGACCCAGAAATTAGTATGCAGCATTGCGAGAGCCCCCTTCTCCTTCCACGGCTTGTCCGGATTCAGTAGCTCCACGTCAAAGCGCCTGAACAATTCTATCGGCATCTTCATGATCTCCATCGTCGCTAGATTTCTGCCTGTGCACTTGTACACACCATCGGCAAAGAAACCATCTCCGAGATCGCGCATTCTCCTTCGATGCTCGTCCTGCTCGTCCGTCCACCGCTCGGGCCGGAAGAGATCGTAGTCGTCGCCCCAGTACAAAGCGTTCCGAGCGATAGCCCAGTGTTGAAGACCGACATCTGTGCCACCAGGAATGAAGTATCCTTCGATAGTCGCACCCTTGGCAGGCGCTTCGCGGAAGAAAGGGAGGGCGGAAGCTGGAAGTAAGCGAAGTGCTTCCTTCCGAATGGCTTCGATGTAAGGAACGTGACGTAGAATTTCTGCGTGAGTAGGAGGCACAGACAGGAGGCCCGCCTGATCGGCGTTATCGATCTGCGACATCAGCTTGTTGTACACGCGTGGGTTCGCAACGGTGCGAAGAATCATTGACCGCAATGTGCTAGCTGTCGTATCGGATCCAGCCAGCACAGGTGCCATCGCTTCCTCACCAATACGCGCCTGCGAAAGCGTGTTGCCGTCTTTGTCGCGATGCTCAATCATCCACTGAATTATGTCGGTTTTGGTCGGGTCTGGATTGTCGAACCTATCCTTCACGGAGTTGGTCGCGATGCCTTGTATGGCACCTATCCCAGACTTTGCTGTTGGTTTTGGGGACAATGTAGGCCACCACAACGGATGATTGATCAGTATCGGTATGCTTGGATAGAGGCCTGCGAAAGCGGCTGCAAGAAGCAGCTTGTGTAATGATTGAATCTGCCCGCCAACATCGAATCCGCTCTTAACAAAATGCATGTTTCTCGACAGAGCCACATCCATGACAGCATCCCAACCGAAATACTGACACCCTACATCGTTGGTCAGTACGTTTCCAAAATCGAGTACGATGAAGGGCGGAGCGATATGAAGCCGACCCACAACTCGCTGTCACCCACTGAAGGGCATTCTACTTACATGGCGCGAGGTCGATAGCCGCATTTGTCCTGCGTGAGAACTGTTCCATCAAAGCGAGTACATGTCCATCTACCTTCGCTTCTGACTTCAAGATCTGGGAAAGCGTGTAAGCACCCATGATTTTGGACTTCTCTACTCGGTGTTCCTTTGATGTCAGAGTGCCACCGTGATTTGGAACGTGAGGGTTCTGCTGGAATGCTTTCCAATATCTCGACTTGTCCCAGCCATAGTAGTCGCCGATTGTGTCAGGGGAGGTGAAAATGATCCGATTGGGACCGATACGCACAATAGGGCCGTACTTGCGGTGCAGATCGACGATGACCCAGTGCTGCTGCGGGTTGAAGTGTACGCTCAAGAACCACAACCCGGTCATCGATGCAAGCCATGGTCCTGGAATGTTCCTGAGTGGATGAAGGTAACGGCGATAAACAGCGCGGCCGATGAAGAAGACCAACAGCAGTCCGAACCAGTGTCGGAAAGCCAGGCCAAGGGCGTCCGTCACATGGTGAGCGATAGCCATCGTCCGCGCTCGAAGATCTAGGCACCAGACGCTTCGGTGTATAAGTCTCAACACCTTCTCACCGCGTCTGATGACCTGACGTGTTGTGATACTACCACATCTGAAGGAGTTAGTCAATCCACCTGCAGATTTTGTCGAGGACATTCATGACGGAAATTAGCATCCTGACTGCGGTGAGCATGAGCACGTCTACAAGGCAGCTGGCTTCGGCTGTGGATGATTATTGGCAAGAGGACTGTCAGGCGTGCTCTGGAAGGAGCTGTGACGCTCCGTCGCCCCCATGCAGATATCCATTAGGCCAACAACGTGGCACCAACAGACGGCGCGACATGAGTACTCAGATCAGATCGATCGATTTTTGAAGTTACTTGGACATGAGGTGAACTTGAAATGCTAAGATATACTTAGGCATGGAGAAAATGAATCGTCAGCTGCTGAGGTGCAGTCCGACCCCAGAGATCTGACGTGCTGGGGTAGCGGGGTAGCACTTCAGATCAAACCATTATCACGTATATGTGATCAGTAAGTGGAAGTGCCTTATACCAAGATAGCCATTTCTGCTTAGGCCACGCAGGGAATCTCTCGTTTTGAAGATGTTGCGCTGTCAGTGATGCTGCTGTCGTTGCGAACCTTGGAAGCCGAGTTGATCGCGTTATGTCCTCATTCTATGCCGAGGCAGTACCTGGCGACTTCGCCCGATTTCTGGGGCTGCAACTTGAAGTTTACGACTCCTTCCCTTAGCTACCCGCGGGTACGAGCTTACCTGTCGACGTACCCCGGATCGTGATCTGACGATGCAGCAATGCAGCGCCGTGTGTACGGAGCAGGCAACTCGTCATGCACCCCAGAGATATGCACTCCAGCAACCCCTCTTGGATAGAGGTGCATTTCCCGATGATCAGGGACGTTTGGTGTATCCACCACCGCACACGAGAGAAAACCGGAACACCTCCGACCAGAAGATTCCGAAGACTATAACGATACGACGGCTTTCGAAGTCTTTAATTTCTTGGCTATACTGCATCCTCCTGCTCTTCGGAAGCATCGCGAACTGGAAGCTGACGCACTTCGCGACTGGCGGTGTTGGACATCGAGGGTAGAACCTTTCGAGCACTCACCTAGACGCAAAGATTGCACCCTACTGCGCCGTTGATTTTGATCTCAGCTTGAAAACGTGCCAGGTGGGGCTGTGGGAAAACGCCTACCCGGACCAGCGGCGTAAGCTCGATGCATTGGCGGATGTGGACACGCTTTGGAAAGTCTGTTAGCAGAGAGTTGCAGCCTCGGTCCTGAGGTCCGAACGTGGATCCAGCTGGTCGGCACCAAAGCAAAGTCTGCTCGAGACGAGTTCACGATGATAGTCCGGGACGGCCTTCGTGTGTGTGTCTTTGCCCTCGGTCCATCGTGACTCAAGTCCATCACCCAGTCGCTGATCATCGCTTGATCCCTCACTGCTGGGATCGCTGCAGTACGACGATGTGTTTTCCTGGACACTCGTGGGAGCCGATGGACATCACAGTCTGTCATGTCAGCAATGTACGCATCCTAAAGCGAAAAGTGTGCACAGAGCGACGAGGCCGGCACCACCGGTCGCAGTACCGTCTCGACTTACCGCAATAGCAGTACAGACGATTTTGCTTTTCTCGGGCAAACCTAGATGAGTGATAGACGAAAATTGACAACATGTCGTCAGTGGGTCAGAAGTATACTTTTCACCAGCCCTTTGAATTGTGGTGCAAACTCGGCCAAAGGTATTGATGGAGTCGGCGACTCATCTCAGCCCTTGACAATACCACATGGCAGCGATCATCTGCTAACGGTCACCGAGACAGTGCCGCGCAGTGGGTGAAAGGGTCGTTCATGTCTGTTCTAGACACTCGTGCGACTGTAGCACACAGGATGTCAAGAACATGAAGTAAGACCTGATTGTTGACGATGCGACGGTAGCACAAATCTATCACAACGCACCAAAAATAATGACGATGCACGACGTACAGTCAGAGCCCGACTAAATGATTGATGACTCAGGCCACAACGGCTGCGAAATAATCCCTTGGGTGCTTCGTATCGAAGGTGCCGCGCCCGCAGGGTTTCCTGGGGAAAGCCTTTTACCCCGATGCCTGCTGATGAGCGGCATGAAGTCATTTCGTTGGCGGTTTAGGCCTTGCTGCCTGGAGCCGGCAGGAATCGTTCTATTCCCTGATTTGTACGCATAGCGCGATGCTTCCTTTACATCGGCTGTGCCAGTAAGGCGACGAGCGTCGGAAGCGCAGAACGTCTTAGGCAGAAGGAATGGGAACAAATGACACCTCTGGTCTGGGCTGTGTCGCAGCGTCGGGCCAGAACATCCGATGTTTGGTCCAAGCACCGCAGAATCCAAAGACACAAATTGCAACAATGTCACAAGTGTCTCGGCCCTGACCTAGTGTTTGGATTGCAGGCGCACTTCATCAGAAACACAAACCAGACGCCGACATTGCAATATCATCGCTGTGACTCGTCGCACGGTTCATCGTCGGATTTCGAAGCGACACCACAGAGCATGCCTCGGCGACGTCTCTTGACTTTAACCGGAGGAGGCGGACTTTAACCGACGAGTTCCGAAAGCAGCTGGCAGCTGTCATTCCTGATCGGATCCCCCACGGTGAGCATCTCGACCCCTGTCAGCCTCAAGTTGTTCGCGGCGCGCCCGTCACAGGCGCCATCCGCGACCAGCGCGCGCTGAGCCCACGCCCACGGGTCTCTGTCGACCGCCTGTTATATTCTCCCCCGTGCCCGCTTTGGGCATTATCCTGCATTCCCAGTTACTTGAGTGGCTCAGCGTTGTTCCAGGCGGTCAACATCACTCTCCAATCGTAATTGTCACGCGTTACTAGTCATCAGCTAGGAGAAATCGAGTTGTCGGTCCAGATTTCTTTGTCAGATAATATCAGCGCCTGCTGCCGTTGGACCTCCGGCGTCCTCTATGCTCTCTCTCTATCACATACAACATCACAGCATCAACTTCAACTTCGAAGCGAGGGAGAACCCCCTGCACCCGGAAGGTGATCCCGCAAGCCTCTGAAACTGACCTTGTCACCTTGGGTCCGAGAAAGACTCGACCTAAAAACGCCAACGACGCCTCCCCGGCGGCCGTGTGGATCATTTGTAAACCCACCCAGCCGGGAGTCTTTTCGCATTCTGGGTCAAGTGGACCGACGGGTGGTAACCTTGGCAGATCTGGGTGTCAAAGCCAGTCCCACATCCGTCTGGCCACCCCTGTCGTCCATCTTTGGCATTATTTTCGCCATCTTCCGAGAGTACTCCAGCTCGAATACAACCGTACCAAGAAAAAGGAAGAAGGGGGCAATTCACCCACATCCACCCTTCCGTTCTATATCATCCATCTCGGACCCCTACACCGCCCTCACACAACACAAGCAACCTTTGTAGCATACCTCGACACAATTGCATATTCCAATCTCACCATTGCAATAGAAGTTGAGAAGTTACCCGGTCGGCTATTACTCCCGCATATCCCACTATACGCCAGACGCGATCAGATCACCGATCTCGAATTTGCCGGCAGACAAACGCGTTCATAACCGATCAGCAAACACAAACAAGAGTTTACTACGACATATTTCCGTCCTCACAAACACAAACAACCTGCCCGACACTTCGCCGCTCGTACCAACAATACATATACATGAATATATCCACCCAACAACCACTACCACTCTGACCACCACAATGTCGAAGTACAATAGACCACCATTCTTCACATCACCCTATTCGAACATCTCACCACCCGCAACTTCCTTCGACATGGCGCGTTCTTCATCACGCGACTCGACCTCAAGTGCACCTTCCTTCTCGTGCGCGTACTCATCGCTGGCCGTCTCGCAGCCATTGTCGCGATCCTCATCAACAGCCTCCACCTATATGCCAACATCAGCACCCACAAGCGCGCCTATGCGCCGCTCAAGCTCCTCGTCTAGTAGTCAAACTACCTGGCTCGCATCACCATATCGGTCATGTCTCAACTCGACATCGACAGAGGCCAACAGCTACTTGTCAGACGACGATCTTCTGTCTCTGAACATCCCAGTGGAGACCATCCCCAGCCCCATGCAACCAAAGCGCATCGCAGACATGAACATCGAGGAGCAAATCGCACATCTTCGCAACCTTCAACAGCAAGAAGATGCGCAAGAACGACAGAGGCGAGACTCTCAGAAGCGCAAGCAAGTCCGCTTCGCTCAGACGACTGAGAAGCCCCGTCGACCACAGCTCAAGCAACGCAGCACTACAGTACGGAGTGGCTTGTCTGGCCTCAACGGACATCATTGATGGCTTATTATTTCGACAAACCCACGGCAGCTGTACAACACGACATGCATACACATCACGACTGCATTTTTAATTCTTATTTTACGATACCCTTTCACCGCCCACAGAGGCTTTCTTCACAAGTACATGATCACAGTGGGAGAGAGACATGGGAGGCAACAGGCCTCGAGCGAGAGGCAAGGCACCACAGTGTGCGACGCAGACGCGTGGCAGTGCTTGGAACAAGTTGCCACCCGTCGTTGAACAAACGAGTGGCGACAGTATCCAAATACTGTGCGATTTCAGGTACATAGCCTCGATAGCAGAGCAAATCAAGTTATCGCCACCCAAAACTGTCTTGGTAATATGACTCTTACATGTTGCAACTGTTGTATACCTCTATTCTTTGTATACCCCAGATGTTTATCCTCGTTCGTCTTTGCCTCCCGTCCTTCACCAGTGGCCAATGACTCGGCTACGCCGATCCAGTCACGACGCACATGCGCATCTACCTGTAACGGTCATCCTCTTTCCCATGTCCCCAATTCGCAATGTTGCTATCCCATTCTTCTGCACTCTCAACAGCAACGTATGGAGCAGTGCAACATGGTGGAAATCAGCAACCACAGTCTCGGCGTTTCTCGGCCACGTTCACCGCTCTCGTGGTGGTCGCAAAACTTCAAAGTTTCTGCCATGTGAAATTTTGCATGTGTGTGGTTACTTCCCCACTTCGAATCTCATTCACCGAGCACCACCGAGGTTGCAGTTCTCGCTTTGTTTTGAGAATCATCCTGTGCTTGTGCTTGCTTACTACGGTAACAGTTCCCCACTGCAGGTTGTTACAACGCTCTACAGAATTTCAGCTGCTCGTTGTTGCAACGCAACGGTGCTGAGCATGTGCGCTCGGCGAAGCCTGGTGGGCAAGGTTATCGGCCCTTCTTAGAAACCCACGGCTGCCTGAGAACTGCCCCTCGTAGAATGGGGGCAGAGGTGTGGCTGAAGAGCGTGCGGCTTACAGGTGTCGAAAAACTGCCTTCAAGCCAGGCTCCCAGCGCACATGGCATTATTGCACGCATCACACAGTTGGCTGAGACAATACTTGAATGGTGCATAATGAAGTCAAAGTATCGACGTCAACGATAGTTCATGTCCTATGAGACGCGAGTAACTCAACGCGATCGCGATGAGCTGCCTCGCATGGCATACAAAGCTGCCCCAGCACTTTTGTTGGAATTCGTGGCCCGTTGTTGGCCTTCTGACTATTTGCGCGACGAAGCAGACGCACCGGCTTCGAAGGTTACCTGTTGTCAGTCCTCTGAGTCAAGTGTCTCGAGTAGTCGGGGTATAATTGCCAGCAACGCCCATATTCAGCCGATGAAAGAGGCTCTTTGACTCCCGTTTCATTACCTCGCCTCGGTCTACGAAAATGCGTATAGCAAACAATTGGCTGTACATACAGTACGTAGACGTTGTTGCCTATACACCGCCCTCACAGTCGTTCGTGCGCAGCCGCCCGAAGACAATGAGCGCGCTGTTGATTGGGCAGTCGTACGGGCGATGTTGGGCACCAAGAACTGCATCCTTAGGCGGTCAACTGAGGCTAAACTTCTGGAGAGCATAGCACCGCAAGGGGACATCTTCGTGACTTTTGCTTCTGCTTTCCTTGCTTTTGCCAATTTACCAACAGTCGCCCGGTTGAGTGTCAGCCGGACGAGGAGCGTGATGCGGCAGCGTCTTGTGAACAACGGGTCATGCACACCTCGTTGTTCAAATGACCTACCTTACCCCACGTTTGAGATCTCGAACTGCATCCATCCATGCACTGTGGCTGTCGTTTCTTTGTCGCTCGTGGGATCTGATTATGTGTTTGGCAGATGATTAAGACCTTTGCACCGGATAAATGTTGTCTTCAATAATCAAGCAAACAGATCCCGCGAAGCCGAGCATGCCGTTTCAAAGACTTCGTGATGATGGAAACACATCGCATAGTGGTCGCTTGGCAGCTTCACAAAGGGGAAGTGCAAGTTCGCTGCTCACTACCAGTATGGGCACGTTAGTCATGCCCGCTTCGTTTTTGATCTGCAAGAGCGACCTTCCGGCGGCCGGTGAAGTGACTCTTGTGGTCGTTGCTGACGGTCATAGCCGGCACGGTGTATCCTTCGGAAGTCTCCGGTGTGTACCTGATGGGCAAGAACAGCCCACGTTCCTCCCGTACAACTCGCCTTTGTCATCCAAACATGACCATGATCGTTAAGCCTGCTTGACCGAGGTCCGTCGTTCCGAGAACTCTTCTCGACAACATGCTGTATCGTTGCTTACCCCGAGGGTCGTAACTTCGTAAGCCTCTCCTTCGACACGAAAATGCTTCGAAGCGATGCAAGTTGGGGTAATTGCAAGAAGAAGCCCTGCATGCGGCAGGCGTGGAGGCGATCGCCTGCAACATCCACGTGTCGCCCCACGCGCTTTGGGGACATACCCCATTCGTAAGTCCTGTTTTCGTCTCTACCTAGGTACTCGTCAACGCGTTCGTGCCAGGCATGTACCATGATGGCCGATTCGAGCTTCCCTCGTGGCGCTGGGTAAGAACTCTGGGTCAAATGTGAGCCTCGACTTATGCCTCTGATGGCACTCGAGACATTCAACTCGATATAGCCGAGCAATTTAGCCGTAAAGGCGGGTCATTGTACACATGGCTGCTGGAGTTGTCAGCACTTTAATGGGTCACAACTCCTCATCGGCGGGATAACGGCGTCGGTTCCATCAAAGTCTTCATTCCCGAATGCCTCGGACCCAGGCCGACAGTCAACCGCTGGGGCTTCGCCGCTCGAGTAGCCGACTGCCACCCCGGAGACCCATTTGCTGGTACCGAAATTGCTACGACTTTGGAGCAAGCATGGAGACACGGGGTGACGGGGCACGCCGGGAGTACGTCTTAGGCGCTTAGCACGAGACGGGTCGAGGACCAGAAGCCCTGGCAGATTGTTTTCGAGAAACATCTTGGCCCGTAGTAGTGGCTCTTCCGACGTTCCAAGCGCCTGCAATAAATCATTAATGTCTTGGAGTGCGGCGATATCATTCCGGGTTGACATGCCACAATAGTGAAGAAGGTGCAGTGCATTCGAGTCTCGGTGGACCTGTAGATTAAGGGAAAGAGCGCTCGATGTCGCAGCTGCCACATGCCAGCGTAACAGGTTGTGACAATACTTCTACGCCGGCAAAGCTGCGGCAGCATTCCGTGTTCTGGGGAAGCAACGACGCGTTGACTCAGTCGCGTCGCCCTCGCGTTCAGCCACGGGGAAGCCAAGTGCCGTTGATATCATCTTTCGCTTAAACGATATCAGCCATGGCGATAGCAGCAGCCGAAACGTGGTAGGCTGGTAGCCAGACAAAGGAGCAAGCACTTCTGTGGCTTGCATTCCGTGTTTCTGGAACAACAACTTCCAAAGATCAGGCTGATTTTACATTATTGCTCTGAATTCGAGACGCCGTAGCCAGCAGAGACTCGGAGGCATGATGCATCAGATGTTCAGCTTAGGACACTCTTGAGAGCCTCAACTTCAGGAACAGCGATGGCACACCGCGTCGGCTGCAGCTTGAAACACGCTGGTAACATAGGCGAGCCGTTGCGTCAATCGCTGTCAATGTTGGGGACCGGACCGAGAAAGTGAAAGGGGGTGAATCTCGAAATTCAAGGTTGTTTTCTTGCCGAAAACCTTACAGCGCCGCCCCTTGCTTCCCCGGGGCGCCAAACCACGGAAGGGGCTTCCCGCAGGGCCGCAGGCCCGCAGCTCTAAATTTCTGGAGGCGCCTGCTAAAAGTTGAATCTGTTGAACCTTGCTTCTGATCACCTCGACCGCCGACGTCGTGAGGACTGACATGTCGAAGATAGACGCAAGCAGGACTCGGATGCATCGTGTTCTGGCCATACCTTCGGAGTATAGCCCTCACTGCCGCAGTTGACAGGTCGCAAGTATGCCCACGACTGGTAAGTAAGGTCGATGCCGATCCGGCGCGTGCCTTCGGGCAACATGCGCAACACGCCCTTGTAACCTCATCCGGCCACTTCACAGACTCATAATAGTGACTCTCGCACGGCGACAAGCAAAGCATCACAGCATGTAGGAAATGCCTTGGGGTTTACACACAAAGCTCCTGCACGCGACGTTGTACATTCAACACCGGCACTGAACGCCGTTTCAAGCACTCAAGTGTCGTGCTGAGAGCTGTCAAGGCCATGCGTGCCTACTGTACTGGCCGAGCTTGATGAAATTTATGTTCGGATCAGCAACGCGCCACAGGCTGGGGCCGATCATGATTCCCTCCAGCATACTAGGCGCGTGTTACTCCAGGTTGAGAGCAGTCGCCCAGAGACACAATATGCGAATGCATCTGAATCCGGCGGAAGAATTTGGTGCAAGTGCAAGGAATAATTGCAACAGCTGCGAGGGCATCGAAGGGCATTCGCCTGGGTTCTACGCGTCAGAGGCGAGATCGCTAAGCATGCGTTTCGTTGAGCGCCATAAAGACGGGCTCGATCTGCGAATCGAAGTTGAGCAGACTCCATGGTAGTAAGAGTGCCTATCTGACGAGCCACGTCTCTGTGGACATTCAGCAAATGTTGCTGTCTTGAGTCCCAGGTTACAGCCCCTGACAGTACACGCTAACAGCGGAAAGGCCCGTGGCTATGATGTCACGCGTCCGCCCCATAGTAGGATGCTCGACGACGAGGTTGTTGCTGTTCTGTCTTCACCACAGCCGCCATCGACCATTCCAGTCTTTTGCTTTGACGTACGAGAGCATTTCAGTCGGGCATGTACGACGCTTGGGGAGCTCAAACTTCTGTATATTACCAGATCTTTACGTCAGAATGGCTTTTCGCAACGAAACACCTCGAGATGAGATACTTAGCGGCACTTCGGTGACTGATGCCTTCAAGGGCATCTTCCGCGTCAATGGAGGGTGGGGGAATGTATCGGGGCCGGGCCTTCTGTATGTCCGCCAGTATCACTTTGACCTGCACAAGGCATGATGTTGAGTGTCTGCAGGATGACTCGCGTAATTTTGTCAGGGACGACGACAGCAGTGGCCATGGGCTTGGGCCTTTCCGTGCTCTCGGCGACAGTTTACAGTACTGCAGGGCTCCCGTTCGTGCTGTTCTCATGTGTCGGATTCTGTGTCGGCGCTGTAGGTTGGTATAGAGACGCTATGGCGAAGTCAATCTTGGCACTGGAGCGGTACCCTCTGCTTTTGCGGCTCCATCTACATGCGAACTTCCCTTCGGAGCGCTTTGACTCGTGGAGTGTGGCGAGGATGAACTCAGCCTTCCGACGAGAGACTTTTCCTCACTGGAGGCTGACGAGCATGCTCGTGGCTAGCTGGATGACAGCCACACCAGCGCTAGACGTAAGTGGCAGCGCTTGGTCTTTATGTTGCTGACGCGCTGCAGAGGATCATGGAACAGGAAGAAGAAGCGATAGTTGCGGCAGAGGTCGAGCGACATTCCTGGAAAGAGCCAGCGCACCAGACTGAAAAGGAGCTCTCGTAACCGCGGGAAAGGCACCCAAGTACAATATTGAGCATATAAGCACAAACTGTGTCGTCAAAGCAAGCTTTGCGCCGGCGGCAACTCAACAGTGTCGCTTCTTCGGGTCGCAGAACGGTCGCAGCAACTGCAGAAGATCAGCGTGGTCGCAGTTTGTGTCACCCATCTGGCGCACTGCAGATGAGCATGTATCTTGTATACTCGTGCACGTTCCATGTTGTTCATGCAGCTTTGCGAGACACGAAAGTCGCTCCGAGAGCGGTGGGAGAAGTTGTCAATCAGACCAGAAGTACAATATGCAGTCATGCTGTCTGGCAAAGAGACATGTCGGATGGTGGAGATGTTCAATGCAAGGCTGCGTGCGGGCACCAACGCAAGTCATTTCCGAGAGCAAGAATTATCTGCTTCTAGGCTCGCTCCGGCGCTTCATGCATTGCGCTTGCAGTCTGCGCTTGATGCGTCGCACTGCAGTATGGTCATCAATTTTGTGCACTAGATCTCGCATCAGACCTCTCTAGCCAAAATGGAGGCGACGCATTACGGTCATGATGAACACTGAACGTGATAGCGATGTTCGACGTTCGAGATATCAATAGTGATGCACCAGACCCAAGCACGAGATCTTCCAAGCCATTGTGGTGGATTGATGGACCGTTAAATGCTACCGCCAGCGAACGTGAAGCTGCAAGAGCCCAATGCCGGCCCAAAGATAGCCGCCGAAGTCAGCGGATCGGCCAGCATTAAAGCAAATTCTGGCCTAGCCCTCAAATCCATGGGCGTTGCTTGGGGGCGTTGTCTCTTTCTACTGGCTGTTGGAGGTGACGGGCTTGCAGCTGTGGATCTCGAATTTAGCACAATTGGGCCAATCAATTCGGGCCTCGTTCGACATCGTGCCTGGATTTCTTTTCTCGACTTCATCCTACATACATTTGCACCACAAAGTCATCTGCATCACACAGCCTCGAGCCCAACTGCTCGCTTCATGGATTGCTATCACTGGATGGACCCTGATCTTGCAGAGCGGGGCCATGCGATCACTTTCCGAGGGACCTTGCTAACCAGTAGAGCTGCAGACATGCCTTCTCTCGACCTTCAGTGGTACCTCCGTCTTGATCATTTGCTTCTCAGTCATGGTCCGTCCCTGTTTGATGCTTCCATACACTGCCTATTTGCCCCTTCAGCCTCACCGCGCGTCGTCAGGTTGCCATTGTTAGACGTCTCACCAGCTTCAACAAGCGTGTTATTGAGCGACCCCGCAAAGCATCACATGGTACCTCGAAGGCTTGCGGACTGAGCACGAGATCGGGGTATCGACGGTTGTACCTGGATCCTGCGGTTCGCATTTCATCTACGGCGTCTGCTGTTTTGCCTGAGCGATATACATTCGGTGTCCACCACAACCCATAAGCGCCCGACCCGTACTTGCGCCTAAACCACGCATCACGAATCCAGCGCTTTGGTCTGGTACACCCTCTTCTCCTTTCTTCGGCCCGTGCCAATGTTTCTCGACGCCATCCCCTGATAAGGTTTGCCAACTGGTCCTGGGCCAAAAGAACTAGCTTTAATCGACCGCAGGCCTGACCTCGAGTCTTTCGGTCACTCCCCCATGGCAAGTGGTGGGCTGTCTAGACAACGATCGACCTCTGACCGGCGAAAGGACCTCATGGTCTCAACCTTCCCGCGAGGTACTCCCTCTGCGCCGAACGCAACCTTCGAACCATGCGCGTCGACTGAGTCGATCTTCCTGTATGCCCAGGGCTCCGATGTCGTCTGCCTGCACCACGACTCGCTTTCGGTCGAGCGTCGCTTTCAAAAGCACACTGATAGGATTCAGCTGATCGCAGTGGACAATGTCAGCGAGACTGGGGCAGGAAGGCTGGTGGTCACATACGATACCCAACAGACCGCAATTGTCTGGGACTTGTTCACGGGCGATCAGATCTCACGTTTCGCGTCCTACGAGCCATTAAAAGTCGCTGCGTGGATGCGGAATGGCAACATTGCCTTCGGTCTGTATATACCATGATTTGTGCGATTCGCGACTGACATTCACAGGAAATGGAAAAGGTGAAGTCATTTTGTTCGAGCCATCGACAAGCGAGCACGTCTCCGCGAGGACTATCTTTGATCCCATCACGGCTATTGCACCGGCCTCTGACTGCAAGAACTATGCGATCGGGTACAATAACGGTTCTATACTTCTGGCAGCGCTTCAGCCCTCGTTCACTATTCTCCACACTTTGACCACCTCCCGTGCTCCATCGCCAATCACATCCCTGTCTTGGCATGCTTCATCTTCGAAGCAAAAGTCTGACATGCTCGCAACGCAAACAGCGGATGGAGATCTCAGAGTTTGGAGTGTATCAAAGCCTCCTACAACCGAACTGCCCAGGGTCATTCGAGTGCTCAAACGGCCTGAACCAAATTTCTTGCCCGGGAGAACTTGGCTAGCATGGTCTCGAAACGGCCGCATTATACAGTATTCTGAGGACGAGACGTGGTCTTGGGACGTACGTACCAAACACGTTACGTATGATACGTTACCAGTATTGCACGGCATTCGTGGGATCGCAGCATACGGCCCGAATGCTACTCTGTTTTCGCTGGGTCCCGACTTCACAGTTCGGCAGTATGATGCTGAGCAGTGTCGAATAACTGCTAATATCCGCCATGCCCCAAGCAATATTTTGCCCACTCCACCCGAGGACAATCAACTAGGCTGGACGACTTCCGGCAGTGAAGACTCTTCTGGACACTCGCCAATTGCACAGTCTAAACGAGCTATGGTAGACCGAAGCCGTGTTCTGAGTCCTCAGTCGTATAACAGCAACGCAGTCTCGCTACAATCACGAGCTTCAAAGCACTCAATACCATCACGCAGGGATGTCGTGTCACCGGGACAGCAAAGTGAGATGACCGGCACTACCTTTAGTGTTGGTGCTGCGCCGTCGTATATCCATGATTATTCGAAGTCGCCCCAATCGTCGCGGACTCAGCCAAAGAAGTCTTCGAGACTCCGACAGCAGGTCATTCTAAGCCCCCAAGAGCGACCTGTGGATGATCTGTTTCCGTTCACAAGGGCAAGACTCGATGAAGTGCCCTACAAACCGCCACGGAAATTGAGCGACTCTGAAATGACGCCGGACAATTTGCGCCGTCAAATGCTCCAAGTAGTTTTCGGTTGGGCAGAGGACATCCAAGACATGATACGAGACGAGATGAGCAGGCATGCTCCAGACAGCCAACATGCCATTTTTCTCTCCAGGTGGCTTGACGAGGACGACGAGTATCTATCTGAAGTCATGGGCAGCACCAGTGTCCTTTCAAGCATGGATTGGATGCTTCTTGCTCTCGGCGCTATCGATCACTCAGCAACAGCAAGAAGAATTACCCAAGTCTTCATCGAGAAAATGCTGAGCAGAGGCGATGTACATGCAGCCGCGACGATGCTTCTGGCCCTCGGTAATCATTCAGATGCGATTGAAGTATATGTGTCCCGCAGTCAATTTATGGAAGCAGTAATCTTGACCTGTCTGGTGACTCCCTCCGATTGGCAAAGACAATCTCATCTAGTCCGGAAGTGGGGAGAACACGTCGTTGGCAACTCCCAGCAGCAGTTTGCAAGAAGATGTTTCTCCTGTTCTGGTGACGAGCCGACCGAGCCATGGACTTCGCCATCGGTGGCACAAATGTCAAGTCAAAATCTGTCGAGCCAGAACTTGAGCCATGCCTTGGCATACATCCCAGAGAACCCCATCTCGGAGGAAGTGCCGAGAGACTTCGAGAACATCTATGCGCGGAACTTGGACAGACGTCGTGGGCTGGATGCTCCTACTCCTGTTGCGATGCCGGCTCCACCAACTCCATTCAGAGCGGCGCTTTCTCAGAACACTCGCGTTACACCGCAGACCTCGGCCTTGAAGCTTGTGACGGACTTTGGTGCTTCAGAGGTTCCGCAGGAGTATCGGTTCCCAGGCCTGAAGTCCGCCGACTACACTCCCACGGCCGGTGCTACCGTGACACCGATCGCTGAGTCGGCCATCGACAGATCGGCATTGTCGCCTGGCGGCGCTGGCAGTTATCGGCAGAACAACATTCGAAGTCTGAACGCGGCCATGTCAGCTCGTGGAGTTTCGACAAATCACAAACACCGCCTGCCGTCAATCGGGGAGACTCCAATTGATGTTGAAGGTCCCTCCTTCAAGCGATCGCCTCCCCCGCCCCTTCCGAACAACCAATTAGCGACTCCAGCTGACTCGAGCTCGGAACGTGGACAAGATTCGGGCGAAAATGAAAGGAGCAATGGGCCGGACCAAGAATCAAATCGAGTTGACGATAGCATGGTCGAGGTCCCGCCTCCTGATCGCGGACTCCTGTTATTGACACCAGCCCGCTACGAGCCGACTACCCAAAATGCGGAGAAGCCGACGCCTCAGACGGCAGTGCGCCCACGTGCAGGCTTGGAATTTCCACACGCGAATTTGCGACCTGACTCTAGGCAGAGTGATCTGGAGGAGCTCTCCAACATGGACCAATTCCGACCGCGTACTGGCTCCAAGAGCCGAAAGCCTGATGGATTGTCCATCAATCTGGCTCCCACTGTGAGCGAGTATTCCGCGACGCGGCCTCCAACAGGCCAAACCTTTACCACAACACAGATCGATACCGATAGCGAGCTGACGAGTCCACTCCGGACCGGAGACACGCTCGACAGTCGTGGCAAGAGTGCTACTGCCAGCCTCAGCGGACGCAATATCGACCACTATATCAGCAGTCTAGAGCAAGCTCATTATTACAGCAAACACTCGAGATCCAGGGAGACTTCAGCGAGCAAGATGACGGGAAGTCGTGGTACCACTCGTCGTGGCTCTGATGCACAGGATCATAGGACGCCAAACCCGGCGAAGAAGTCGCCATCATCTCCAATTCCAATGTCACCGGAGGACCTTCGCATGTACACCCAAAGCGTTGACAGTATGACTACGTCATATACGTCGAGTGCTCCCGGTGGTAACCGGATTGGCACTCCTGCAAGTCGTTCTCGTCTGGGCAAACATCAGATTCGTGCAAACAACGATGACTCAAGGCGTAAGAGATCTCATTCAGCCAAGGCAAGAGGAGAGCAAAGGCATGCCAGCCAGATGGGCGCAGTCGTAGTAAGACTCGGAAAGAACGTGGCGGCGCACCGAGGTCTCCATCCTCGCCACTCCCAATGGTACCATCCGAAGAGGATAGAAAACAGCCAAACGACCCGTCACTTCGTTTCGTGAACGCAGACCGGTCTCATCGCTCTCGAGACGGCAGCCGGCAAAGAGAAGCCTCGACCGAGCCGCGCCGGAAACAGCACAGGTCACGAAGCCGTCAAGCCGACGAGCCCGAAGGCCATCTATCGAGGAGAAGCAGCACTAGCACCCGTGACAGAAGACATCGAAAAGACAAAACCTCTGATGTGACTGCCGAGAGCCATCCAAACGTCAATGGATACATGTACGATTCTCTGACAGGTGAAAGCTCGACAAATTTGTCCCTCGACGCAGAAGTTCAATCCGCCAGCTCCAACAACCGCGAACCACGAAGCAGACGTCGTGAGCTCGCCAAAGAACTCGCAGCAGCTGAGCTCGAGGCTCGCAGACTTTCGCTCGCACGTCGACCTTCTGCGCCAAACATACCATTCCCGGGGCAAGGAGCACATGGCAAGTCGGCGTCTGAGAGTCACGCGCCGCCACTGTATCGCCACCATACTGACGACGGATTCACTCGCGTTCAGGGCGAATCAAGACTGCGGAGACCATCAACTCCTCGAGCCATGCAAGTCGATCCTGCAACGCTGAATGAGGCTAGGATCGACGACTTGCCAGAAGTACTTCCTAGTAGCACGTACCAGACACCGAAGATTGGTCACTCCAAGCCCAGCTCCCGTCCTGGGACAAGCCACTCTGGGCGAGGTCACGCGCGAACTGCTTCGAAGGAACAGGAGGAGATCAGAACAGCCCAAGAAATTGCAGCTGCTCTGGGTCAGCTGCCTCGTCACCCCGCCTTCAACGCAGGCGTCGCGCGTTCTCGCTCGAATTCTCGAACCCGCGATCGTGACTATCCTCGGCGCGATACTTCGCTTCCACGCGGTGTCTCCCGAGAGCCTCTGCACAAATCACCGCCACTGCACGAAGAACCGCCACTGATCATCGACACCCGCACTGCCAACAGCGGCCCACCCATGGTTCTACCGGAACTCCAGCACTTGGTCTCACCGCCACCACCTCCGCCTCCGCCGCCTGCTCCGCCGAAGGACAGGCCTCAGCTTGCAATACGAACTAATACTAGTGAAATTGCATCGAGAACACCCTTACCACCATCCGCCAATCCGCGCACCGACGATGGAGTCGTAGCTGGTCCTTCCACCCTGACCGTGTCCGGCCTCAACGGCGTCCCACGTCCCGCCAGCGCCACTGCCGCAGGGCCCGCATACGGTCATCGCCGCGGCCGTAGCGGCAACCTGGGCAGTGAAAGCCAATTGAATGGCAAGATCAAGAATCTGTTTGGCAAAATGCGTACGCCTAGTCAGGGCAGAGGTGATAATGCTAGGAGCCCACCGCAGCCGCAGTGGCAGGGCGGGAACGTCAACGGTGAAGCGGATTCGTCGCCGTATGAGACGAACACGGGTCTGGGGTATTCGGATCGGAACTTGGCCGCACAGGTGCAGTGAATGGTGCTGGATTGTCTGGGCGGCCTGGCATTGAGGCCTCTCAGTGTTAGCTCAGTAAGTGTTGGCAAGTGAGCGCGTCCTATTGTATACCACGAGAACGATCATGGTGCGAGATCTGACTTGATTGGAAGCTGTTGTGGAGTAGCATTGCTAAACGATACCTACTGCTATAAGGTCCTCACATCAATGGCAGAATACATAGCAGCTGTTGTAATCACTTTGCTCATTGCAAATATATAAGTGCAGCGTCTTGCCGTCCAATCTATCTACCGGCATCAATTGTCTTCCTCGGCCTCCCCTGCAGTGGTGGTTTGTCCTTTGCAGGCGATGCTGAACGGCCAGGCAGTATGCCGGCTCTGCACGCTTGACCTTACTTACAGTGACGTGATGACTCAGGCAATATTGGACATGACGACAATCACAGATACTTCAGTGGGCTTCGACCATGCTGGAAAACAGTCGTCACGACTCACGACTGCTAAACGGCGACGGCCAATTCACCACAGCCGGACAGCTCGGAATTGTCACTCGAGATTTCCGAGATCAACAGGAACCCGTGGGCGCAACACCTACATGGAGGGGCATCAACTCGCAGGTTAGAAGCCAAAACCCCCAACCAGAACACCTCGCCCGCGAGCTGATTTGCTGCCCACAGACCAAGGCGGGGGCTTCCTGCCTTCCTAGGTAGAATTGCACCGGACATACATCCGACTTTTCGCCTTCCAACCTTCGTTGTCACTACAAACGACGTCATCTGCGTTAGAGCCGCATCGCGATGCAAGCGCGTTCGAGGTTTGATTCGAGCTGAGATCAATGACACGCTGCGGAAGAATAGCCCGGATGTACTTGTCACGGACCAGACGGTAAGGGAGGCGATGCATCATGCGAAAGGTTGAGAGTTGCTGTTGAATGCCATCTCGTGTCAAACGCGTGCCCCTCTATTGACTCCAAGACGATCGTCACCGTCGGATATATTTTTCTGGCTGTTTTATTTCTGTCTTGTGTGTCTGCTTCTTTTGTCCTACGAGCATACTACCGCACAATATAACACAGTAAATCAATCAAGATGGGCTATCCAGACAAATTCCAGGGTTTCATGATCAATGATCACAACAAGTGGACTGACTGTACGTTTGAGAAGTCCACCATTGGGAGACGACACTAACAACCACCAAAAGTCAGGAAAGAAGAGGTGAGGCGGACCGCAACACCACTGCGGCCCAACTAACTTCAAACCAGTTCAAACCAAAAGTCTTCGGCGACAACGACGTCGACATCAAGATCGAGTGCTGCGGCGTTTGCGGCTCCGATGTCCACACCATCAACGGTGGTTGGGGTGGCTCGCCACTCCCGATCTGCGTTGGTCACGAAATTGTTGGCAAGGCCATCAAGGTCGGCTCCAAAGTCAAGACTGTCAAGGAAGGAGACCGTGTTGGCGTCGGCGCACAGATCTGGGCTTGCTTGAAGTGCCCTCAATGCAAGAGCGACAACGAGAACTATTGCCCGCATCAGGTTGGTACGTAGCGACAAGCCCATCAGAGATCATGAGACTGGGTGCTGACCTCGAAATAGACACCTTCGGCGCACCGTACCCCAAGGAGGTCGACCCGGACGAGACGATCACACAGGGCGGGTATGCCTCGCACATTCGGGCACACGAGTACTTCGTGTTTCCCATACCGGACGAGATCGCTTCCACAGACGCAGCGCCAATGATGTGTGCCGGTCTCACAGTCTGGTCGCCGCTCTCGAGAGCGAAAGTCGGGAAAGGCTCAAAAGTAGCCGTCGTCGGTATGGGCGGGCTCGGCCACTTCGCCGTGCTATGGGCTGCTGCGCTCGGGGCCGAAGTCACAGTATTGTCGCACTCCGAACACAAAAAAGATGATGCTATGAAGCTCGGTGCAAAGGAATTCGTCCTCACCAACAAGGACGGCTGGGAGGAGCCACTGGCATTCAAGTTCGACTTTGTCCTGAACAGTGCTGATATGACGCACACTTTCGACATCAGCAAGTACCTCTCGATCTGCAACGTCAATGCTCCGTTCCACCAGGTCGGTCTGCCAGACGAGGCACTGCCGCAGTTCAAGGCGCAGAGCTTCATGTCGAATGGTTCATCGATCGGCGCGTCTCACATCGGGTCACGGCCCGAGATGTTGGCTATGTTGAAGTTTGCGGCGGAGAAGAAGCTCAAGCCTATTGTTGAGACGCTTCCTATCGGTGAGAAGGGTTGTGCGGAGGCTGTGGAGCGCGTGTCCAAGAACAAGGTTCAGTACCGGTTCAGTAAGTGGTTTGATGCTGAAAGTGGTCTGCATTTGCTAACATGCGTACAGCTCTCACAGACTTCGACAAGGCGTTTGACGCTTAAACAATGGCCCGAAGACCAGTCCTCGACCCATGACCGCGAAGGCATTCTATAGAATTCCGCGAGAGTACTGAACGCTGTCGAGAGCGGACATCAAACACACTTTTCAGTTTGCTTGTACTACCACGTCCTCTTGTCCATTTATGTCTTACTTGAGTTTCAAGTGAAGTCTCCTTTGACCCGTTGTACTGATGTGCTGTGTAGCTGCCTCTGCTGTGCATAGCAGTCAAAGCCAGCTTGTCGTTTTTCAATGAGGCAGCAGTTAATCTACCGTCACTGCAAGGACGTCCTTTGGGGTTGATCGGTGGACCGAAGGCCCTTGGAAGTGAAGACCGGTATTGCGCATAGAAGGCACTCAACGTGGATGCCAAGACAATAGTCTCAGACTACTTGATATTCTTTGCCTTCTAATCTGTCCTTACTTGCAAGTATCTTCTCGAGATCGACACCTTTTCTGCCGCTACACGAAGTACTTCCTTGATCGTTTCAACCAGCCTCGACTCGAATCCTGAATTTGGCCTGCATCACACTGTACACGATCGAGCGGTTTCATATCCGCACTAAACGCGCATGACTTCCATAGCTACGATGACTGCCAGCATTTGCGTCTCTTCTGCCTCAACGCCCAGTCCGACAGGTCTTCCGGAGGAGGTGCGCCTGATGATATGGAAGCTGGTCGTGCCAAGCCGCATGTCCAGCTGCGCTCGCACCATCTGGACTGACGCCTATCGGGTGCCCCGCGTGTGGCATCAGTGGCACACGGAGGATCGACCATGGAAGCACGCGTTGCTATCTCTCATGCTCATCAACAAGCAAACCAAGCAGGACATCGATGGCTCTGTGAGCAAGATCCAACCCACACTGGTCTTCTGCAATCACCATCACGCAAGACGATTCTTCTTCCCCTCCATTGGCTCGGTGATGCCACGATCGGACGTGGGTGTTCCTGATGTGTATGTGACTCACACGATACACCGCTTCAACGGCGTCCTCCAGGTTGAGAGCGATAGCGTCGAAGAGCAGAAGACCTTGTTGCACCGCGCCATCAAGAGTATGCTTGAGTCCGGATATGGATTACACAATGTACCCGAATCGGACCTGGAAACCACGTTCCTGCTCGAGTATGAACGTCGGCTCTCTGCTGAACACGATCCGGACTGCAGGAATGCTTTGGAATCCGACTTACAAGAACTCAGCCTGGGAACATGGAGGTCAGAGAAAAAGTATGAGACGAAGCACATCCATTGCACCAAAATTTTCAAGTGCGTTGCGACTGGAAGAGTCTTGAGCCGGGTGTCTTCGGCGAGAGTCTGACGATAGCAGAGCGAGGAGGGCAAGACCAGTGGCAGGCGACGAGCTCGATTGTGCATAGCGTCGGGCTCGAACGCGCGAAGGGGGTCGACGACACTCTCTGCCGCGCCGTTTCACTCTTACATGGCTGGCTGCACGTATCAGTGTTGCTTACACTGTACGATCCTAGCGCATGTATCGGAAATTTGAGGATCAAAGGGGTGTACAAAGGGCACACCAACTGCCTGATGGAAACGACAGGCTTTCCTGAGACCACCAGTAATGTAGGCCGCGCACGCCAAGTTCACCAATCATATTCCTAATCAATCGGCAGCAAACCCTATCAGAAGATCCATGAAGATCATGTGTGGCATTCAGTCATGAGCATACATAGCCGAGACCATACCGATTCATCGGCAGAGCTGAAGGGATGGAAGAAGATGACACTGACTCCCACTCACAGCCATTTCCTACACTCATGCGAACCCTGCATCAAACTCCTCGCCAACCTCAACCCCAGCCTGCCTCTCGGCCCAAGCCTCCCTCTCTTCATCGCTCCCCATCACCATCCCCTCCCCCTCCTCCTCCCCCCTCTTCACACCCAGCCCAACGACCTGCCCCGGCATCCAACAACGCATACTTTTCGGCCCATACTTCTTGTACAACGTCTTCTCAAACCCCATCGTCTTCCACTTATCGTGCTTATCATCCATATTATCAAACCCCCAATCATTATCCTTCGTCACCAACAACGCACTATCAAACCAAATCCTCTGCCTATCCTTCCCCGGCGCCACATTCGGATCCAGAATATAATTCCTACACCAATCATCAAAAAACAACTCACACTGCAACCCCTTACTTCCCCAAATCCCCATCATCGGACTATTATCCATCCCGAAGTTATAGCACTGACTCATCTTCCCCTTATCCGGCACCACATTCGTGTAATTCCGACATCTGCCCCAATCTGGCTGCGGCGGATTGCTCCAGCGGGCGCCGCTTTGACTGGGCGCGAGCCCATTGTATGCGTCGTTTTGGAAGGTGGTGCGCCAGTCGCAGAAGCGGACAATGTTGGGGGAGTTGGGTTTGATGGCGTCGCGCGAGATGCGGCGCGAGTCGTACTCGGAGCTGTCGTAGAGGATGTTGATGTCGTTTTTGGCGATCCAGTCTTTGATCCAGGCGTCGCTGATGGCGTTGGTTTGGGAGTAGTTCACGCCGCCGGAGGTCACTGCGAAGCTGGTGGTGGTGAGGGTCAGGAGGAGGAGGATGAGGTTTGGGATGGCAGCGGTAGGAGTTTGGGGACGCATGGTTGAGTGCGAACTGGAGGATCTCCTCTGGCTTCGGGTGAGGGGAGGGGTGTTTGACCGGCTTGTGCTACGCCGACGCATGTATTGACAGACATCACCTACCTGACTTGCATTCTGTAGACTTTATGTTCGTTTTCCTGAACAAAGAAGGCAACCTTCGAATTTCGATTGTTGCTACGGGCTGATGTGTTAGCTTACAAGGCCCATTGTTCCAAAGCGCACGGACCGTCTTATTGATGGTCGCCTCTCATCCAATCAGCAAGACAACGTTATCCAAAAGCGACCATGCGAACGCGACACCCACGCAGAGGCTTGCCCAATCTCCCCTGCCGCATCAAATGTACTTCATACAATGAAGGGTGCGCGTGGCGTCTGGCCTTACCCCCGGCATCTGACCCTTGATCCAGAGTAAGACTTTTTGCCAAAGGCACTTAGATCCCAGGTGACAAGACTCATCACAGCCGCGTATGAGCCAGTAATGACCTCTCCGCGCCGAGCCTTCTAGCAACTTCCCAAACTCGATGTCGACAGATCCCAAACCACAGCTATGTAGAGCTGAGAATACATCGAGCCAGACCGAATCCACGACTTCAACACGCGTCATTTTGAGGCGTCTCAACGTTGGAGATACAGCTCGCAAGAGGGTGACGATCTGGGATTGTGTGAACTTGAAGCCTTGCAGATCCAACAACTGAAGACGAGCAAAGTTCATGGTCTCGATGCCCGTCGGTAACGGCAGCTGGTACCGGCAAACATTCGTGTTGAGAGTCAATTCTTTTATGGCTGTGGCTCCTCTGAGAATTGGCGAGACTGAACGTGATAACTCCGCCAATGGATTGTTCATGACGAAGCCGTCCCTATGATAAAGCTTTAGGACGAAGGTCTCCAGCGATGCCAGGTTGATCCCGTGCCACGGAGCCATCGGACCGGTTTGAGAGCTGCCGCCGAGGCCTGGAAGAGTTATACCATGCAAGTTCAGCTTGACTGGTCTCGACGAATGCTGGAGGAATGCCCGGACTGCAGCTCCTGCATAGGCTGCGAACTGTCTGTCAGTGGCCTCGTCATGGCGCGAGAATGGGATCGCACGTGCTTCACGAAGCATCGTGCAATTTTGGGGTTGGCGTCCGCCACTAGATATTTGGAGCCTGAGGCGCGAGTGCAACTGAGCTCACTCAGCCGAGGGAACTGACTGAATGCGGCTTCAAGTCTCGATTGAAACGCAAGCTCGCCAATTTGCAGTATTTCTTCCTCCTTGATGCGAGCCGCTTCATACGCTCGATAGAATGGTGATCGGAGTTTGTGCATGGATTTTGTTGCTTTGGAAGGCGCATTTGCATAGTCTTGTAAGTAGATGTCTGTCATGGCCTTCCCATCTGTCGGACAGGCATCGGGTCTGAACCATCTATCCTCGTGTGAAAACCATCCTCCGTGGTAGTACTCGCCCCTGCTTTGTGCTTTCCACTCGTTAAAAGTACGCTGCACAAACACCTGCTGCAATTCGATAGACACGCTCGTGACATGGTTGCGCAAGTCGCACCGACTGATGTTCTCCAAGAACTCGAGACTGTCGATGCGGGTATCGAGGTAGATGCGCGAGAATAGATATGGCTCTGTAATCAGCTTGAGCTTCTTGGTGCACAGTCTCAAGGAAGCGAGAGTGTCATCGTCGTTCTTATCGTGAAGCGCCTTGCAAATGCCGTCCAGTATTTCCTCTGGGAAGCCTCTGTACTCGTCGTTGAACGTTGAAGCCGCCATAGTGGTGAGATCCCAGCAGGAGCAGGTTGCCGCCGTGGTGACAAGCTCACACAAATGAAAGTGCGTTACCGTTGGTTGTAAAGGAGTGCCAAGACGCCAGTGCTGTTGCCTACCACAACGTGAAGTGAAGGTGCAACTGAAGTTGTGAGACTTCTGGCAGGTGCAGCACACCACTTGATCCGTTGTTGCCATATATCTATAGTACTGAAGTTGCCGCTCTGTGTTCCAGAGCCGAGAGGTCCAGATATGGAAGTGAGGTCTCGAGCTCCTTCTCTACATAGCCTCGCCGACGACGCGTGTCCGTTTCGCTCGACTCGATTGTTACGAGCCCGACCAAGGAGTATTGCTGCTGGAAGCCCTCATCCAGCTCACTGGTGATATTGATGACGAGAGGCGAGTCGCGCCTCTGCTGCCGGCGGATCCTGATGGTTGCGAAAGCCGTGTTCAAGCCATTAGACGCCATACCTTGGTGCTGAAACAGATGTATTGGAAGCTCTAGCTGTAGCTGCCGCCCACGCCTCCATGACTCTATCTTTCTATCGGTCCAGGACTAGGCGCGTCTAGGCATCGATGGTCCTGTCTTATGGTGTCGAGCCATCCCTAAACCTCACATGATGGCCTGTGGGCGCCCAAGGTTCGATGATGAGCAGATAAGCTGCCGGATGCAGTCTACTACACGGGAACTTGTCCCTCCATAGGCACGGCGGATGCTACTTGCATGTTATACAATATTGTTTGGAATTTGCGACAACTCAGTATGGTGCAAACTGCTGGTCAACGGACCTTTCGTGGTCTTCACAAACCCAGACAGCAGCCTTGTTGCGCTTGCCGTGGATCAAGGATCGGCTATGTGCCTTGGAAGCAACGTCGGTCACTCCACGTCGCGTCAGAGTGATCCGGGTCAGGTCATTGCAGGACCAAGAGCATGAGCAAAGGAAGCAAGGCAATTCGCGACGTTGCTTCCAAGCTTTCTATAGTACGAAACCAGTCTACCAGTACCTTCCTATTAGGGACTTCTATCGGTCCATCCTGTGGCCTTCAAGCACAAAATTCTGTCTCTACAATGCATTAATGTTTTCCCAGTATGCAAAAGACGTGTGAAGGGCCCTACTCGTGTTTCCCCGCTTTTGACACAGGGGACGCTTGGGGGTGTCGAGGGGAGCTTGGGGACGAGAGATCGATGGTTTATATGGTGCTGCCGCATTCGGATAGCTGAGTAGGGCATTTTTGCATCCGGCGCTGTGCGTCGAACTCGAGATCATTACAGCACACCCGGAAGAGGACAGCTCACAGAGGCTACCCTCACTCGCTTGAGATCGCTTGAAGCAAAAGCAGAGAGAGCAACACGATCGGGTGTCAGAGATGAGGGGCAAACATGTTGACGGCGGAACACAGGTATAGAAGCTGGTCGAGACCGCCAGTGCAAAGAAGATGGAGGTTCAGAAGGTGATGGCGTCCAAAGGGGCTACAGGAGGTGGGTGGAGTGCTAGCTTGGACGAGATCAAAGATATCGCATTCGAGAGATTGTTCGATGTTTGTGCTTCGGTCGAGAAGGAGGAAGAGTTATGGGATACGAGTGATTATTTGCTGGTCGAGGACGAGAACTCATAGGATAACTCTGCTCTCATTGTTATTCCTTTCCATAGTTCATTTGAGCGCATGAGGGCCACTCTCAGTCGCTTCTGAAGTCTTCAAGCCTTCTGCAGAAAGCAGTCCTCCTAGAAGCTGCAAGTAATGTCCCCTCGCCGTGCCCACACCAGACTCGAGCTCTTCCGCGAGCGTCGATTCCGTCACGGGTCGAAACCGCTAGACGCGCAGTGGTCTATCTCGACCGCGTAGCGATGCAGAGAGTCGTGCCACATCTCTCCAAGCTCCTATCCAACTTCCCCGATTCGCTTCAGGCCCGCTACGCTTCGCGAAAGACCAGCAAGAATGGACTCTCTTTATGCTTCGAGATGGCTTCATCAAGGAAATCTACCGACGGAGCCGCGCCATCAGGAATCTTGACAAGAGCAATCTAGCATGACAGTCAGCCTGACCCAGCATCTAAACGCTCAGACGAGATTGTCTTACCACGGACTTCCGCGCCTCATCCACCATGGTGACATTGACGTTCGTGCTAGAACGCAGGCCTTGGATGGCGTCACGCGAGACCATCCAGTAGTCTTTCCAGAACTGATACATCATGTCATGGTATCTCTTCGGGTCATCGAAGCTTGGCAGAAAGGCCTTGCACAAATTTTGGAGCCGGGTCTGCGCATCTCCGCGGAAGATCCTAAGATGGTCCGCTATAGGAAAGCAAACCGTCCGTCGTTCAAGGTGGTAAAGGTGTGCTGCTTTCTGCTGCTCCGATGGCAGGTGACGCAAACCTATAGTGATCGCCTTCAAGGTGTCTGCAATATCGAAAGGCCCGAATGCGACGGTTCTTAGGTTTGGCAGTCCTGTGACATCGACCTCCTTGACGGGGCGTATGAAAGATGAGGCTCCGTAGTCCTTGATGCGTACGCACTTGAGGTGGGACGTCAGCAACGAAGGACATAGCGGCGCCAACTCTAAGGCTCGCGGCGCCAACGCTAAGGCTCCAGACTCGCGTTGTTGACCTCGCTCGACATGAAGGATAGCATATTCGATGAGAATCGGGGTGACCATGGCTTTGAAGACAGACGATACCAGCCGCAGATTAGGTGCCCACGGCTCGTTCCACTGGCGAGGACTCTCGGCCCAAGATTGATCTTGTCCTCCTGAATCTGGTCCTCCTAGATCGTACGGTAGTCGACCGACTCCGACGACGAAGTAGATTTCTTCTCCGACAAAGACGGCCTCGAAGATGTGCTTCAACATCTCGTTTGGCATGTCAAGTAGCTCGATTTTCTTCTTCGCAGGCGCTTTGATGGCGGTCGCGGTGGAGCACTCTTTGGCCTTCGACTGAAGTTCGATGGCTGCGATGTAGTCAAGGGCCGAATCCAGCGACTTGAGGTCGTCCATGATTATTGTCTCGCGGTGTTCTCAGATCCCGAGCACCAAGTGTTGAGCGCGAATCGTCCAAATTCAACTTCTGCATCGGTCAGTAGACTGTAGAAACGAGATGAAGTAGACTGCTTACGTTCTGCCTGCAACGATTACCACGAAGCACAGGTGTGGAGGTATCTGCACGGTGAGTTTGAGGTAGCAAGAGATTGAATGCTGGTCGTTTGAGAGAGTGCAATATCGACGTAGAAAGAATTGCGCCGTGCGATGCCAAGAGCTCAAGTCAGGTCATCTAAATGTGATCTCAGTTGCCATGGTTATATATTCTTGATTGTAGATTCTGTTTCAAATCCGCACATAAAACGCCATGTCTTCAGAAACCGGTAGCCTCACCGACTGAGTTCACTGAGGGTTGCGACAGAAGAGGAGGATGTGTTAGATAGTGCCTGAGGCGTGTGCGGGTTTGAACCTCGTGGGACTCTGGATGGAGGGGCAGAGATCGTTATTCAGGCTAACGGTCGATGAAGCCTCATCCGATCCAGGAGTCGATTATGTTATTGCTTTTTGCGAAGACTGCAGACATCTAACTGTGGCTGTTCGCTTCGTGGGTGAGGCGGACTTCTTGCGCTTTTTCCGTTTGCGACAGGCCTGAATCTCGTGGCGTGTGTCACGGCTGGTGACAGGGTGAACCTCAGCTGACAGACACCTGACTCCCAGTGTTGAGCTGGAGCGAGTGACGTTCCGACTCAAAGCACTTCGACGCGAGTGTCATGTTACCTGCCTCAGTGAACAGGGGACGTCAACGAACCAGCACACCACGGCATAGCTCCCACAGATGCAGCATGAGAACGACCTGTGCGCTGCCAACACTTTAGCTCCTTCAACGGCCTCACCCTACAGTAAAGCAGCCAGCAATCATGTTGCAATACTTCGTGAGCCGTCGCAAGCCTCCATTGTCAGCTTGACTCGTCTTTCACCCCGTGCTCCACCAGATTACATCCGGCTGGGAGCTTCAGAGCAACCTAATTCATCAGCTGTATCCTTCAGCGAGACCACATCGCTTCTGGTGGTGATCAACTTGAATCCAGCCATGGAATGCAATGACCAAGACGCAGCGTCGGGCATCACAGCATGGCATGACGCCCAAGGAGGCCAGCTTCTACGGCAAAACCATCAATTGCTGAATAATTATAGGACTATGGTGAAGACAACAGTATTGCCAACTACTATACGCTGCCGCCGAATGTAGATACACTGATGAAGAAGAAAGATGGAAGGCCCGATCAGGCGAAGGAAGGAAACTCGGAGTCTCGATCACATAGGATACGTCATACCAAAAAGGCAACCACCGTTGGTCTCTCCACTTAGCCCTGAAAGCCTGGTTGCCTTGAGCCTTGATCCGTCCTACAAGACTTGATGGCTTCCTCCTTCAGGCCTCCCATCCTCTATCGCCCCATTTAGAGCAAGTCTCTGTAGAACATTGACAGCGCTGTTGCCGCTTCGCACAATAAAAGTAGCAGCAACACCAAGAAACCTGACGACATGAAATTTCTATTGTAGCCAAATGGAAGATGACACGGCACTAGGGAAGTACGAATGCAGATAAACTTAGCGTGTCGAGTTGATGCTCGACACGCTTCCTTTGACTACTCAGCTATTACTCTACTACGAGGGCTTCCACTACGACCATTCATTTAGCCATGGAACTTAAACACAGTCCACTCCTCGATCACGCTGCCCCTACGACAGTGCTTACGACGGTGGCCGCGCTCCTCGCGCTCCCTCTCCCGACGACCACGTTCAATGTCCTCCTCCCTCTGTTTCTCCTTCCGCTTCTTCTCCTCCTTGATATTATTCAACAAGATCCGCTCCTTCAACCCACTCACGTACGGATGCTCGTAGTCCTTCCCACGTGCAATCCAGTCTTCATGCTCCCGCTGCATCTGCCGGCACTTCCACCCGCCTGTGCCGTCATTACAAAGCTCGCACACCTGATCGGTGCGCAGAGCGACGTCATGAGGAGTGACTTGCAGACCGGCATGCCAGAGGTTGTTGAGTAGCTAATTGGAATCTGGGTGCCGGGGAATCATGCTGATACGGTCGTGTTGGGGGACGTTGACGGGCAGGCGGGTGTCGGCGGAGCGAAGTGCTGCTAGATTGTGTGGAGGGTCGACGTAGGAGGCGCGTCGGGCTGGGCGGGTGCGGACTGAGGCGTGTTGATCTGGCTGCGCAACGAGAGCGCCGGCTCGGCTGGGGTGGTAGCTTGGCGTGGCGTATGTCTTGAGTTGAGCACCATTGTGAGCAACAACGGAGCCACGTCGTGTACTTCGAGGCTGCTGAGCCTGATCATAGGGCACGAGAGCTCGACTGTCGCCATGGTGAGTGGCACCGCCATGGTTGGCAGGAGGATCGGCGTCGTTGAAGTTGACTCGCTTCACCACGTCGGCAAGTTGGCCGGCGTTGGCTTCTGCGCGAGACATGGTTGTGCGCTGAGTTACATGACGTTGCGGTTGTTGTAGGTGGTCGTAGTGGTGTTGCTGTGGTGGATAGGCGCTGCCGCTGCGGTTGGGGCGGGCTCTCGTGTGTTGTGACGGAGCATAGCTGGGAGCTGCTGCCTCTTGATAGCGCTGATGTTGTTGCTGCGGTGAGTAGACACTGCCGCCTGCGCGAGAGACGAGCTCTGGAGTGATGGTAAGACTCGTGCTGGGAATCATGGGTAGAGCGTTGAGGAGCTCGTGAGACCGAGTCGCTCGGTCTCAAGGTGCTGCGGCTCGAAGCATAAGTATCAGCGTGAGATGGTCGAGCCGTATTGCATCCCTGCGGAGCCCGCCTCGGAGCATATTGCGATGACGACGTACCATGATACTCTCTTCGACGTATACTCTCATATCTCTGGGAAGGAGCATGGCTTGAAGCATGATGATGAGACCACGACGTACCATAATGGGTATCTCGCTGAGCGTCCTCAAGAGGAGAAGCTCGCGTTGGGGGCGGCGTCGGTTTCAGGACCATCTTTGCGTATACGGAGGGTATCGTTAGATATGACGGGCTTGCAAGTACCAAGGTATCGTGCGAGATGCAGGGCGCAACTCGATCTCGACCGAGCCTTTCGAGGGCATTTATGGCTTCGCCGGAGAGCATGCTGCTGGAGGTGAAGCTAGTGGCTTTGTCATTGAGCATGAGGAGTGCTTTGTCGTATTGTTTGGATAGCTTTCTGTTCGAGTCCTTGTCAGTAATATTGTCAGTTCGCAGTAAGAGGCCTTGTCTGTGACGAGACAAGGCGTTTGTTGTGGACGTGCGGCACCTGCCCTTTCGACTTCAAGTTCCTGCCTCAGATCCACGACCAATCTGGCGTTTGTGTTGTCATACAATGAGTCACGTGGGTCACAACAGAGTCCCGAGGGAAGGTGCTCGACGGCAAGGAAGGAAATGGTGGGACGAGTGCGGTGACACGGGGGGACTTGCATGACCCAGGAGCAGAGTCGCGAGAATAAATTATCTGGCCATCAGAAGCCCTCTGAGGCACAATCCGATGTGGCCCGAGCAAATATCACCGTTCATCCCATCGTCTCAATCCGAGCCTGTGGTACGGGAGCATATGAACGTTTCAACCTCAGACCTTTGTAGTCTTACAGATTCTCGTGTCAATGCCATGACCCCATCCATGAAATCGACAGTCATTGCCATAATAGCAGCCTGCCTCTCCAGGTTTGCTTTGTGGGCAGCGATGGCCATAGATGCATTCCGGATCTTCGCAGTCAGTCTGGAAGTAACACGGCGTCATTCTTGCAACCTCTCGCAGAGTCTTTCGCTCGGAATTCGAGATGGGATAGTCGTGACGATGCGTGCAGTGGCTCGAAGTGCAATTTTGGTCTTGAAGGTAGTATGCATTGCACAACTTGATCTTTTTGACACGCTGGATTTCATAATTCGGAATCGTGTCGTCAGTCTTGTCAATTCGCTGACCCAGTCTGTTGGTGAAGATACTCTTGGTCGACGTCTTGTTCTCGCTGGGCTTGCGTTGGGTCTGAACAGGTTTCGCGATCGTGGTGGGTGGTGCTGGAATGTTTGGAGTGATGGTAGGCACTGGAGCTGCGGCCTTGGCAGTAACAGTGGCCCAGTTCATCGAAGGTGTGCTTGCGGCGGAGTTATTGCCACTCGTTCTGTTCGACTCGACTTTCGCAAGGACTGGGAGTATCACATTGGTCGGGACTGCTGGTGGTACCAATTTGGTTGAGCGGAAAAGACCTTCGAATTTGACGCTTCTGAAGTTTGGCTGCAAGGCTGCCATACCTTTGCTGAATGGTACAGCTTCCAGCAAGATGAGACGGTCAGACTCGTGTGACACGTCCTCGACCAGCTTTGCATAACTGTCGTTGTGCGAACAGGCCAAGATAACTGCTTGACAGTGGCAGTCATCAAAGCAGTCGCGCAAATTCACATCGAGTTTGTCTGCAGCGGCGCCTTCTTTCGGGCCAACATCGACCAGATCGAACAACGGTTGTTGACTGTTAAAGCCCCGGAGGAAGTCGCCGAACAGATCCAGGCGACTGATTTCCTTGCACTTGACGAGCGTTTCTGCAAGGCTGGATGTGTTGGCGAAGATCTTGACTTTTATCTTGTACGAATCGAGGTGGGACAAATTGGTAGACGCATAGTCCAAAATGGATGCATGCAGTTGATCAGCTGCCTCTTTGCCGCCTCGTTCGCCGTCGTTAATGAGTTCGCTGGAGAAGATGGTTCCGTCGCCGTCAATCAGAGCCGTGACAAAGGCATGACGATCCTGTGGAGTGTTGGCATGAGTACGAATCACCGCAGGGCATGACCTACCATGATGGCCTTCTGAACTTGGAGTTGCTCTTCAAGAGCCTCTGATTTGTCTTCCGCATCTTGCAGTGCTTGATTATTTCTTGCGAGTTTGACCTGGCGTAGTTCGCTCTGGGTGTTTTCCAATTGCATGAGCAAATCCTATCATCGTAGTCAGTTGGTTTGATCACACCGCTGATTGGAGGAGACGCACATCGATCAATTGATTTCTCTCATATTCCTGCTGCTTGAGTCGCTTATGGCGTTCACGGTATGTTGTCTGCACAGGAGTTGACTGCTGCAAGAAGCCTCCAATCGGCAGTCCAGGTGGCAGGCCATTTCTGACCGAGCCATTTCTCGAAGTGAAGTCAGGGCTGCTGTTTAGCAGAGGATGCTGCTCGAGCGTAGGCGAGAATGGGTCGTAACGAGCCATGAAGGGCATCGGTGAGACTTCATGCGCTTTGAGTGAGTGATGGATGGGAGACGAGGCGTCAGAGCGTTCAGAGATAGAGAGCGACACAATAAATAGGACAATCTCAGAAGATCGCAGAAAGACCTCGAGCAGAATAGGAAGAGTGATGTAAATTCTGGGTTGATATGTCTTTGTTGAATGGGCGTCACTAGCATTAGCTGTCAAGTCACGCAGCCTGTACGTCTCTCACTGGCTTTTACACTCTCACCTGGATATTTATGACCTGAACGATCAAGGTACACACGCCTGCACATTCAACCATAAATTTAATTGGGTCCTTCCCCAGAACGCGCCTCAGGCGCCTACTATAGCAGTCACGCTAATGCACCTTTAGGCGCCTTGAAAGTCAATCTCAGATGCCACCGCCAAGGCTGAAGCTGCCACTTTGGAGACAAAGTTCCGCCGGAGAGCTTCCGCTGGCTCTCCTGCCACAGAATATTGAGAATGCGACGTCAACGAGGATCGCATTGCTCGGTCTTCCTTTCCTAGCACCTATCTTCCTTCCTTCCCCCTTGTCCACAACCCTCTCCACCTCATCACCTTCCCTCTATCTTTTGGTAGCATCCCTCCTTCGACTCATACACCATGGGTCGTTTCCTAGATCTCGCCCTCCTGCTGTTCGGGCTCCAGTCCACCTCGATCCTTGCTCAAGCAGGCGTACGTCTCGACCACGTAGAGCCCAACACCGCTCCATGATACTGACAATAGCTATAGCTCGACCCAGATGAGCCTGTGGTTCCCGCACAGAGCCCAACGCTCTCAGTGGCCGTGTCCGCAAGCTTTCCCGATGCTGAAATCTTCGGCATCAAGCTAGTCAACGGCAAACCAACCGACGCCCTAGTCTCCTTCGCCAACCAAGAGCCCGAGCCCGTCGTCGTCCAGTTCATCGGCGGCAGCCTCTGGACACCCGACTTCGACCCTCAGGGCTCTCGCATTGTGCGCAATTTGACCACCAAGCAATATGCCGTTGAGATCCCCGCCGGCGAGAAGCAGTCGTTGCCCTTTCGAATCCAGACCAACATGCACCCTCAAGAGCTGCGTTTGAATATTGCTGCTGTCGTCGCCTCTGGCGATACTTTCTTCACCATGCAAGCCTATAATGGAACTGTTGCTGTGGTAGACCCAGACTCCAGTTTCTTCGATCCCCAAATGCAAGCCCTCCACCTTTTCCACACTGTAACATGACCTCTAACGCTCATCCAGGATCTTCCTCTACTTCTTCCTCCTCGCCTGCGCCATTGGCGTCGCCTACGCCTTCTATCACATCTGGGTCGTCCCTTACTTCCCCCAACTCCAAACCAAGAAACGATCCGGCGGCGGCAAACGCGCCGTCAAGCCAGCCGAACCCGTCGACGTCCCCACCGACGGCCCCGCAGTTGGCGTCAGCACCGGCGCATCCTCGAAAGCTACGCCGAGGAATGGATCCCCGCGCACCATCTTCAGCGCCCTGAAGCGCGTCGGGTCAAGAGCGGTGGTCCCAGGCCCAAGAGCCGGGGAAAGCCAACGGCCGAGTAGGTCTCACCGTATGCTGGGCGAGCATTGGTCATGGAGCCGGTGAGGACGCCCGAGGCGATGCAGCACAAGGAGAGAACCGCGTACATCCGTCATGCTGGTGAAGCGGAATGGCGCGAGCATGTGCAACCAAGCGGGCATCAACATTCCCACAGTCACGATAGCGAGCAGGAAGGCCAGGCTAGACGTGGCAGGCGAGTGCTGTCGTCCAGCCGATCGCATTGAGCCGGCTGCCCTTATACTCTCGAGGCGTCTCCAGCAATCGAAATGTTCGAGCCGACCCAGACCAAGAACCCGATCGCGGCAAGCATGTCATTGAAAGCAGGCGGATAGACAAAACACCAAAAGCTCGTCATCAATGTACAAGCAATGGCCTTTTAGGCGGAAGGACTGTACAGCGACATAAAAATTGTAGCATTAGCTTAGCAACCTCGCAAATCGCTTTTGGACATCGGGCGATGTAGGGGACAGTAGAACTAGTGGCAAGTTCAGCTAGAATCATCAGCACAATTGTCGCTTCGTATAGTCCACAGTATTGATCGTACAGGTCCATCTGAGTAACGCTGGACAAGCGAAGCATCACGCTGCCTTGCGGTCCACGGTGAGGCTTGTCGAGACTGGCTCTCAGTCACCTATAACCTCATCCTCTCCCTCCCCCTCCCCATCATCCCCATCATCGCCATCCCTCTCACGCATCTCCTCCTCTAGCCGATCAGCCTCTTCCTCCTCGACAATCTCTCGTTGTAGCGCATCATGGCCGTCTTCCACGTCGTCGATGTCGACGATCTCGTCCTCTTCGAGTTCCATTGGCTCGGGCGTGACTTTCTCCCTCGACTTCTGCTGCGTAGCTTTAGACTTGGACTTATCCTTAGCTGCAGTCTTCTTGTCCTTCTTCTCGTCTAAGAATTTGACCACCTCAGCATAGCTCTTCCCTAGCTTTGTGCGGTTGAGCTGTATCGCCTCCTTGACCCCCACTGCCACTTTGTTTCCGATGACTCCGCCCAGCAAGGCGAGCACGATCTTACTGCTCACCTCGCACAACTTTTGTTCGGCAATGAGGGCACGTTGCTTCTTTGCTTCTTTGCCACCGCCTTCCTGGATGGACGGCTCAGCGTCTTCGTCATCGGCACCGGAGCTGGAGTCCGCATCAGAGTCCTCTTCTTCGTCGTCAGAGGCGTCCGGCGGCCGCTCGATCTCCGCTTGCGTAGCTTCTCGTTCATCGTCGTCGCCATCGACATCAGTCGTGCCAGCCCGACTGCCGCCCCTCCGGCTCTTGGGATTCTTGTGCTCGAGAATCTTTCTGCTCGTCTTCCTTGCAAAGCTCTTCTCTAACCGCTCATGCGTTGCCATAACCTCAGTGAGCAGCTCATCTGGTATCGGCACCGTGAGTGCAGCGATCGTCAACGCGGGCTCATCATCCAGCTCTCCTTTGCTTGCCTTTGGCTGCCGGTGCTTGAGGGTTGCGAAGAGTGTGTAGATGTCCAGCAAAGTATGGATTGCAGCAACTCTCAACTGATCTAGCGGTGAGCGACTGGTGATGATAGGCGTGAGGACCTCGACGAAGTTATTGCGCTTTGTGCCGATATCAACTAAGTTGGCAACAGTGAGGGTGCGTTCGTCTTTGTTCTCGATCGCACGAATCAGCCCGACAACTTTCCAGCGGAAGTATAGGCTCAGCGTCGTAGCAACAGCAGCGCACAGCTGGTCTTCTTCCGCAGCGAAGCGGTCGTGGCCTGTCATGGCGTGGGAATTGTCGCCGCGCTCGATCAGTCTGATGAGAAGATCGAACAGCGTGCCTTCGATCGCTGGTGGCGCGGGTGCAGCTTTCTTGCCTTTCTTTGCTGCTGCGGCTTTGGGTGGGGCGAAGCTCTGCTCGATGATGTCTGTACAGTCGACCACGCCGGCGAGATTACTAATTCGGATGCAGAGATTGACCAGCTCCCGGATGACCGTCAGGTCAAGTGTGCCGCGACTGCCAACGTCTTTACCTTGTAGCAGGCCCTGCATATTGGCAATTGTCTCCTCCCAGATTCCGCGGATTTGGTGTCTGTCGCTTCCTGGCTCTGCTCGAAGCTCCGGGCAGCTCTGAAAGCTCGCGAGGCTTCAGCGAGGACTTTGACGTCCGAATGCGTCATGAACTGCTTATTGATGTCCTCCAGCAGATTTGAGTACGTTGCCTCTCCACCTTGTAGGTCGCTGATCAGGTCGGCATCCAGGAGTTGCTCCAGGCGCAGTATTGAGGTCGCGGCGTCGGTTGTGCTTCCATAGCGAGAGAGTAATTGAGGGATGAAGGTAGAGAGGTTGTGTGCCACGGTTTCTTGCTTGGTTTTGATGTTATCTTTGGCAGCGTGGGTTCTGCCTTTCTTATCTTTTGCGAGTTCGAGCAGGGTGCTGAGGTACATCTTGACCGAGAAGTAGAGGACATCGAGGAGAATCGTTTCTTCGTTGTTGGCGAGCTTGTACTTGCCCTGAACTGCTGTGGCCACATCGTCACTCTCAGGATCTGCGGTTATCGATGAGTGATCGTAGAGGAGATAGCCGGCTAAGGATTCCCACTCCTCGAGTTCTTTCATGTGGGTGTAGATCGCTTGTGTTGCCAGCATATAGCGCGACTCTGCGTTATCTGTGCTGGCAAGGGTACGCACGTTGTTCTCTGTGCTGTTCGCGGATTCGGAACGTGCATCGTAGTCCTTGAGCGTTTCAGCCAGGCACTTGAATTTGATCCAATTCTGGTTCGGTGCCATCTGATCGTCGCCGTCGTCAGCTGAAGGCAGAGCGTCATTGTACTGCTCTTCATCCCAGTCCTCGGTCGCGTCTTTGTACAGGTCCTCGATATTGGACACAAAAAACTTGCCTACAGTCTTCCTGACTCGTGGCTCAGCGTCAAATATCAGCCGGCCGATCGTGTCGATATCCTCTGGCTCCAGAAGGTCGTAATTCCGTAGCCTGTCCAGCAGCTCAATACTCTCGACACGTACACCCACGTCGGCATCTCGTGCTCCCATCTCGACCATCCGCGGTCGGAACCGATCTGTGAAAGCTCGCAGTGCAGTCACATTTCTCTTGTTCCCATATAGTTGCTTGACCTGTCGTATCACTTCTAGTCTCGTAGGTGAGTTTGGATCTGACATTACCCAGCCAAGGTAGCGCAGATATTGTCCTTCCAAAAACATTTTGCGATACTTGGAGATCCAGCCTCCCAGTGCTGCGACGCACTCTACGCGGATCTTCTCGTCGACATCTCGATATCTGTGAACATAGACTGTGTCAAAAGCGTCGCGCAGGGAAGCATCGACGAGCTCAAGCCTCTTCTCGTCTGTCTTGATGCTCTCCTGGAGCGAGGCGATTCGAGTTTTGTTCGAAGCTTTTTTCTTGCTCTTCTGCTCAGCATCCAGTTGGGTCTTCGTAGTGGCCATGCTCTGCAGGATCTCACTTGCGACGCTGCATAAAGCAGTGCTCATTGACAAGGATATCACGGTTGCTGTATGTCTGAAAGGGCGGTATTTCGCACCTGACATCGTGCCGACCCAGACGTGAATGTTGTCGTAGACTTCTGGTTGGTCATACAGTATGCCGGAGATGTGCAGGCTCTTGATGAGTGCATCGAAGAACTCGACGAGCACGGTCTTGAACTCGACATACTGTTTCGCCTTTGAGATGAGCGGGTACTCGGCACCCGCTTTGTCGTTGTAGTGTTCCTCCAGCACATCGCCGAGCTTGCCGGGCACATTGTCGATATCCTCAATGTCGGCCGAGGTGATCTCAACATCACATTCGACGCACTTGAGGACAAAGTTGACCAGATCTCGTATCGCAGCAACGCTGTCTGCCGCTATCGTCGCGATCCATTGATTGGCAACATCCTCTGCAGTCTGACCCTTTCCGAAGACTTCGGCGTATAGCCTTCTTTGTGGGCTTGACTCTGTCGTGCGCGGGCATTCTGTAACTTTTGTGCCTTGTTGGCTGGTTTGCTGGGTACATTGGCTGACCGGATGGCTAATGTTGCGCCCGATTTGGCAGCAGTCTTCGCTCGTTTGGGTGCAGGCTTCGCAGCAGCTGGGCGTTTCTTCTGCTCTCTTCTTTTTGCCCTGATCTCTTCTTCGGCAGGCTCAGACTCGTCACTGTCTTCGTCGGACTCGTCGGCATCTGAGTCTTGGATGTCGTCGTGGTTGACGCGCTTTCGCTTGGTCGCTGAACCATTCTGTAGCAGACTACCGGCGTGCTCTTCGTCAGCAAATACTGCTGGCGCGCGCGATACGCGACCTGACTTCCGACGTGACGAATCTGCTGTGCCATTCGGAAGAGACGAGTCTATCTCCATTGCGACGATCTCTCAAATGAGCCGTAGATTGAACGATGCTGAGGAAGTCGCAGGGAAGGAAGGCGGGGAGATCTTCCACTAAACGCGACGAGAACCGGCAATAGCCTCACTCACAGATCCAGTGACTGTCGCACTTGCTGATAATAACTTTCTGCGCGCATGCCAGGATCAAATCGCGGCGATGATGAGGAAGGAACGCGTCGAGGTGGGGTCACTTCGACTTGGTCTTGGCGCGTTGCAAAGCTTCCGGAACTCTGCACTTGCACTGGCACTTGTCAACGAGCACTCGCGACTTTCAACATGTAGGTTTCGATCTTCGCTGCAGCATTCAGGTACTAGCAAGACGTGCTTGCCTGGAAGACCTGGCCGGATCGGCTCGATCGCGTGTCGGAGCCTTTCCATGTCATGCAGGCGGCATCGTTGCTGATTTGGTGAGCGATGAATGATGGCTCTACTACCATCTCCGTACAGCAAAGTTGAGCGACTGCCCGCAGGCGAAGGCACCATTTACCTCACGCAGCACGGTCTGCAGACCGTCAGCTTCCAGTACCCACTCAAGCTCATTGCTCCAGACCGCCATATCTCGCTTGATGACGAGCACGTGACGGTGCTGTTCTTGCTAACGTATGGCGGAGGCCTTGTTGGCGGCGACAAAATCAACCTCAAGGCCGAGCTGGCAGATGGCACTCGTCTGAGCTTGCTGACCCAAGGCAGCACAAAGATTTTCAAATCGCCAAATCGCCAGGTGGTAAGTGGTCAAGTCCTGGACGTCAAGATCGGCGCCGGTGCAGCGCTATGCTATCTCCCAGACCCCAATCAACCCTTCGCCGAGAGCGTCTACGAACAGAAGCAGACTTTCTATGTGGACAAGACTGGCAAGAGCAATCTCCTCATGCTAGACTGGGTCAGCGAGGGCCGGCGGGCAAGAGGCGAGAGTTGGACGCTTTGGAGCTGGAAAGGGAGGAACGAGGTGAGAGTATTCGATGAGAAGGGAAAAGGCAGGCTGCTTCTCAGAGATGCTCTGCAGCTCTCGGAGGGACATGTTGAAGGTGTCGGGTTGCAGCAGAAGACCGACTCGCTTGGTATCTACGGAACGCTGATCATCTATGGTCACATGTTCTCTCAACTCGGCACGTTCTTCATGGACAACTTCAGGGGCCTTCCCCGCATCGGCGCGAAGAACTGGTCCGAGTCTACCAAGTCGAACGAGGCCGCCGCCAGCGGTCCGCAGCACCAGGACGTTTTATGGACTGCAGCCAATGTCAGAGGATTCGTCCTCGTCAAATTTGGCTCAAAGGACATCGATCGCGCCCGACTCTGGCTGGGAGGTCTCCTGAAGCAGGAAGGCACAGTCGAGAAGCACTTCGGCCATCAGGCGCTGCTCTGCTTGCGATGAAATTGCAAACAGAAGTTGCTCATTTCCCAAGCGTGAGGAACAATCGGTCACCAATATCACCCAAGCCGGGATTGATCATTCCCTTGTCCGTCAAAGACTGGTCGACACCGCCCATCCAGATCTCCACCCCTTCTGGCCACTCCTCAGCAGCACGAATGACACCTTCCGTTGCGCCCAGTATGCCAATCATTATTATGCGGTCCACGCCCCATTCGCGTAATGTCTGGATGGCTGCAGCAGCTGTTCCTCCTGTTGCGATGACCGGATCGACTATGATGGCGAGCTTGGCAACAGCGTCTCGCGACTGTGGAAGGTTGTTGTAGTACTCGACGGGCTGCAAAGAGATCTTCTCGCGAAACAGGCCAAGGTGGTGTACTGAGACCGGAAAAGGGAGGATGGTCTGCAGAGCTGTCATGTGTTAGTGGCGACGCTTCGGACCGGGAGATGCTGCACTTACCATCTAGCATGCCCAGGCCAGACCTGAGGATCGGGACAATGGTAATCTTCTGAGGCGAAATGGTCTCAAAGTCATATTGGAACCCTATGGGCGACTCGTCCTGCGCAACTGATCAGTGCTGTTCGAAGTTCTGGATAGTCGCGACTACGTACAGCGCCAGCTGAAACGACTTCTAAGCTTGCCAATGCCTGGGTTCCCAGTATCAGGGATACTTCATGGACGAGGTCTTTTGTTTCGCGAGCATTCGCCGACTTCGATCGGAGCTGCGACAGCTTCGCCCTTAGGCATGGGTGCTTTGATATGTTGACGTTGGAAGGGAGGTTCGACATTCTGCTGAACTTGGTGGAAAGCGGCAGAGGTCGCGATAAGCCCGACACCCAAGAACAAAAGAAAGAGAAGCCCGAGCTACGACTGTGTGGTCCTTTGTCCTGATTTCTTGTCAAACCAAAAGCGCAAACACGTCCAACAATTTGCACGGCACGCCGTCGGACTATCGCGCTGCAGTGGTGGTCTAGTGGGGCATCATGCCCCCCTCATGCGATAAGCGGCGGGCTCAGCTCGGGCGGAAAGCCCACGCGCAGGAGCGCGTGTCCGACGAGCCAAGCTTGTTGACATGCTCAATACCTGCTGCTGGTGGCATTGTTCACAAGTTCCTGACTTCGTTGTGGTAGCCCAAGGAAAGTACATATACAAAAACTTTCAGGATTCGAACTTGCACACCAAAAGCCCGCAGACGCAACGAGATCAACCGAGTATCGTTGTGCCGCATTTCCGATCGACGTCATGGCTGCAATACCGATGCAGACTTTCTTCTAAGAATGTATTTATCCATTGTTTCCTCGTCAAGCTGTACGCTCCTCTCATGGCTGCAGCCTCTGCAGCACGCAGTCTCATCGCGATATTGCTCGTGTAGCCCGTGAAATGACCAAACCACACCATACGAGGACCGACCAGGAGCTCACAGAACTTGATGCGCCTCGCCCAGCACACGAGGAGGCAGCCTTTAATCAATTCGAAGGTCGAGACGCCAACAACTCCGACAACGATGTCTCAGAGACCTTCGACAGCTCGTCACTTGATGACCAGCAACGGCGAGCAGAGCAGGCGTCTTCTGACGAGGCCGCGGGGGCACAGAAACCAGAACAGCAAGAGAATGAGACATTCAATCCGAGATTGACAAATTTATACACGATATCATGGCTGATATTCTTCTCGTTCTGGGGGACACTGGCACGTCTAGGAGTCGAGGCGATCACACTATACCCCAATTCACCGTTCACCTCACGAGTCTTGTGGGCCAATTTGGGCGGTTCCTTCTTCATCGGGTTCCTGACGGAGGACCGCAAGCTATTCCAGCAGGAATGGGGTTCGTCAGGACCAACAAAAGACCATGCTGCACACGTCAAAGTCAAGAAGACCATACCACTGTACATTGGACTTGCGACGGGATTCTGCGGCTGCTTCACGTCGTTCTCTTCCTTCATGAAGGATTCCTTCCTCGCCATGGCGAATGGTCTCGACTCTGCGAGCCCAACGACACCGTATGAAAGTGCCGGCGCCATAGCATCCCGCAACGGCGGCTACTCATTTCTGGCCTTGCTCGCAATCCTCATCGTTGAGCCATCAGTGTCAATCAGTGCACTGAAAGCAGGAGCTCATTTCGCGCTGTTGCTGGAACCCGTCACGCCAACATTGCCATTCAGGTTCTTCCGAAAGGCTATTGATCCATTGGCCGTCGTCCTTGCGTTTGGCTGCTGGTTTGCAGCTGTCCTGATGTCTATTTGGCCAGCTGGCGACAAGACGCATTGGCGATTTCGTGCTACATTCCCATTGATCTTCTCACCACTGGGGTGCTTGTCACGATATTACCTGTCCAAATATCTGAACGCACGCATCCCCTCGTTCCCACTGGGCACGTTCGTAGCCAACATAGCTGGCACAATCGTGCTGGGAATGGCATGGGATTTGCAGCACGCAACAGGAATAGGAGCGTCACCGGGAGCAAGCATCAACGGGTGTGCGATACTCGAGGGCATCATAGAGGGATTCTGTGGGTGCTTGACGACGGTCAGTACATGGGTGTTAGAATTAGACGCCCTCCGGCGAAGACACGCGTGGCTCTATGGGCTGTGCAGTGCGTCAGTCGGGCTGGCATTCTTGATCGTTATTATGGGCTCCATGGCTTGGACGGTTGGGTTTGCGAGCCCAGCGTGTAGCTGACGAGGCAGGAGCGATTGAGGAAGTACTGCAGACCGTATTTGTAGTCTCGCAATTCAGGCTTGTCACTTGCAAACAGACAGTGCATCAGCAACGGATGATCACCTTTGATGTACCTTGCATGCGTTGCAAATCTTCCTTGTCCTTTATCGTGGATACGCTCAGAGGGCAATCTCCCACACGAACGGGCATGTGCGTGCCCACGAAGCTTGTCCATCGCGCGGCGAAATTAATACCAGTATTTATGCCTATCGATTGTGCTCCTCGGCCTCAGACGCCGCCAGACGACGCGTTCCTGGTAAAGGTCAATACAGCTGCCGTACCAATTACACCTCAGCTCTCCAGTCGGATTTTTGATTCAGGGGAACAGGAACAGCGGACCCGTCCAGCCTGGAACACGATCGGCGCCAGGCGAGGAAGCTCCCCGACCAGAGCCCCTTCTCGGTCTTCCTGAGCGTGCAATTGACTCCCTCTTCATTCTTCCACATATCGCCAGCCTTCCAAAGCTTCAGCTCGTCGTCGTCGTCAACTATAGTCGCTCCTTATTATCGTCGCAACAGGGTCCCTCACCACCAGTCTTCGTCGACTCAATTCCGTCAGCAGCACGTACCGAATTCAGGAGCCCGAGAGACCCTGATTCGTACCTGCATCTCAGCCCGGACGCGTGCAAGGCGGTTGCCCCGAGAGACAAAGAAAAGAACAACCACAGATCCACGCTGGACGCTGACGCTGGCCATCATCCAACCACGCGACTTATCGATTGCATCTCTACACGATTGTGAATGTTCGTTTGTCAATAACGAAAGATGAGAAGGAAATTCTAGAATATCCAGCACGAACGCAAAGGCCTGTACATTCGTCGAACATTCTCTCCGGCCACTGCACAGACCCCTATCCTTCCAAGAACATTTATTTTCTACGACGACCGACAGCTCGTCGTCCTCAACACATATTATGCCACAACGAATACTCCTCCTCGCATACCTCTGCGCCATATCACACGCCTTCGTACAGAACCCTGGCGCCGAACCCTTAGACCAATACCCGTGGGCAGAGCATACGCCAACAAACGCTGAAATAACACCCCTTCAAACATCCACACCAGCGGAAGCGCCTTCAATATCAACCATACCCTCTATGACCACAATACCAATCTCGATACCCACTCCAGACCTCTCAGACCTCGCCTCAGACACCGAACTATCCCTCCCTCTCCGCGATCAACTCCGCCGCCTCTTCCGCCGACAAGGCGGCGCACCCGTACAAAACCCAGCCGTCGCCCAGCCACCAGCCGCCGCAGTAACGCAGGTATCCCCTGTCACAGTGCTCTCACTGATGGACAAGAAGGGCCAGCTGTTAGCTGTGCCGTATACACAGACGTTCGCACCGGTGCCAGATCAGTGGCCGAGTCCGAGTGCTGGTACGGTGGGGATGGGGACGATACAAGGGGAGATTGGGCAAGTGAGAACAAAGAGCAAGAGGGACGAGATGGATGTGCAGACTGTGATGGTGCCAGTTGGAAGCTGGACGGCTCCCCCAGAGCCAACCAACACGATGGGATTGGTGCTGAAGGATGGTGTTGTCGAAGTGCTGCCTTCGCGGGCAGTACCGTCGAGACGGAAGCTCGTGCAGCGGGGGACTTGAAGTCGATGGGTTGGGCTGGCTTCGATGCCGATATTGAAGAAGACTCGAAGCTCTCCAAAAGGACTACTATCGGGCCTGCTTACGCTTGCAGAAGTCTGTCCTTCGCGATACAAGACACACTGCATTCGATAGCACAACGTCTCACCGACCCCAAGAGGACATCCAAATGGTGAAATGCAAGCTTCTGGAAAGCCTCAACGCTCCTATACACGAACCTTGACAGTCGCTGATGACGCTCTTCTCGGTTTGCGAGCGCTTCTCGGATCTTGGGATAAAACCCTGAAGGCGTTTTGTGAGACTGCTCGAAGCGCCACCGTGCAATCAAGCAAGCTCAAAGACGATGTACATCAGCGATGTATACAACGTGATGAGCCGTGTCACCAATCATAAGAGCAGCGCAAGACAGCAACCACGGCCGTTGTACAGGGGCTCTGCCGCGTCAGCAACGGGTACTCTGGCGTTGCTGGAGCCGCCTGATCGAAAGACACTGGTCTTCCAGCCACAAGCGGCTTCCGGAGTCGTCTTGTGACGCGGTGGTGCGAAGGACGGAAAGCGCATGACTCTGGGAGAGGAAAAACAAACGAAAAGTAACATGTCAGGACCCAAGAATTGAGCATGAGGGTGGCTATGTGGATGTACCTTCCGTGCATGAGAATGAGCATATGTACTGTATGTCCGTATACAAAGCAATGACGAAGATCAATGAGAATCATTGCAATACTTTTGATCAAAGTGGGCCAGGCCAATTCTTGCTCAAGCCGCGAGGCCAATCTGTCGTGATCTAAACCGTTGCTGATGTGAAATGTCTATGCCGTTCTGTGTCGGTCCCTACTATCCATATGCAACGGTACCAAGGCAGCCACGTATCCGCGTCCCTTTGCTCACAAGTGCCGGCCGAGTTGTGCCTTCCGAGATGTGCAGTGCTCGCTCGTGCTGCTGCTGCTAATGCAACGGAGCTGCCTTGCCAAGTCTTCTCGCTCCTACTGAGTGTCCCCAGCCGGGCCCAACAGCAGTTGGAAGGCAGGTCTTCAGTCATAAATTTTGCCCCAGTCCGGCACAACCACCATCTTGCCCTTGATCTGCCCCAGAGCATACACCTTCCCCTTATGCCTTGACGACTGAGGATTCATGCGCTGCCTCTCCTCCCACTTGGCCTGATCGTCGTTCTCCGGTCGGGCCTCACCAGCAGCCCCATCCTCGGCATCTACTTCTGGATTTGCATCATTCAGCACGCCCCCAGAATCAACAAGAAGCCCTTCACTCGCGAAGTCAGTGTTGACACCCATCCGTCCGGTCATGCTCACGCCGCCCCAATCAATGCTCACTTTGCCGGAAGCATGCACGCGCAACTTCCCCACCACACCTTGCGGCAACTGCGCTGCTGGATCAGGCGGGAGCAAGTCCGGCGCCGTTATATATCCCTGTTGCTTAATACGTGTTTGGTTCGCGGTCTGTCGGGCTAGGAGTGTGGCACGGGACATGTCGCCTGCGGTGCCGGGCTCGGATTTGATTTGGACTTCTGGGGGGTTGGGTTTGGTTTCTGTTGCCTCAGTGGCAACAGTGGCGTCTTTATCAGCCTCCTCAGCTGCTGCAGCTTCGGCAACAGGGTCAAGCAGTAAAGGTGTGATGGGTGGGAACTGCATTAGGAAGAGTTGGCCTCTCTGCTGCTGCGTGTCGGGATCGGGGAGCTTGGCTTTGCCTTTTCCCTTGGCCGACACACCGTAGGCGTGGTTAGTGCTGTCCGGAATCAACAAGTCGATCAACCTCGCCGTGTCCTCCGCCACACGTAAGCGCTCAGCGCGTTCCTCGGGCGTTTCGGAGGCGTATGCTTTTGCATCGCGGGCGAGGGAGCGTTTTGGGGTAGCAGAAGAGAGTGTGCGTTTTTTGAGCTCTGGGCTTGTTGAAAGATCTTTGTATGGATTGAGAGTGCTGCGTTGACGCTCGTGGCCTGTGACGGTGACTTGTGCGGGACTATCGACGTCCATGGCGTCGGAGTCGTCTCCTACTAGAATTGCGGTGAACTCACGCTTGTTGCGCGATGGTTTCTGCTCGGAGGCGGCTCGTTGGTGTGAAGCTGCGCTGCTTGCGCCGTTGGTCTGGTGAGGAGCGCGAAGTGGTCGTAGCCCTCCTCCTCCTCCACCGGGTCTTCGTGGTTTGGTTTTAGACTCGATCGTGCCTGTGCGCTGCTTGCCTTTTGACGTGATGATGTCGTCTTCCTCCTCATCGTCCTCGCCGGTCTGGTCCATGGTGTTGGCTTCGCCTTCGGCCTCATCCTCACTGCTGATCCAGATACGCTCGATATCGCGCCTCACCTCGTCTGGGTCCTCATCCTCTTCGATCGTGATTGTCTCTGGCTCGTAAGCTTTTTGCTGTAGCGCAGCCGTGACCAGTTCGTCTTCCTCCGCGTCGGCCTCTGGCTTGCCACTCTGACTGCCCGCCACGGCTGTCTTATTGCCCTTGCATTTTGCTGTAGCCGCACTCCCTCCCGCATCCTCAATCTTCTGCGCGGCTTCACCAGAGAGCCACTCCTCCTGGCCAACCCCCAATGCCCTTCTCTCGGCCGCGGTAGCCCTTCTATTCACCGCACCCCCAGCACTCCCGCCGAACACCCCTCCCCCACTGCCATCACTGCGAATATGCGTTGCCTCCCTGCCCACCGCCCCACCACGTCCGCCTGCACCGCCTCGTGCGCCACGTCCTGTGCCTGTCCCTCTACGAGCAGGTCCTGTGTTTGCGGTGTGTGGGGTGCCGGTGGTGGTAGAGGAGGAGGCGGCATTATTGCGTCTCGCGGCACGAGCAGCTTCGTCGGCGGCGTATTTCTCGCGCTCCGCTTTGGTTTTGCGGGTTATGCTCCCGCGAGGGGCGGCGCGGGTGGAAGCGCGTGAAGCGGCAGGCGTTGAGCGGGCGGATGTGTTGGTTGTCGATGGTTGGTCGGAGCCTGGTGGGGAGGACATGGCTATGGTTTGAGGGGAGATCAGAAACTGGGAAGCCAGGTGAACGGGACTGGAGGTATGAGCATTTGTCCCAGCGGGACTCAAGGCGCAATTATATTTTTGTTGCAAGTGGTGCGATGGGCCTCATGACTGGCAACGAAGGGCTCTCCTTCGGGTCATGTTCGAGAAAGTACCGACAAATTCGCAATCGAGAATTGTTTCGAGTCGTAGAATTGACAGATATGCCATGGCTTCATGCAACGTTCGTGAAAGGGTGGGTGACCATCAGGAACGCCGGTTGACTGCGGGCAGCAAATCGACGTCTGCAACTTTTTTGGAAGTTGGAGAAATTCGTTCTGAGAAGTGATTGGCAGCAGATCGATAGTGGAGCCGAGCAGCCTTGTTGCCTCGTAAGGCTGCACCACAAATCAGAGTCACCTGCATTTGAGCTGAAGCTGAGGTGAGTCGAACGTGTAGCTGGCACATTCACGCTCTGTCATGATGGTGGCTGAAATTTCATTGTAACCTATGGCTTTTCTGGACATAACAAAATCATCTGTGGTACAATTGTCTCGAGCCGATCAAGGGGGAAAGAACTGGACACATTTCGTCCTTCGAGAACATCCATAGCATAGCAAGTCCGTGCCCTTCCCGCAGTGCAACCGACATTGCCCTTAATCCACGTACTCCCATGAACGCCATCGAGTATCGTGATCCCGTCGTCCTGCTAAAATCGAGTCGGCGAAAACCTCACCGCTTCCTTTTCTTATCCTTTTGACCATCCACCATCATGCCAGCACCAGTCATCATCGGCGGCAGCATCAGCGACTCCTCCGAAATGACCTCACCATTGGCGCCCCTCTTGACCGGTACGCCCATATGCCTGCCAAAGCGACCCCGGCGTCCATTGCCTTCATCCTCACTGACACATCCCTCAACACCGATGCCAGCATCTTTGCAACGCTGGCAAGGCCGTTGTCGATCACAACCCTTCTTGCTCTTGCGACAGCGTTGGCAGCGTGGCTTAGTCGATAGATCCTCCTCATCCGCACCAAAGCGCGGTAAGTCTGACGAAGCCGAGGAAGCCTTGCGAGGCGCCGGCATAGATCCTGCGATGTTTGGCTTGGATGGTTTGCTTGACGAAAGTGGTCGCGGCTTGGTCTTGTGCTTGTTATGGGACGATTCTGTGCGAAGATGCGACGGACCATCATGCATCTTTGTCTTGATCTTTTTTGTCTTCGGCGCGCCCTCGTACTCGTCGAGTTCTTCACTTTTAATGTCGCTCTTGGCATGTCCGTTCTCGTAGTCAGCGTCGTCATCGTCGAGGAATGTCTTGCGGTATTTCGGCAGACCGCCTTCATCGTCACTGTAATCATCGCTGTCGCTGGTGGCACCGGTGACGATGCCGCGTCGGCTGCGCCGCTGAAGGTTTCGTCTACGGTAGAATTGGATGCTCTGCCGTGCGAGTTGTTGGACGCATCACCGAGAGCTATCAGAGTGCGTGCCACGTCCTCATCGGATATGCAGCTGGCAACCGTGGGATCAGGTGTAGGAAGCACCCTTCCACCTGGATAGCCAGGTCTTCCGTTCTGGGGCGTTGTTTGTGCTCTGTCACGGAGGCGATGATGATGTTGTCCGTTGAGGGCTCCTCGAGCTGGGTACGAGTCACTAGAGCCATTGGACATTCTTGGCCCATAGCTCTGTGGTGACAACATTGGTGGAGCTTGTGTATACAGTCTTTGCGCAGGTGCTTGGAAGGGCGATGGGCCCTCCTGTGGCAGCGATCGCCGTTGTGGTGAAATTGAGGACTGGGAGGCTGGGATGGGCACTTGAGGCGGGACGAACAGTGGTAAAGTCTACACAGGTCAGTACGTTCCGAGAGGATGGACTCCTAAAAGACTCACAGAGCTGTCAAAGATGGTCTGTCCACGTCGACCATCTTGCAGAACGTTGGCGGTGCTGATCTCTGAGCTCGCTAGCATATCGCTCTTAGCTCGACGGGAACCCGAAGCAGAGCTGCGCGCATCACTATCGCTGTAGCCATTGTCGTCGCTGTAATGCCCGGATGCACTAGATCCTCGACTGACAGCTGAGAAGGACCCTGGCTTTTGCTGTGATGCGCTGCGTCTGCCACGTGCTCCTGGAGGACTAACAGACCGCTTTCTGGCCAATCGTGATGACGATCGGGAAGGAGAATGAGACTGTTCTCGCATGTGTGGTGGCAGCATTTGAAACGGCTCCCCGAGACTCGGGCGCCGCTGCGACTCGGGGTCAGCAGTAGCACCGTAATGGTTTGCGCTGTACGGTGTCCCATTGTGGGAGCCAGGCACAGTCCTGACATAGACTGTGGTATTGTGTCGCAGGTTCTCATATGAGGGAATAAGTATATTACCCTGAGAGTCCTGGAAAATGACGCCATGACCGTCGTAGATACCATGGAAACTCTTGACGGTAGCAATCATTGACTCTGTGGTATCGTGCGCATTGACAAGGACCCTCATAGGGATGCGCGCTCTTGTTTTGGAGCTGTCGTCGAGGAGCAGCTCGAAGGCAATGGACTTCCCTGGCTGCTTCATGGCTTTTGTTTCTCCTTTCGGAGTCAGGAGCTCTGATACTTCCATTGCAAGTGGGCGTGTTTGCTTCCTGTGCTGTGTCTCTGTGGGACTACACAAGGCGTGGTTGCTAATGAAGTAGCCCCGGGACCGGCGATGGTGACGGTAATAGCGACGGCGAGGATGTTACCAATGACGTTCGCAGTCCTCGTACAGACCCTGCAGAGTGTGTAGATTAGCAATGAAGTTCGTTGGAGGTATGTGAGGTGAGAGTAGATCGATTGTGGCAGAGGTAGATCAGCTGCGCCCTCCACTCGAGGGAGACCGTTGTGACCCTTCGAAGCGGCAGTGATGGGACGGCAGATGGACTCACTTTTCCTGGAAAAGGTGATCAAGTGGATCGCCAACGATGGCACTGCTGCTGCGGCTATCGAGATGCAGTGAATGAGACCTTGATGGCTCACGGTAGCAAGATCCGGCAGAACCGTTCACAGGGCTGTTCTCGATTAGAAAGCGATCGAACGATTGCTGTTCCACTGGTTTCAGCGACTAAGTTGCAGAAAGAGTAGCAGTTGACGACCACACTGGAATCGTCAAAGTGCCATAGCCCAAGAAAATTGGCTTCAGGACGATATCAATGAGTGATGGTGAGGGAGAAGAGGAGGTGAGGTACGGGAAGGTGGTGAGGCGGACCTGGCTGAGGCTTGAAACGGAGACCCACAAAAGGCCAGCGGTCCAACTCAGCAGCGAGCGAGAGGAACGTGGGTCCGAGCAACGAAACAAATACTCGTTCATACACTTGGTGATCGTGCATGAAGACGTCTACGGGTGGTAGCTACTGCTTCGAGCCCAAATGGCGCCAACTACGGGAGATTCGTAGCATATCATCGAGCTTCATCTACGGACGCCAACGGCTGTGCTACCCAGATGAACGCCTCCAAAACGTAACGTGGTGTCAACCCGAGACCGTCACAAGATTCGGTCATTATTTGTTCCCACCGCGGACGGTGGAGAGCACCACCAGCCCTTGCTGGCGTCAATGAAACCCATAAAGTGAGGACTTGCGGCCAGAACGACGCAAAACCTTGTGGGAAGAAGGAAACAGCAGATCGAGGACAGGCAGGCGCATAAACTAGTTGACGAGCGATCTGCTTAGCCAAGATGGAAAGCGAACCCCTCTTCGTTCAATTTATGCGGCAGCGGAAAGATGCGCCTCGACTGCTGGCTTGCCGTTGGCCGGACCACTGTCGCAGGAGGTTGGCGAGCGATTAGCAAGCCGTCGAATCCGAGCCGAGCATATAAAGTCAGCGATGAGCTGGCTGCAGCGAGAGGAGCAAGCGCTAGGCGGGCTCGTGCTTCCGACAGGAGAGCGGCATGAATGAAAACTGATGTGGCATGCTTGTGATGGCCCGATTCGCACGCTTTCAAGATGTTCCAGGGTCACCGCCAGACCTGAACCCCACAAAATTGGACTCGAGGTCCAACGCGGCGCTTTCTTTGTGTCAAGGTCAAGCTCGTCATTCATCCCATTGGTATTCGCGATCCTGCCTTTCCCGTGCGATTGCCTCGGCCACGATAATAACGAAGAAATCTATGCCCAGCATGCAAGGTGCGGGAGTAGTGGCTCATACATGTACAGTAGCTCTCAAAAACTGTGACGCTGCGCCCCCAATCAGACAACCTTGGCAGAAAGGAACATACGGGTCGCCCAACAGCGCAAGTGAGCAAATGCCAAACGCGATGCGGCAATCTCGTTCATCTGAGATGACTCCAAGAGCACGCTGGATTGTTTTCAGCTATGTATTCGCAAAGAACATCAGCTCCTGTTGGGTGGTGGCCGGACATCTGACTGCGCAAGTGCAAGCCAATCGTGGGATGACGGCGCTGCAAATACGAACACTTTTGCTTCGCTGTTAAAGCTTGAGACGGGCCGGGGCTCTGATCAATTTGATTGCGTTTCATTCCGATCCCTATTGCGGTGATGAGCGTGCGCACACCCCAATATTTTTAGAACGTTGCCGCCGGTAGCGACCCCTCCTTATGCTTTGTTTCTTGCGACAACGAATATGGTCGAGTATGTCAGCTGCTGTCGCTTTTCGAGCCAGCCATCATTTTGACCCGTCAGAGGACCATGACGAGTGACCTCCTGTGCCTGCTGATGCGGAATCCTCGGCTTTCCGAGACCACAGATGATTGGCGCATATGCCAGGATTCACGTCAACCTACCGATATGAGGTCGCGATGTGTCGGCCGCTACGCCAGAGTGGTCGCGACATGGCCACTTTGCTACAAGCTCAATAGCTGTTTCTGAGACAACTTTGACCGCTGACAATTGCGTGGTCTAGCGGCGACGACAAGAGCTGCAACAATGCGCAAAGTGGCCGCGCTCAGTCGCATATGCAAGTGCTTACCCTCGAAGGCCGCTTTGACCTCCAGCGACGGCAGCGCATTGCATTGCGACGATGTTCATGTCGATGGCCGTTCTCGAGGACCTCTTTCTCAGATCACGTGAAATCGTGTATTTCGACGTGTCTTCGGCTATCCTAACCGAGAACTCATCGAAGTTCGACGAGATGTCAACTATCGACGCGTCGAGCCACGACGTCCGGTCGTCGTTCGCCGTGGCTGCTCGCATAGCATGATAGCACCTATGTAAGAGCAGCTCTGGCTTTTTCGAAGCGACATGGTGTCGGTTTGGTAGATTAAACAACGAATGTGAACTTTTGGCGAAATCTGAATCTCGCGTTTGCGAATAAAGTTGGAGGTGCCAAGGCAGGGCAACGACTGATGTCATTATCACGTGATGTATCCGAGAGCTCGAATGTTCGATCTCCGATTGGCCCCCGTTTGTTTACCATTGATCTGTGGAGCTTCTTCCGATCTGGTTTCTATTCAGGTGCCGGCATTCAAGCAGGTGTCAACTCGTCGCTCCGGTGATACCTTTTGCTTTTTGACTGCAGACATAGAGTCAACATCGATACTGGTCGTGTCAACACTCGACATTTGCAACTCGATGCCCTTCACGGTCTGATCCAGTCGCCTTTTTGCTTGCGACGCGTTCTCTTCCAAATATTCGCTTATTTTCCCCTTTACCTTGATGCTGTGAATTCAGCAGTCGCAGGGACTTCAACTTCCTGCCTCGGCGCGCTCCTCGTGCAGATTGACGGTCAATACTGATCAGTCACCATGGACGCAAAGGTAAGTCCAGCAGGCGCAGCTGCCTTTCCGTCACTCCAACGTCCGCGAGTGGCCGAGTAGCTCGGCTGCCTCATAGAAATAGCTTCACCAGACATCTAACATTCAACAGCCACAGCGACCCCTTCGCGCGGTGCGTGTGCGAACCGATGAAAACCTCCCTCCTCTCGACCATGTTGTAGGCAAGACCATCCACCAACGCAATAAGTCCAGTCCTGCATTATCAATGGCGGCCAATATGCAGAAGGCTGGTACAAAGCGTGCGGCCTTTGGTGATCTCAGTAATGTCTCTCAGCAAGTCAGACCTAGCAAGGATGACTCTTCGCTGCCCACCAAGCCGGCTTCTCAACTTCAGTCAAAACCGGTCCTACCCTTGTCGCAACAACCTCTTCACAAGCCGGCGCAACGACCAATGTCCGTCTCGAATCTTCGAGGTCTGATCACTGGCAACCCAAGTGCCTCTCACCCGGTCTCGATCGATACTGTGGCACTACAACAAGGAAGCAGCCAGCCTGCCAACTCAAGAAAGGTCTTGACCAAACGAAATACGACAGTCTTCAAGGACGCCGTCGTCCCTCTAGCGACTGTCCAAGAGCAAGACGTCAGCCAGAAGCCTCTACCTCCTACATCACAACACGACTCTGCAAGTAATCTCCAAGGTATTTCACTGCCAGAGATTCTGCCGGAGACCCTACTCCCAGCACCTGGTCAACAAAGCTGTATCAGCAAGGATCCCGTCAAGGAACCGGCGCATCCTCTATCCGACTCTAGCTTGCCTGGCATTGAGGCCGTATCTCTCGCATCGGAACAGATCTCAGCTCCCCTGGACTACGGCGAGGCTGCAGTGGATCCCATCAAGCGTGAGATTGCGCAGTCGACTGGTGATGCCGTCCAACATCTTCCAGCCACCAATAACGCTAGCTTGGCACAACCAGCAAAGAACCACCCCACCTCTTTTCCCTCGACCAAAGTCTCCATCGCCTCGATACCTTTACCACCATTTGAGCCAAAGTCGTTCAGCTATCCTGCCGTTACCGAGGTCGAAGAATGCTGGGAAGAAGAGGAGACACCAGTGGAAGAAGAAGGATACGTGACTGCGCGATCATTCCGATCCAAAGGCGAGAACACTACTGGTGGTGCCACTACAATTATCTTCCCTCATGTCAACCAGCGCATCCGGAAAGAAATTAAGGCTGCCACTGAGCTTGTAGAAGCAACCCGCAACCCCGAAGAGGTCGACGATGAGATGTACGATACAAGCATGGTCGCCGAGTATGGCGACGAGATCTTCGAGTACATGAGAGAGATGGAAGTCAAGATGCTACCAAATGCACACTACATGGACAACCAGCATGAAATCCAGTGGTCCATGCGCTCAGTGCTCATGGACTGGCTCATACAGGTTCATCACCGGTTCAACTTGCTACCTGAGACGTTGTTCCTCACTGTCAACTACATCGACCGGTTCCTGTCCTGCAAGATCGTGTCTCTCGGGAAGCTGCAGCTTGTCGGAGCCACGGCCATCTTCATCGCCTCAAAATACGAAGAAATCAATTGCCCGTCCATCCAAGAGATTGTATACATGGTCGACAATGGGTACAGTGTGGATGAACTGCTCAAGGCCGAACGCTTCATGCTCACCATGCTTCATTTCGAACTCGGCTGGCCTGGTCCCATGAGCTTCTTGCGCAGAATCAGCAAAGCGGACGATTATGATCTTGAGACCCGCACTCTCGCGAAATACTTCCTGGAAGTCACCATCATGGACGAGAGATTTATCGGTAGCCCTCCAAGCTTCACTGCGGCTGCATCACACTGTCTGGCAAGATTGATGCTGCGCAAAGGGGATTGGGTAAGTCGAAGCTGTCTATTCAACAAAGGCTAAGTGAACTAATGCTTTTACAGACTGCTCATCATGTCCATTACTCCGGCTACACCTTCAGTCAGCTCCGGCCTCTGCTGAGTCTCTTGATCGAATGCTGCGTGGCACCTCGCTCCCATCATGCTGCCGTGTTCAACAAGTACTGCGACAAACGATTCAAGCGAGCTGCATCATTCGTCGAAGTCGAGATGAGCAAAGGTTTTGCGCTGCACGAGGTTGCACAACCAAAGATTATGCCTCCACCCATTATGCAAAAGTTCTATGATTCTGTATCATACTTCCCAGGCTGAAGAATATGATCAGCAACTCAGTTGAGTCGGGATCCGGCATCAATTGAGACGAAATATTTTATGAAGACATCGGCCAACTGCAAAATCTGCGACAGCTGGGACTCGATAAAGAGACGAGCAGCAGGCATGGAAGGTCGATGCTATGAAATCACGAACACATGGTAGTGTGCATAGCTCAACTAATAGCACAATGCAGGCGGCATGTGCGCGATGTGGAGATTTCTCAGCGTTCGAGGACGCCATTGTCACTTGAGACATAGGCTGTAGGACCATGATAGAATGGTCTCTTCCTCATGACAGGGAGGACATCAAAGGTCCCTCGTCATGGACATGGCATAGTCGTCGAGGCCAAAAAGTTTTGGAACATACAACCAGAAGCATACCGCGCCACGGTTCCTTCCAGGACTGTGGCAGGGGTAGCCGGCCATGCGCGACGGTCTGCATAGACATTCTAGAATCATGAAGAGAACTTACCAAAAGCCACTGCCTTCTTCCACACTCTCCAATCGCGCTGCATCGCTTCCTTCTGGCTCTGCCCTCCCAAGTGATGTGAGCAGATCAATGGCCAAGTTAACTTGATTGAAAGGATGCTCTATATCACGTGACCGACCCGAAAATCTCAGGCTGATCGTCTTTTGAAGTATCTTAGACCCGTCCAATGCCACATCACCTGAACATCTATTTCGATTCGCGTCCGGAACCGGGTGACGCAGATCAGTACTTCTCTACATGAGGAGGGCACCTACTGAGCACTGTGCAGCGCAAGGCGTAACCATGGCATCATGCATTGCCTCTCTCACACTGGTCCGCTGAATAGTTAGTGGAAGTGGTGACAACATACGTGGTCTAAAAACGCCTCAGACTCGTGCTATACTGTGTGTTCTGCCCAGCATGGCTCCCAGAAAAGGTCACGGCAAGGAATCTTCCGCGAAGACTTCCGCCGCTCCTGCAGGAGGCGACAACATCGTCTTCACGAATGCAAAAGGCGATGTACGTATTCGTGGCCCGAAATCGCAAAAGCCGAACGATGAGCCTGCTGCTCCCAAGGTAGATGTCAAGAAGGTAATCGGAGGGGCGTCATGGACCGGGAAGCTGCCGGTGAATCTGCTCTCGGAGCACTGCCAGCGAGAGAAGTGGAACAGGCCCGATTACTCAATGCGATCTGTTCAGGTCGGAGAAGAGAAAATGCATAGATCGACCGTGAGACTGTCCAAGACAGATCCGAAGACTAAGGAGACCACGACTTTGCCATACTTCGAATTGCCTTCATCGCAGCAGGAGCATGCGAATGAGCCAACTCCGCTGGAGGCCAGGCATTTCGCTGCAACTTACGCACTGTATCGAGTGGCTAGCATGAAGCAGATTCACATGGCTTTGCCACCAAAATACCGCGACTTCTGGAAAGGTCTCTTCGCAGAATTGAAGAAGGAGGATGTCAAGGAAGGCAGAGGTACGAGCACCATTGCGCATTTCCACATTACATCGTCCAATTGCCCCAAGCCCGTTACGAATTTCTTCCTCGAAGCAAGCAAATTGCTGATGCGACAGGCTAGGATGGATTTCGTGAAGTCATTTGCTATCGAACAGACCTGTCCCAAGATGTTGTATCGTTCAATTGCTGACACGTTTACAGGCTGGAAGTATGAAGCAGACCCCTTCGCTGCTGAAGCCAAGCGTAGAGAGATACATGCCGCCATGGACAAACGGAAACAAGATCAGGAGAAGAAGGCAGCTCTACAAGCTGCATCTGTAGCGAATGGGACCGATCCACAGGTGCCGAACAAGGCATTCGCAAGAGCACCTCGAATCGAGCTTGGCGAGGTGCTTCGATCGGAGCTTGAAGATGTCGTCAGACTGAATACGACATGGAACAAGAACAAGGCCGTACTCAGCAATTCAGAGAAGATCAAGTCCGAGACAGATCTGATCAAATCTGGATTTCGACCTACACACGTCCGTGAAGCCTTGACCTACGTTGGTAGCCACGAAGAGGCTATCGAATGGCTGCTGATCCACGTGCCTGAAGATGACCTGCCGAAATGGGCGATGCCTACGAATTACTCGGCTGGCGTCACGCTGGCAAGCAGCAATCCTACGAGAGAGGCTAAACTCAAGCGGCTTTCTCGGGCGGGCTACTCGACGAGCGACTGCGCAATGGCATTGCGACAGAACAATGATAACGAGACTGAAGCATTGGAAGCGCTACAGACTGCCCTGGTTCCCTCCAGGAGCACAGATTCCGCAGACTCCGACCTTGATCTGGACATCTGGGAGCAAGAGCTTGCGACGCTCGAAGCCATTCATGGCGAAGCGTACACGTCCTCTGACCCCTCGTCCTGTGCAATCACCATACAATTCCCAGGCGCTGTGGCGGCGACCTTGAGCTTTCATCAACCACGCGAAGGGTACCCTGAGCGTGCTGTGCCGCTGTTGGTGATAGACATGCAAGTTCCTGCTTATGTGCGGCTCAGTGTCTTACGACAAGCCCTTGACTATGCTTGGGAGAATCTGCTGGGCGATCAGATGATCTATGGAATTATCGAGTGGCTCCAGGCGCATGTCAACGAGGTTGTCGCCGATCCTGGTCGGCTGGTCGATATCGAGATTGCGTCTGGAGACCTGAATCTGTCCAACGTAGCGGCACAAGCAAGATCGTCGATCAAGGGGAAGGCTTCCGCACGAACGGCACCAGACAGGACGAAGCCGAAAGATTCCAGGTCAAACGAACAGCTGAAGCAGGCCTGGGAGGAGCGGCAGAGCTCTTCAAATCAGCAACAGATGCTGAAAGCACGACAGTCACTACCCGCCTGGCAGAAGAGACATGATGTCGTCGAGGCGATCAAGAGCAAGCAAGTCACTCTTATCACCGGAGAGACAGGTTCGGGAAAGTCTACACAGAGTCTCCAATTCGTCCTTGACGATGCTATTCAGTCAGGAAAAGGCAAGTCTTGCTCTATGATCTGCACTCAACCCCGACGAGTGGCAGCCTTGTCGTTGTCGGACCGAGTAAGCGCGGAAAGATGTTCGCCTGAAGGCGATGAAGTTGGCTACATCATCAGGGGCGCATCAAGAACGTCTCCACGCACAAAGATCACGTTCATGACCACTGGTGTGCTTCTCCGGCGTCTCCAGCAGTCCAACAGCACTCAGTCAGCGTTGGAAGGCATCAGTCATGTCTTTGTCGACGAAGTGCACGAGCGATCGCTGGATACAGACTTCTTGCTGGCATTGCTGAAGGATACCATGAGGACTACAAAGTTGAAGATTGTTCTCATGAGCGCCACTGTCGACGCCGACGTATTCAGTAACTACTTCGGCGGCCCCACCAAAGTGGCTCGGATTCACATCGAGGGACGCACCTTTCCTGTTCAAGACGTCTATCTCGACCACATCCTGGCTATGACAGGCCATGTTGGCACCGACGAAGATGAAGACGACTATGGCCGATCCGTGGGAAAAGCTATCCAAAGCCTCGGAAGTGGCATCAATTACGACCTCATCGCTGCCCTGGTCACTGAGATAGATGGTCAGCTCGGGAAGGATCCGGGAGCGATCCTCATCTTCTTGCCTGGAACTCTGGAGATTGATCGCTGCTTACGTGCTGTCAGCCGACTACCTAATGCTCACGCCCTCCCTTTGCATGCTTCACTAATGCCGACGGAACAGAAGCGTGTCTTCCCAGCAGCGCCGAGAGGTATGCGTAAGATTATCTGCGCGACCAATGTGGCCGAAACATCTATCACAATCTCCGACATTGTTGCCGTCATCGACACCGGTCGAGTCAAGGAGACATCATACGATATATCGTCCAATGTCGTACGGCTACAGGATGTCTGGGCATCAAAGGCCCAATGCAAGCAACGCCGTGGCAGAGCTGGCAGAGTACAGGCTGGCACAGACTACAAGCTCTATACACAGAGCATCGAGACCTCAATGAGACAGGCATCAGAACCCGAAATGCAACGCGTGCCGCTCGAGCAGCTTTGCTTGAATGTCAAGGCCACGGCACCCGAAGCAGACACTGCAGCTTTCCTCAAAACAGTCATATCACCACCGGACAGCGCAGCTGTCTCTAAAGCACTGAGGATGCTTCACCGGATGGGTGCTCTGGAGGAGAATCGTCTGACGGGTCTGGGCACATACATGTCGATGTTGCCAACGGACTTGCGTTGCGCGAAGCTCATCATCTACGGCACGATTTTCTCGTGCCTCGAAAGTACACTTACCATCGCCTCAATTCTGACGGTCAAATCGCCCTTCGTATCGCCACGTGACAAGCGTGAAGAAGCGAATGCGGCACGAGCAACGTTCTCAACTTCAGATGGCGACCTCAGCCTGGAGCTCGGTGCTTTCAACGCATGGAAAACTAAGCTCGGCAACACGCCGAGCCGTGAGATCAGCAACTGGTGCTCGTCAAACTTCCTTTCGCAGCAGACGCTGCGCGACATTGATTCCACACGCATACAGCTCATGGAGGCACTCAAGGAAGCTGACTTGGTCCCCGCGCACTACAACTCGCGCAATGGTTCCGCTACCGAGGATGCTGCCTTGAACGCCAACCTCGAGAATCGCCCGCTGCTTCGGGCTCTGATCGCAGGCGCGCTCTCTCCTAATATCGCGGAAATCAAATTCCCCGAAAAGAAGTTCATGGCCAGCATGACCGGCGCGAAGGAGCTTGACCCGGAAGCAAGGACTATCAAATTCTTCACCGAGACCAGCAATGACGACGACGACCACTCATCGACGTCCACAGCCAGCACTCCCAGTACTTCGACCAACGCCAAGCCAACCCAGACAGCCAAGTTCTCTAGCGAGCGCGTCTTCATCCATCCCTCCTCCTCCCTCTTCACCATCACCTCCTTCCCCACACACTCCCACTACCTGTCCTACTTCACCAAACTCGCCACCTCGAAGACCTTCATCCGCGATCTCACGCCCCTGAACGCGTATAGCCTGCTGCTCTTCGGCGGGAAGATTGAAGTCGATCCCACGGGTGCCGGGATCACGGTGGATGGGTGGTTGAGGATGCGGGGATGGGCGAGGATCGGTGTTTTGGTGAGACGGTTGAGGGGGGTGCTGGATGAAGAGTTGAGGAGGCGGGTTGATGGGGGAGGGGATGGGGATGGGGATGATAAGGGGAGGTGGGCGAGGGTATTGGGGGTGGTTAGAAGGTTGGTTGAGTTGAATGGACAGGATCGTTAGGGGTAATGATGGAGGGGATCGTTGAGAGAGAAGTGAGGAGCAGCGGTCACCCGGCCCGGACTCAAAGCATTGTCAGATGGGGGCAGGACAACTAATTCTTGGTCATCCGGTGTCATGCAGGACTCCACGTCATCCGGCGTTCTCATGAGACCGATTCGCCCTCAATCCGAATCCAGCCCTTAACTGGTCTGTGGTGAGGCAGGTGCGAATGGCGGTGCTTGGTCGCTCCTGCTGTAAGGTGCGGCTGGTGAGGCAGCTGCGACAGCCTTCAATCGTTGCCCTTGCCGCAGGAAGCACTTGGTGAGGCAGGTGCGACTGTCGTCAACCGGTCGGACGAAAGATGCGACGTGGTTGTCAGCCGGCCTGGCAGACGCCTGGTGCGAGCGGTGCTGCAAGGTCGTGCTCTGGAGTTCTCCGTGGCCTAAACATCACACGAGTGATGGAAGTGCCTTCTGGGTTACCTCGTCGACCCAGCCGTAGTTGATGCAGCGGTGAAGCAGAAGTTTTCCAAACGATAGCCACCTCAGATGAAAGTCTCGGCCTTTCATGAGTCCGTGATCTCGTGAAGGAAACTTGCTATATTCTGACATATCAAGTGAGATGCAAGACGACGCGGGTAGCGTCTGCTCAAGAACGATTCATTGGTGCTGCTTTTCTCCCTTCGCCTTTCGCACCCCTTTCACAGTTACCGGCAGCTACATGAAGCGACATCGTAGCTTCAAATCGCCTCGACTCGATTGCGCCACAACACCCTCCTCAGCACTGCACAAGACCGCCCAGTCTGGATTGCGCCACAACGCCCTCCCCAGAACAGCGCAAGACCGATCAATCTCGCCCTCACATCCAGCAGCCAAAGGAACGGCATCGAGATGACGGCCAATTCGATTCCCAGCCTGTTGGGCCTACCGGAGGAATTGCGGATGATGATTTGGACTTTAGTCGTGCCAGAACGCATGGTAAAGTGCTTTCGCATCACGTCTCACATCATTCGTACCGGTTCCTTCTACGGCAACGGCACACTCTGGTGCACTGGTGGCAGTTGCTCGTCGCAAACCCCGGACCATCTGGGACATCAAGGCCTACGACAATGGGCCAATCCATTACTACCTCTTATTCTCATCAACAAGCAGATGAAGCAGGAGATCAACAGCTTATCCATCAAGCTTATGCCCACCCTGGTGTTCTGTAGTCAACCACACGCATGGTCGTTCTTCTTTCGGTTCAACAAATTGGCACTACCAGCTGACATGGGTGCGCCTTCCGCGTACAAGATCCGCAAAGATATCCGTTTCGACAGCATATATCACCACAATGGCGAGACGGTTGAAATGGTCAAAGCTCGTGTTGACCGCGCCCTGGAGATCACACTTGAGGAGAAGTTCGGGATACAAGACATCCCATCGTCGGAACGGGAGGTCACTTACTTGGCGGAGCATGAGCGTCGCTTCTCCTGGGAACCCCTGCAATGCATGGGTACTGTGGGGTCCGACTTACGGAGACTGGGAGAGGGATCATGGAGGGTCGAGAAGAAGTTTCGGACGAAGCACTGTCTTTGCGATCGAGACGAATGCTCTGCGGAGGATCGCAACCCTTGAGCTGGAAGCCCTTGACGAGCTTACAGTTTGACCTTCCCGCTCTGTATACTTTCCCAGTCCCTAGATCCATAGGGCATGTACTCGTCTCGACCTGGTGGCAACCAATATAACAGATCCGTCGTCTCACCAGCGTGTATCTTAGCGACGTCGATGCCCTCTGCTTTCAGCCGTCCCTTCTGCATCTTATTTGTACCCGTGTATTCCATCTCTTTCATTATTCGCAGAAACAGCGGCACCGCATACCTGGGCAGATTTTCCAAAGCGTGCTTTGCTAGCGCCTTCATGTCTAGGACCGCACCATCTGCCGGCACCACGCTGCGCAGCCCGCCCGTCCATCCGCGTTTGGGACCATGACTCCGTATACATTGGCCTCTGCGATCTGCTCGAATCTCCCAAGCACATCCGCCACCTCATTCGTACTCACATTCTCACTCCTCCATCTAAACGTATCGCCCAGCCTGTCTACAAAGAACAACCTCCCCTCCTCATCCTGCCTCATCAAATCTCCAGACCTAAACCAACAATCCCCCTCCTCAAACAGCCCCCTCACCCGCCTCTTCAACCCCGCCTCCTCATTCCCAAAATACTTCGCAAAGGCCTGCCCCTCCATCGCCTTCTCAACCCTATACACCGTCTCCCCCACCTCCCCATCCCTCGCCTCCACGCCCCACCCATCCTTCCCCCTCAATATCTCCTCCGTGTCAGCATCAATCCTCACTCTCTTCTCCCTCGCCCCGTTCCACCACCGCCACAACCTTCCCCTCACCGCAATCGCGTTCCGCCCAAATGGCCCGCGATTTTCGTTCCAGCACGTCGCAAACCCGTCCGTCGCGCCATAGATTTCGTTGATACACTCGACCCCGAACCGCTGCCGGAAGGCTCCCACACGTCCGGCCGAATCCCATTGCCCCACACCATCTGCACGTTGTGCTCTCTATCCCGCGGGCTCGGTGGGGCGTTGAGCACATACCGAATCAACTCGCCGACATGCTGCACGATCTGCGCTTTGCTTGAGCGTATCTCCGGCCAGAAGGTGGCGTGGCTGAACTTGGGCGACAGCACGACGGTGGACCCGGCGTAGATGGAGGGGATGGTGCAGAGATTGTGGCCGGAGACGTGGTAGAGGGGGAGGCACGTGTACATGCGGACACCGGGCCGGAGGTGGAGGTAGTTGGAGACGCTGGAGGCGGAGGCGAGTTCGCGCGCGTAGGGCAGCTTGACGGCTTTGGGGAGGCCGGTGGTGCCGGAGGTGTAGATTAGGCAGGGCGATGGCGGTGGGGGCGATGGAGGAATGGAGATGGGAGGGGATCGGGGTAGTGGTCTGGGGGATGGTGGAGGTCAGCGTTGGGGAGTAATAGACGGTGCGGACGTTATGGGTGGTGAGGTCGGCTTCGCATGGGGAAACGAGGTGCTGGATTTTGGTGTCGGCCAGAAGGATGCGTGCGTGGCAGATCTTTACGCAGTGTACCAGCGGCGTGGCGGTGAGGTTGCTGTTGATGTAGGAGGCGGCGGCGCCAATGCTGCTTAGTGCGAGGATGAACATGACGTATTGGGGGCTGTTGGGACCATCGACGGCAACAATCTCGCCTTTTTGGATGCCGAGGTCGTTGAGCAGCCAGTTGCCGACGAGTTGGACTTCGTCGTAGAATTGCTTGTACGTCCACTCGCGGCCTTCGAAGATGAGGAAGATATTGTTGCTATTGGCGCCCAGGGCATGTGCTTCAAAGTAGTGGTAGATAAGTCCTCGGCCTTGGGAGAACTCCTGAGCCACAAAGTCGCCAGATTTGCGCAGATTGAGTGAAGCTGAGCCTGTCTTCAAGTCGTTGCGGATCAGGTATTTGGCATCGAGATAAGCTGCTGTGGCAAGACCGCCAGCAATGGTGGCGGCAGTTTGCATGACTGTAGGTAAATCAGGACGGGGCTTGTCATAGTGAACATATATGCCGGACTGGCAGACGTACTTGCCATGCTTTACAACTTGGTCATCGAGGTTTCTGAGGAATGCTACCAACGGTCCATGGCCAGCACTGGTCACCACCACAGTAAAACAGACTGTGGTATACCGAATGTTATTTGTATAAGCAAGTGAAGTAGCATACGGCCGAAGGTGTGTCAGATACCTCGGTCTATTTGTAGTCCTTATAGACGCCGGTTGACAGGCTGATCTGCACAAGACCGGGTGACCAGCGAAATGGCTTATCTGTCACCGGTTGACGGCTTTCTGCTGATGAGACCGGATGACAAGCACGACCAGGACTACCTGTTTCAACGTCGAAGTTTACTGAGGCATGGAATGCCGAGACATTGATACAAGTCGGTGTTCAACAGACAGAATGTATCTGAGGGTAGAGTTATGCTATTTTCCGAACCAAAGAGCAGAGACCAACGATTTTGCATGCGAATAATTGCCATCAAAAATGCAGCAGCTCGGAATGCTCGGAATATGGTCCCGAACAGATCCTATCTTCCCCATACCATACCACCACGTTGGACCTCCAGCTATATCTCAATAGCCCTCCCTCTGCACACCCGCCAATTCACAAATCAACACCGTCCCCCTCACGCGGCGTCCAAACACTCGCCTCTCCCTTTGCCATATAGTCAAAGCTCTCCTGGCTGGCACTTGTGTTGGGCGGACTAGGCGTCGCATTCTCGCTCTCCGTCCCTACTGCTGCCACTCCGGTCTCAATGGTCCGCCCTTGGAGCAAGCCTTCGATCTTGGGCTGGGCCCGAGGCAGTGAGGACGTGTCATCGCCGCCCTCGACTTGCCCTTCCCAGAGGACTGCATCACCGTAGCCTTTACCCAGCTTGCTTGTGCGCAGTACCCTCTCCGCTCGCGGCGGCTCAGCACTTTCCTTGTCCTCCTCGAGCACACAAAGATTCCTGACGTGCCATTCTCCCAGGAACATTCCATCTGGGTCTACTTCTCTCCTCACTCTGAGCCAGTAATCCATTTCCCGTCCGTACATCGTCCTAATCTCCTCCTTCGTCGTCCAACTGAAGTTCTTCGCCCAGTGCGGCTTCCCGCCCAGATCGCGCATTAGCCACTCGAACGCCTCGTAGTATCTCTTCCAGCACGGCGGATCCTTCCCGTACGGCCGGTATAGAGTTGCGTTGAGGTACAGCGTCGGCTCATCCCTGGCCAGCGGCGAGAGGTAAGGGGTGACACCCCCGTTCGCACGCGCGAGGACATCCGAGGCGGGCTGCGCGTTTGAGACGCGTACTTCGATCGGGCAGTGCACGTACAGATTCTTGGCGCTGAAGGGGATATTCGCTGTGCGGGTGTCTCCGTTGATCCACGCGCCCAAGCGAGTGATGGCTTCGGGGCCCTTGGAGAGTGGCAGGGCCCATTCGTTGACGAATTGCGAATAAAGACAGTCCATCTTTAGGCCGTTGCGGGCGGGCTCGACGGCGGACATGGAGAAGTTGCCCGGCTTGAAGCCGTATTGCATGCCGAAGATGAGCCATTCGACCCATGGGAGGATCGGGGGAGCGTAGTGGGCGAGGTAGAGGAGGTTGTGGTAGAGGTAGTAACCGAACTTGCCGCCGTAGAAGGTTGTGTTCGGGGGCCGGAGTGGGCCAGTGGTGTGGGATGCGGACCAGATCACGGCACGGGATGAGTAGGGCATCCACCAGACGCGGGTGTATTCTTGTTGGGTCCAGAGATCTTTGGACCAGTTGGCGATGATAGAGGATAGGGGGTGCAGGGTTTGGGTCCAGGCGATGTTGAAGTCCGGGATGACTTGCATGGTGATTTCGACGATGATGCCCAGGGAGCCGAGGGAGACGAGGGCAGCGCGGAAGAGGTCCGGGTTTTTGTCCGGGGTGCAGGTGATGAGTTGGGAATTTGCGAGCAGGAGGGTGAGGGAGGTGACTGATGAGGAGAGGAGGCCGTGGGAGAGCGAGGAACCATGTGTGCCGGTGGCGATGGAGCCGGCGACGGATTGCACATCGATGCTGCCGAGGTTGGGAGGGTGAGTTTGTGTTCGGCGAGGGACAGGTTGAGGTCACAGAGCGAGATTCCGGCTTCGAAGCGGACCAGGCCTGAGAGCTGGACGTCGAGGATGCGGTTCAATTTGTCGAGGTTGATCAGCCATGATGAGGTGCAAGTTATGTCGGAGGGTGAGTGCCCGTAGCCGGTCACACATATCCTCTTGCGAAGGCGACGAGCAAGGGTGACTATCTTCTGGAGCTCCCCAACGCTGGAAGGCTGAAAGAAGTACTCTGGCTTGGAGAAGAACGTCTGAGCCATGTGTGGTGCAAATATGATGCGCGCGGCGTGAAGGGCACTTTACTGTCCAAACGAGCCAGTTCCTTTTCAAGTTTGGCGTCGTAGGAAGGAGCCGAGGTCACACCCTGGTTCGGCGTTGGATCAGGCAGATTCGGTGCCGCCCAGTCTGCCATACTGGCGGTCGCTGGGTCGCAGCTTCCGTGCAGAGCGCGTATCAATCTATGCGACACGAAATGATAGATGCACGGAGGAAAGGAAACAGGAATTCAAAATAGTTTGTAGATGACGCTAATATAAAATGAAGCGGAGAATAGGGAGAGTATTACATAAGCCATTCCATCGTTCTGATTCGTCATTTCGCTCGTAAGGTCTGGCCAGCCTAGACCGCAGCTCTTTTGTTCTCTTTCTCTTTCCTCATCATTTCTGCCAGTATCCTACGACCAGACTTTCTTTCGCTCTTCGGCAGCAGCCAGGGATACAGGACCGTTCTGGCGTATTTCTGCCACGTCACGTCTGACCATGAGTAAGACGCGTCGTACCACTTTGGTCTCTCTTCTCCCGCTGCCGTTGACTCGATCACGAGTTCTTTGACAGGACCAACAAGGCTGTCTGGGGTCTTCAATCTGCTGTCGCTATCGTCAGCATAGGCCCATCTGGTGAACAAACGAACCTCGGGTCTCATGCCGTACAGAACAGCATTGGCATGCGAGTAGCGAATTCCTCCACGGCCATGACTGATCAATCTTGGCAGGTTCAATAGCTCGATGCATTGGAGCTTACCGAATGCTCGAGACGTCGGCAGAACCCGCAGAAAGTCCTTTGGCTCGTCGTTAGTAGTCGCAACAACGCAAAGCTGATCGACTTTGTCTCTCGCTGCAGGAGGTATGCACTTATACCAGTCAGGATCCTTCATGTGATCTAGCCTCATGACCAGTGCGAAGGGCTTGACGACCTCGAAAAGCTCCTCGGTCGCTTCTGGGTCTTCTTTCATGGCCCAGTTCGGTAGACGGAGTGCGAAATTCGAACGAGTTTGTCCATATAGCTCTTCCTTCGATCTGGCATTCTTGATCAGTCTGTTTGGAATCAATGTTAGCGGGTTGATCACTGGACATTTTTGGTTATGTCTCTTCTTACGCCATTCTTGTAGGTTCATTAGTCGGGTATGGGCAGGAATGTCCGGATCTCTGAGTGCTTCTGGCAAGCCAGGTGAGTCTGGTATCCTCAGCGACTCATATTCCAGCTTCTTGCCTTTCAAGTTTCTAGGTTCATTGTCGTCGGCCATGATGTCGTCGATGATTTTGAGAGGACTGTGCGTGAAAAACGCAGACGAGCCTGGAGCCTTTATCCGCATGCTTTCTCTTTCAAAACGAGATACAGTCAACAAAGAAATCATTGTCTCTGTGACAATGCAACATGCAACTTGAATTACATGAACAAAGAGTAAATGTGTCAGCTGACCGACGCCGGCCGCTGCCACCTGTGACTGGAATGCTTCTGCAGACCAAATTGCAGTTGTCGGACCCATGGAATGGAAGTTTTGCTAGAGACGGCTCTGTGTATAAGAACGACTTTCGCTGTGAATTTGGTATAAGAGACCATTGATACCTTCGTTGAGCATTCCGAGGCCGTCTGAGGTAAAGTAGCTGCAATAACCTGGATCGAAAACGTCGCCGGGAAGACTCTGTGCCTGGGATATGGAATCTCACAGCTGGTTACACTGGAGAGATCACCAACATAGCTGTGACCTTTTGTGAAAGACCATGCCAGCACAGCTACAGGGGGCTCACAGGGCCAGCTGTGGTAGAGAACAGGTAAGAGGAAGAAAAGAGGGAGTGACTTAAGCGTCACTGGTACCTCAGTACCTCAGGCAACACTAAACGCCAAGACTAAGTCAACGCACATAACTGCTTTGAAACGGCAGCGTGTTTTTTCATGCACTCTCTCTATCCGGGCGCACTCTGACCAGCTTCTCATACGTCCAAGACGCCGGCAGATTTGAATCTTCTTCTCCCGCTCTCATGGATTCCACAGACAACGTCGATAGCGTGGCCGCGCAAGTCGAGGCTCTCGCGATCAGCGCCAACATCACTCCCAGAACCCTCCTCGGTATGCCGAAAGAGATCCAGCAGCGAATCTTCGAGCTGTTGCTCGAAGAGGAAAACCCCACGCTCGGCATCACAATCGCCCAAGATCTCGTCGACGGGGAGTACTCTGGAAGAGTCAGCAAAGAGATCGAGTATGCGACTCCATGGATTCCTCAGCTAAGACTCGTCTCGTCCTCCATCAATGCCCTCGCATCACCGATCATCGCCGCTCGCGCTTCCATCAGATTTACGCGCGGGAGCTCCAAGAGGAACTGGGAGGAGCGGCTTCCGTTGCTGCATCTTGCGCGGTACGTCCCGGGATACCTGCTAGCTAGAGTCAGAACGATCGCTATACTGGAGCACAACGCCTATTACTATATGCGGCCGCTGGATGCGGTAGATGCCAGCGGCTTTCCGAAGCTGGAATACGTGGAACTGGGCCCATACGATCCTGCATACACGATGGTGTCGGTTCTGGCGGAGATGGAAGATGACACCACGCGTGTCAAGATTGCCAGAGTCCTCAATATCATACAACGACTCGCACCTGGGCACAATGCTCTCTTTTTGGCCCTGAATGTCGGCATTTACGGCTCTCCAGACCAAGTACTCCGACGCTTTTTCAAAGCAACGTTGCTGCCGATGTTCGAAGGCCGGCTGAAGGATTATGCCGACCTCATGCGCATCATGAGAGCGAAGGTCTGGGAATTGCAGCACGACAGCGTTCAGGGCCTAACGTCAACGACGAGACTTGCTTTGTGTATTAAAGATCTTGCAAGTAGAACGGATGTAAGTGGGAGCTTTGCTTTCCGTTTCGCTCCGCCTGGTATACAACTTGCTGACCTAAACAACAGACGGCACGCTATGAGCGCGTCGGATATGGTCCTGCCAGATTGGGTATCAAGAACGAGACGTGGGGAGAGCATAAGAACAACGAGCTCCTCGAAGTCCTCCGGGTGTAGGAAACATGTCGTTTGTGGAAATCAGAACATGCATCATGAAGGAAGGCAATCAGGCAACCAGGCGACAGGCATCGTGACGTGATTGGGCGAAAGCTTGGTATGGGACGGACATCTTCTTGAGAACAATTGAATAACTTCTCAAACCAGGTTCATTTCCATTTCACCCTGTCAAATTGTAGACTTGCTTTCAACGCCTTCAGGCGGGCTCTGCGCAACATTTAGAGATACTAGAAACGAATGACGGGCTGCAAGTAGCCGAGTCTCTATGATTTCGTCAATCTCGGTCGTGCCTTCCCCTTGCTCTGGAAGATGGCGAAGCAGTCACTTGAAGCTACATGAACCGTATTCATGATACCGCTGCATCACTACGCAGACTCCATGCCCAAGTTCTCGAGTGAGCAAAATTCGTCTCAGGTGAGTCGCGCGTCCGTTGTCTGTCCCCATGGAAACGCCAAGACCCGATTTCGGTTGCACTTCAACGATATGCAATCTGTTTGCCTGCCCTGCGGGAAGGAAGTTATCTTTGTGACCGCAAGCTCCCTCCTCATCTCTCTACGCTCAGCGTAGCGAATGGTTCAAGACTATGGCGGACTCGCAGAAGTCTGTTGTCGACAACGCCGCTGAGTCGGTCGCGGCTATCGACATCAATCCATCTGCGACAACCGTGACGGCGACTGTCGACATTCCCGACTCTGCACAAGATCCCGGCATCGAGAACAACAAGTACAACCAGAAGTGCAAGCACATCGAGCAAAGCCACACCGAGACAACATCGTCATCCGATTTGAAAGCTGTAGATGCCGCAGAATCGTCAACGGAATCTCTTACCAAGTCGACCCTTACCAAGCCAGGAGATCTTAGTGTCTTCCCCGACGAGATAATCGAGTCAATCTTCGAGGCCCTGCTGGGAAATTCCACTCTGCACGTCGTGTGCTTCGACCCAGTTGAAAGCGAAGATTTCAGTCCATCGAAACACATTGAGTCTAGAGACTGGGATCCGGCGTGGGTACCTGGCCTGCGACTCGTGTGCAAGTATTTCAAGGATGTCGCGACACCAGTCATCGCCAGACGCACGGACCTGACCGTCATCCGTCGAGTGTACCCAGAAACAGAGCTCCCCTATACTCCGCTGACGCCCCTGCCACTAGCCCAACTCTGTCCCGGGTACATTTCTGCGCGAACCCCGATGATCTCCATTGTGGAGGAGCAGGCGATGAATCACTTAATGCCAACAGGTTCAATTGACGTTGATGGGTTCCAAAACTTAAAGGTCATAAGGTTCGGACCGTATGATCAGATGAAGGCACTCAACACCGCTGTACGACAGATGCAAGACTGCCTGGCTGGTCAGGCAATGCGCGACTTTGCTGAAAAGCTCGTGACTTCCATCCAAGGGGCGAGTCCTGCTTGGTTGACAGCCTTCATCGCCAGAGAAGGTCCCCTGAATGCCATCAAGAAGATCATCCGCAATGTCTTCCTGCCCGGATTCGCGCGTGAAGAACACTACAAGGCGTTTATGAAGCAACTCGTCACAACCTTCTGGGCCATCAGAGGCGACAAAGTTGTGGGTGCGGGACCGGACGTCAATTTTATCGTCGAATTTCGAACATTCGCTGAAGTGGTAAGCCTTTTTAGCATGTGCCCTCTTTGAACTGGCTAATCAATTTTGCAGACTGGCATGGCTATCATACGGGGCGATTTTGTTGGCGTTGAAACATGCAAGCCCTGGGTCAATCACAAGGATACCAAGTTCCTGGACATGTTCCGCTCTTAGAGAGCTCGTCATCGAGTACAGCATCACTGAGTATGTACCCCGCTGGCTCACGCTTTCTCGAACAACGCTGACGAAGCACTAGATACTGCCGTTGGGGACACCCGATGAATAGGCCAAGGCAGGAAATCTGCGACGAAGCGAACTCGTTCCTACCGCAGGGAATCATGCTCAACAAAGCTCGTTGAGCGCTTGCCTGCCACTAGAAAGGCTTCTTCCAGGCTAGTAACTGCGTCACATCATCGATTAGACGCTTGTCATGGAAGGGGATGTATTGTGGTTGCATGCAGAAGGACGTGGATGGATCCGAGCCACAACACGGCGACCAAGACGCCTCGATGGTTAACATCCGCCTTCACATGCACCCCCTCAGCTCATTGATGAACGCTGGGCCAACGAGCGCAGATAGCAAACGAAATCAATTCATCTCGACAATGAGTTCGTCTCTACTGCCGTGAAACATTGGGAGCGTAACGTCGAAGGACGAGTTCCTGGACGCCTTCATGCTTGGGCCTGGGTTCGCATCTGTTTGTGAAGGCATCACTTTCCCGCGTGGGTAGCTATTCACACAGTGAGAATTCCAATCGAAGTCCGAGAACGCCATCGCTTGCCCTATTCTCTGTATAACCCATACCTTGAAAGCCATGACTACATACATAACATCTCGAATCCCCTTCAGCTTCATCAAGGCAGCTCACTAAACTCCCCAGTCCCCTGCTTCCTCCTCCCACCCACCGCACCAAACCCACCATCCAGCTCCGGCCTATACTCGCTCACCCGCCCCCCATCCATCTCCCCCCTCGGCTGTGCCTGATGCCTATACGGCTCTTTCGAGTCGTTCCTGTAGTACGCGCTGCTCCCCGCCATTTCGCTCACTCTGTTATTACTGCTGTCATTGAACGGACCTGAGGCTGAGGAACTCTGGAGACGAGCATTCCGCCGTTTCCGCCAGATGAACCACCACAGTGCCGCTAACGCGGCGATGGCGACGATGGCGGCGCCGACTGCGATTCCTGCTATTGCGCCTGTTGATATTGATGATGAAGCAGTATTGCTGACAGTATTGTCGTTGCCGGAATCTGCGCTTGAGCTGGAACCGGCGCCATCCGCGCTACTAGTCTGCGCCGCCCCGGGACTATCCACCGTATTACTCGGCAGTGTCGCCGTCTTGCTCACCCCTCCACCGCTCGTCGTCGTGTCAGCATCTGCCGCACTGGTGGTAATATCAAATAAGCTCAAATCGCGTTCCTGGTATTCAACGGAGATGGGCTGCGCCCACATGGTGATCTCGCTGCCGGAGACGGGGATGGCGGAGTCGTTGCCGCGGGCGGAGACGGTGGTCGTGCCGGAGAATTGGGAGAGGCAGCCGGCGAAGAGGACGGAGGAGGAGCCGAAGAAGTTTATGGAGGAGTAGGTTGAGCCGTAGGAGAAGGATCTGGGGATTTGTGTTAGTCTTGTGGGAGTACACGACGAATTACGGGATGGTGAGTATGGTATAGGATGGTGTGAGTCGTTACAGATCTGGGTGTGGCTTACGAAGGACAACATATCGCAGTCGTAGTCCCATCTGCTTGGAACTGGCCCGGCGTCGCATAGCCTTCGGGACACCAGCCGGGACTGTATACTTGTATCGAGCTCGGTGCGCGACCGTAGCCGCCAAAGTCTTCGGGCCAGCAGTCTATGTCAAAATCTGAGGGCTCGATGTTTTGCATGAGCAGGCCGCCCGGTACTGAGTTGTAGAATTCATCTTCGAAGGTCCAGGAGCTCAGGCAGTTCGCGGGAGGTGTGAACACTGCTGACATGGACGTTATCGTTTCTGTGAAGAGGCTCGCCATGGTGTCAAGTGCCGGGCTAGCCGCCGGAGGGGTACGCGCTGGATTTTGTGGACGGTTTTGGTGCTTGTCGAGGCTGCTGATGATGCGACGAGAGGTACAAAGGAAAGCAAAGACCGCAGGAGAGACCTACCGAGTTCCAGAGCGGGCCGCTCGTTACACACGAACACACTTACGGAGTAGTAGGAGACGTTAGGGCGACCAGGGCTAAAGAAAGCGACATCCATGGCCAAACTTTACCTGTCCATACCGTAGAGTGGTTCGTCAGCGGCAGGCAATCGGAGCAATTCATCATCGTCCTTGTGGAAGCCACGGCGCAGGAGCCTTGGTCACGCTGTTTGGAATTTGTTGCAACATTGCCTTCATGTACCGAAGGTCGTCAAATGGGAAGAGTCCTGAAGATTGACGAACAAGAAGCGAGGCAGTTGAAGGAAGCTTCGTACGGCCAAGAGTGCGATTCATTGGACAGGAGCGTTAACGCCCCTGAGGTTCTGCACCCCTAGCGCAATGCCTCGCGGCTTGATTAAACCTCAAACTTCAGGCCTGACTGCCCGTTGAAATTGCGATAGTGGTCTTCGAGACTTCGATGTTTCTCGCAGGCTTTCGCAGTCGAAAGTCGCGCAGGAAGGCGTCTCTGTCAACAACGCGTACAGCTCTTCGATAGGTATACATGCCTATCGTGGCGAAATGACAATCGGACGCTCGATATTGTGAGGCCACAAGATGCGCTGAGCCACAGGCGATGTGATCTGAAACGTCCGGGTCCACATCGCGAGCTCCCGTGTTCTCGTATGGCGCCTTCTTGCCCAGAATAATGGCCCTGTATATGTTTTGATTGATCTGGGACGTCACGGCCACTTTTGTACAAGTCCAAGTTCGAAATTGGACAGCTGAGCAGCTGCTGTGGCTCATTCGTGTGACAACGGGCAAAGGCTCTTGCTGGTGGCCGTGTAGGTAAGCAGGCATAACAGCAGCTCAAGAGGGACGAGATCGTCAATTTCTACAGCTAGCCTCTGGAGAAGCTGCGAGACATCCATCACAAAAGGAAACAGCGATCGATAAGAGTACAACAGGGCAGCGTCCCTCGATGCCTAAGTGACAATGGAAGTCTCGACCTAGACACGTGTGCAACTGTCAGTATTCGTGGTACAAAATGCTGTTCCAATAGGTGGATGGTATCGTTTGCTTCCGCTCTGTCACTTCCATTTCAAGCAGCGTCCTCCAATAACCAAATCAACTTTCGAATATGGCTGAAATTGAAAATTGACATTCGCAGCAGTAATCACGATTCAACAGTCCATGCGCTCTCACAAGCCATGTCCAACCAGTAATTTTGCCATCACTACAGCCCTCGCTTCAAGCAGCAGCTCCCTTCCAAGCAGCCCGGAAGTTATTCAAGCCAGCCATGAGACCGCAGAAGCCCACAATGCCCTGGTTCATCCCAGTCAAACCACCTTCAACACTGTAATGAATTGCCACAGGCAGCCAAGCCGTGCAAGTCTGTAGATCCGCCCACCACTTGGCATCAAACTGCTCTTCCTCCTCTCGGCTGACGCGCTCTCTAGTCTTGCGCTCGCGCATCAAGGTGGCATCGCGCCACAGGCGGAAGAAGTCGGTGGCAACACCGACGAGCCATGAGCGGCAAGCCCACTTCATCACATTGGCTGCGCCGCCTGCGCCTCCTAGGCGTGCGACAAGGGTTGGCTGGAGAACGCCCTTGTTGGTGAGCTGGAGGATGTTCTCGGTGGCTTGGAAGCCAATGTAGCCCAGGCACTGGACGAGGAGAATCTTGTGCTTGAGTGGGTCACCGCCCTTCTGGAGGAGGAGTGACTTCAGGAGCACATAGAGCGAAAGGAGGCCTGTAAGGCGGAGGGTGGTGCGGAAGTCAGCCACCATCAGCCCGAGAGGCAGAAGTGGAGATGGAGTCGGCGCGAGGGCCTTAGGTGGCAGCTTGACATCGCGACCAAGGATCTTGGACAGACGTGCGATGAGTGTTGCGCGTGAGGGTGCCTGGGCGTGGAGGTATGCGAGGAGGTAGAGGGAATAGTTGAGGGATGACAGCGACGCAGAAAAGCCAGCCGTAGTCTTGATGGTCCTGTTCTGCTTGTTAGCAAGCAAGTCATGTCTGTTGAGTCCAGGTACCTACCTTGTCAATTGCAGGATCAGTGCATCGATCTTGCCGAGCGTGCTCTTAACATCCGTGGGAAGTTTCTGCAGACCTCTGTGCTGGTCAGGATCGATAGGTCCTGCCTTCTCTGCGTATCCCTGGCTTGGAGGTTGAGCCGGATCGGCCTGCGAAGGGGCTTTGTTGTCGCTCATCTTCTGCCGAGGGTGTTGTGCACGGTGCGGTGAGTCAGGTATAGGAGGCGGAGGGCTTCGTTGTGGCGTAAGGAGTGGCCGGGAGTGTGCTATAAGGATGACAAGATATCACGGTCTCCTCAGGAGGTCAGATCGAGCAGAACGCCTTCCTTCTCGTGTCGTCGTCTCATCTCACTTCTCTTCCCCACACTCAAGCAAGCTTTCGGGCAATGATTTGTCGATTGCCTCGGCTATAGGGATCTCGCTTAGCCTGCCCGATTCGATCGCGCGGCTGTGCATGCGAGCAAGTACGTCACCCTACAGTTTGTTTCTTCTCTCCCCAGCAACTACAAAGTACCACGCCATCATCATCCACATAATCTTAGCAACGCTCAGAAGTACTCTCTATCGTCACAGTATATCGTCCTTTATCTCAAATAATGTCCTGCGGCGATCTCTTCCTCGGCCTCCTGGCCATCATCTTCCCCCCTCTTGCAGTGTGGGTGAAGCGGGGCCTCTGCTCAGCTGACTCACTGATCAACATCCTCCTCTGCCTGCTCGGATTCATTCCAGGTCTTCTTCACGCCTGGTACATCATCGCCAAATTCCCAGAAGAAGAGCACGACTACGAACGAGTGCCCGACGCCGAGAACCAGCGAGTCACCTACTACTACATCAATCAACAACCTGGCCCTCGTCGTGACTATGGTACGCAGGGAGGCCAACGACAGCCTGCTCCCAAGCCAAATTCCTCAGCGCCACGAGTTCCACAGCACTCGAGACCCGAGCCCGCTGGCCCAAGCGTTGGTGCTGGCTCGGATGAGGCAGGTGCTCCTCCCAGCTACAGCGATGTGGTGAAAGGAGACAATAAGGTGCAGAATCAGAACTAGGCGTCTGTGTCTGGACGAACCGAGCCTCAGCAGACACCCTCCGACTACTTCACGACACATCGGGAGGACTCTGAATTGGGAGAATTTGAACCGGGAGACTTTGAACCGGGAGACTCTGAACCGGGAGACTCTGAACCGGGAGACTCTGAACCGGGAGCCTCTGAACCTGAGGACTTTGAACGAGAGCTATTTGAACGGGACCCACGTGCAGGGACATGGAGGGTCGCCACGCGGTGGCGAACTGGTGAAACCGTATGGGCACTCCAGGTCATCCGCCCCCACATGCACCAGATAGGCACAAGCCCGGCTCAGCTACCTCGAACGACCTTCACCGTTCCTGCTCCGGGATCCGTAGAAGAGTGGTTGGAACAGTTTGAGCACTACCAATGAGCAAATATGAGGTTGGACTGCATGTACGATGCCAGAGCTGTATAATATGGTTGAGATGGGTTGATCAGCAAGTTGACTGGGCACGCTGGAATCAGCTTTACGAGTTGTATGGGATTCGCAATCGTTAAGGGAGCATTGATAGCCACAGCTGGCTGTCTGGAGCAGCATGTAATAGCAAAAGGCCACTACAGTGGCGAGAATGATATTCAATCGCTGAACTCCTTTATTCTACAGAACTGTCCTACCGATGAGGCCATGTCCAAGTGCAACAAGTTCATGTGTGTCGACACGTGCGAAGCAAACAGATAGTAGGAAACTAGACGTACGGTGCACTATCTCGTTGATCTAGACAGGTCAACGACGCCGAGGACAAGCTCGCGCATGACCATCGAAACGACCTTGTCGCCTACTGACAGGCATTCGGTTCAGCGCATAGACCCTATCACAGCATCATTATCGCCAATCAGACAAGAAGGCCTCCTTGCCTTTTCGGCAATAAGTGGCTTCTATCCAGTCCGCTGGCAAAAATTGACACCTTTCCACGTTTTCTGAAGTGTGAAACGTGCACGTGGAAAAGTGTCATTTTTGTGCTTCGGACCCGATAGAAGCTGAGGTTTTCTCCGGATAGGGAAGGTGACCTTCTCGTTCGGCCTGGAGATCTCGCTGTTGCTTGGCTCGACAGGTCCGCTGAATTGGGGCAACGGCGAGGTCATCTTGGCACATTCTCAACCAGGCCGAACCAAGATCCAGGTAGATGACCAAGGGATATGGAAATTGTCAAGGCCCTTCCTCAATCTACTTAGACCTTCGCACCAATCCCCAACCGCTTCTTCGTGCCCGCAATAATAGCCTGCTCATCATAGATATAGTTAACACTCTCCTGCGCAACTACTTTCTTCGCCCACTCATCGAACTTAGGAGTCTGGCTCTCGAACCCCTCCAATACAGACCCCGGCAACAATCCATTCCCCGCGAAACTATACAACCTCGCCACAAACGGCGCAGTCAACGCCTCCGCCAACGTGATCTTCCCACTTCCCCCGAAGAACGGCGCTGCATCTTGCAACAGCGGCTCGATCTCCTTCTTCAACTTGGCGAGGTAGTCCTTGACGAGGCTTCGCGCTCCTCGCCGTCGGGGGCCTTGATGATGGGGAGGTACAAGGGGTTGATCTTGTCGAACCAGGTGTCTACGAAGAAATTGATGCGGGCGCGTTTGAATGCTGCATCTGCGTCGCCGGTGTTGGGGACGAGGTGAGATGGGTATGCGTCGGCGAGGAAGCGGGATACGACGCTTGATTCGGTGAGGATTTGGTTGTTGTATTTTATGGAGGGGACCAGGCCGCGCTGTGGGTTGTTAATTTGGGGAGGGTGGATGTGCTGTGGGTGGTAGGGCGTACTGGGTTGACTTCTAGGTACCAGGGCTCACGGGGCTTGTCGAGGTCGATGATGACTTCGTCGTATGGGAGGCCGAGTTCTTTGATTACGATGTGTGCTCGGTGGGCCCAGGGGCAGCGGTGGTTGGTGTAAAGCGTGATGGCAGGTCCGGTTGAGCCCATGATTGCGGTAGACTTACAGTACAAGAGATAGTAATGCGATCTGACTCGTATGATATGTACGTGATGTCTTGTTGAGTGTCTGTGCACGGGTTTATATCCTACCTTATTGGGATCATCGATGAAGACGTCTTGCTTAGAAATCAACGGACCAATCGCAACGGATGAACACAGTGTTTCGAGGTTGCGTGCTCTATGTTCCGGGTTGCGAGTACCTAAGACTATCCCATACGGTGCGGGGTCGAGGTTGAGTTGGGCCTCCAAGGAAGATGCAAAGAGCCTGAATACGAACTCGCATCGTCACAAGAAAGGAGTCGCCGCTCGCTGCTTATGATCTAAGAAAAGCCAAAAAGAGAATAAGAAGCTCTGAGGAAAGTTGAGAAGACATCGAAAGAACTCAAGGTATTTTGAATGTTTTGAATTTGTTTTATCCATGAAGTAGCTATCAAGCTAAGTAATTAGTCTATCTATACGAGCCTGTAATGCTCTTTTGATAGTCACACATTAAGTAATGTTAATCTTGAACATAAGATCCATGCACATCTCAAGCCGTCAATCGCGTGAAGCATTCCAAAACTCATTGCTCGCGTTCCAATCCATGACTGTTCCTCCTCGACCTGTCCTGTTATGTCCAGTAGTCCCACAAATGCCACTATACGCCGATGTTGATAAGTATGCCAAAGCCTAGATCAAGGAAAAGATGGTCGGAATGCTTATAGCATGGCAACAGCAGCGAGAATAGCGCCGAAGACAGCAACAACCTTGCTCGATGAAGTGGTGGCAGCGGCACCAGTGAAGGGAGCGGGCTGAGTCGAGGTAGCGGAGGGCTTGACGCTGGATGATGAGGAAGATGGCTTGACAGTTGTGACATCGTTCCAGCCGCTGCTGCTGACGGTGGTAGGGGACACAGGCTTCGGGGTGGTGGTGGTGACGATTGAGACTGGGACCCAACCGGTGGCGGAAGTGGTTGTGACTGGTGCGACTGGTGTCTCGGACCAGACGTAGTTGGACCAAGCTGCGGTGGTTGTGGTGGTGACAGGGGCGACCGGGGTTTCTGACCAGACATAGTTGGACCAGGCGGCAGTGGTTGTTGTCGTGGTTGCGGGTGCTACTGGGGTCTCCGACCAGACGTAGTTGGACCAAGCGGCGGTGGTCGTGGTTGTCTTGGATGTGGGAGCAACAGGTGTCTCAGACCAGACATAGTTGGACCAAGCCGCTGTGGTAGTGGTGGTTGTGGCAGGGGCGACGGGCGTTTCTGACCAGACATAGTTGGACCAGGCGGCAGTTGTGGTCGTAGTGGTCACCGGTGCGACAGGAGTCTCCGACCAAACGTAATTTGACCAAGCAGCGGTGGTTGTGGTAGTGGTAGTAGCAGGCGCAACTGGAGTCTCGGACCAAACATAGTTCGACCAGGCAGCCGTTGTTGTGGTGGTTGTCTTGGAAGTAGGAGCAACAGGAGTCTCTGACCAAGCATCAGCCCATGTCTGAGCGTACGTCTGCGAGGTGGTCGTGGTCGTTGTTGTCTTGGAGGTAGGTGCAACAGGAGTCTCGGACCAGACGTAGTTCTTGGTGGTCGTAGTGGAGGTGGTGGCGGGTGCAACAGGTGTTTCCGACCAGACGTAGTTGGCAGTGGTGGTGGTTGTGGTGATGGGAGCAACGCTCGATGAGGTGACGTCTTCCCATTTGCTCTGCTGGGTGGTGGTTGTGGTGGCAGTGGTAGGCGCAACGCTTGAGCTGCTTACATCTTCCCAGTGAGCCTGGGTTGTTGTGGTAGTAGCGGTGGTAGGAGCAACAGTCGAGCTGGAAACATCTTCCCACTGAGTCGCCTGAGTTGTGGTGGTGGTCGATGTGGTGGTCGCAGTTGTTGGTGCCACAGGAGCGGCTCCCCACTGGTGACCACCTTGGCCATAGCCACCCCAGCCCTGAGGAGCTGCGAGAACAGCAGGCGCAAGCGCCGCAGCAATAGCGAAAGATTGCATCTTGAGTTGGTAGAAGCGAGGGTTGGTTGATGAAAAGATTGGATAAGAGGTAGCAGGTAGAAGTGCTTGGTAAAGCTCTTGTGTCTGCTGGGACTCTTTGCTTCTGTTGGGAGTTTGGATGATGGAGGACGAGAACACAACTCACCATTCACGAAGCAGATCTATATACCCGTCTGATGCTGTGCGAGTGTGACAATAGCATTGTGGCAGGGAGACGAATTAGACGAGAGACTTTCCCCGCCATTCTGCTGAAAAGCCAAATCATTCAGGATACAAGGCCATTAGTCGAATGGCAGGTCGTCCACAACCAAGACATACGTGATTGTACCACAGTGAGGTAGGGTTCGTTGCCGTGTGTGTTCTCCAAAAAGCCGGGAGCTGCAGCAAGAAATCAGGTGGCAGTGATTTTAGCGACCCCGCCAAGCTTTGCTTCGGCCAATGAAACCGACTGAAATCTCGGCTCGCTCGGCTACCAAGGCAACCTCCCGAAATTTCTTTGCCGCCTAGGCTTCTTTTGACAATAGCCTTGTTCGCAGCGACGCTAGCAGTGTATACAAGGTGGCTGGTCCTTTGTCTGATTACCTGTTCGATCGAGCGCAACCGGATGACTGTTACTTCATCGACCCAGCCGCACTTCCAGTCAGCTTGTGCGACCAATCGAGAGGTCGCTTGTATAGTGGCTTGGTCACTAGCGCAAGACCTGCCTTCTGTTCTTCGATCTCGTTATTACATGGCTTCAGGGCGTGCAGCTGAGAAGCCGGTCCAGATTTGCCCTGCCACCTGCAACTAGGGGTTTTGCACACGAGAGGCGCAAAATTACAACCTGAGACGAACTATAGACCCTCTGGGCCAGCTTTCGTGCAAGCATGTTGTACTTCTGGTCACCGATCGAGGATCGCTTGTAAGCGAATGGCGGGATTGCACGGCTTGCCGTGCCAGCCCCGATTGTTCACTGTGTGCACGCCCACGAGACGGAGAATTCCATTGGACCTCAAGACGCAGATTGCTCGAAGGGCGATTTGTAGAGAGTCGTATAGGTGGGGTTCCTCTCAAATGGACAAAAGAAAAGTGGTAAGCCTGGGTGGGATTTTGTAGGTGAGCTCTGCTCTGGGTGAAACTCTTCTCATCTGTAGCAGATGGAATTCACCTCCTCTTCGTGCCGCAGCTGTACAAGATCAGCATACATTCCGCTCGATGGCATTGTTGTCGACATCGTTTTATCGCGATGCCCAACCGCGCTCAGTCGACGCGCGTGGTGTGCCTTCTACTCGGGTGAAGATGGAGAAGCTTTGCGCCTCACACAAAGCGTGCGGCCGTTCGCAGCGCAGCTTGAGACTGTGATAGCACCGGTGCTTTTCATTTCTGAAACTTTGCGCAGCATGCAGCGTTTGCCTAGGTGGTTCTCAGACCGGATCATTGACAAACGGCATCTATGTTGGCAAGGTCCAGGGGGCCCTCAGGCGAACCTTTGGCCTGCATGAGCTCCGTCATCCGCGATGAGAGAGGCATGCTGCAGCCTTCGAAACAACTATAGTGTCCCAGGTCATGAGCGGTGCTCGATTGGCTTGTGAACGTGGTTCCTTTGATAACGAATTGTACTACATACTTAAGTACACAGTAGTGATGAATTGGATGAGTCCGTAGGGCTCATCACTCCGACGGCGCCTCGGGCCGTGTACAGAGCTTGGCACGGAGCCACGCGCCGATGACGCCATGATCCAAGGCCGCAGCACTGGTCTCGCGTCTATTTGGTAGCAGCTACAGGCGCAGTTCATGTTTCAGGGCTTCTTCGTTTAAGGGTCATTGCCTGAGACTCTTCCATAGCAAACATGTCATAATATCGACATGAGCTCGTTTACTGCGCCGGGTTGTCTGCCAGTATGAGTCCTTCATCTCCTCCGGCTGCGGGGAATATCCGCTCGCTCGACTTCGATGCCAACCACAGTGTGCGGTCACGAGAGAGCCAACGGAGCTTGCTGGACGATGATGTTGACTTCATGGACGAGGTGGCTACTGGTATAATTGAGCGCGACCGCAAGAGAATGCGCACGGAAGTCTTGCGCATCGTGAGCTTCACATGCGCGGTACTGAGCTGGTAAGATACAGCAGCAGAGACATAAGTTCGAGACTGATAGCAGCAGCCTCTGCGCCGGTTCCATTACATCGTACTCGCTGTATGCGAACCGCTTCCTGACAGACCTACACTACACTCAATATCGCATCAACATCGTGTCCATCACAGCCGAGCTGGGGTTGTACTTGTTGGTGCCGGGCTGGGGCTACATCTGCGATCGATTTTCACCACCGCCGCTATCGCTACTTGCATCGCTGTTGTTCGGATCGGGGTATTTGCTGGCCGCCTATAGCTACAGATCTGGACCGCCACAAGATGCAGGAGGGGATGGATGGCCGTTCGGTGTCATGGTCCTTGCATTCTTTTTTATTGGCGCAGGCACCAGTTGCATGTACCTGTCTGCGGTCGCAACGTGCGCAAAGAACTTCGCCGAGTCCAAATACCGAGGCTTCATGCTAGCCGTTCCGATTGCTGCATTTGGACTAAGTGGCATGTGGCAAAGCCAGGTTGGGGCGCAGCTGCTAGCAGAGACACACGAGGATGGCAGTAAGGGCGACTTGAACGTCTTCCGCTACTTCGTATTCCTCGCTGGATTACTTTTCGCCGTGGGCATAGTAGGCTTTCTTGGGCTGCGCATCGTCGACGAAGAGTCACTGATCGACCATGGCGTGGATCAGATGGAGCGCAGTGGGCTTCTGGACGAGTCTGAGTTCTTCCGCGAGTCAAGACGGGCTTCACGTGCTCGGCAGATCTACGGGACTGTCGAGCCTGATGGTTCCGAGACGGAGGACGATGAAGAGGCGGGGGAAATCTCCCTTTCGGAATCGCAAGTACTGCGCAAGCAAGAGGAAGATGAGCGACTCAAGGAGAAGAAGGTGTGGCTTCTCAATCACGCGACACACGCATTTCTTACGGATCGAACAATGTGGCTGCTTGCGGCTGGTTTCTTCCTGCTCACGGGACCTGGGGAAGCATACATCAACAATCTGGGAACTATCATACCAACTTTGACACCACGAAAGTATTTCGACGTGGCCAATCCGCCAGCCGGCCACGCTGCAACGCATGTCAGCATAATTGCTCTCACGTCGACAATCGCAAGGCTGTTCACAGGATCGTTGTCCGACCTTTTTGCGCCACCTTCGAATCCAGAATACCCTCCGTCAGCGCGATTTACGTTGTCGCGCCTGGCACTGCTTCTGCCGTCGGCTGGCATTCAGCTCTTGGCGTTCGTCGTTCTTGGTTTGCCATTCTTAGTGCTACAGACACCGTCATTATTCCTGCTTTCCTCAGCTCTGCTTGGGACAGGTTATGGCGCGTCATTCTCACTCGTCCCAATCATAATTAGCGTTGTCTGGGGTGCAGAAAACTTTGCTACGAATTGGGGCATCGTTGCCATGATGCCAGCAGGCGGCGCTGCGATATGGAGCATTGTATACAGTGTGGGCTACTCAAAAGCTAGCGGTGATAGCAATGAGTGTCGAGGCTACAACTGCTTTGGGGCATGGACTTGGGGTTGTGTCGCGAGTACCGCGATCGCCATAGTTCTACTGTCCTTCGCATGGCGGACTTGGAGGAGGCGAGCGGTAGCTGTCTAGTCCACAGCCTGTCTGCGCAATATTCAATTGCACTGATAGCTGCCTATGAATGGTACCACAGTTTGAGCTTATCCGGCATCCGATTGCCAGCCGGCTCGTGTGTCCAGGATGCTTCCGCATTGTGGTTCATGGGAAGAGATTTTGCCCTGCGTACACTCGCAAGGCATATCAGCCGTACGCGACCGTTAATTTTGCACCGTCACGAGGCCTCAACGCAGAGTGCATGTTGATGGAAGTTTTTGCGAACGATAGCCTCAGCTCAGTGCGTCTCGGCCCCGTGGCTCGCCGAAGGTGCCTTGTCACGTGATACAGCACCCAAATAGCAGACTCTGGCCAATCGCACACGCTCGCTGACCACACCGGAGCTGGAATTCTGGGCGCGGTTTCCGCAAGGGTTACCGCTTTGGGTCGCTGTATGCGATGGCGCAGCACTTTCGCAACAGCCACAAATGATGGTGTTCAAGTATGTCTGAGGTTCACTGTGCGATCACAAGGTGATTCTCAGTCTATAAGACATCGCCTTGTTCGCTGTGATGTGGTGAGTCTCCATCATCACCATCATCAACGACAATTACCACAATAACAACTTGAGAGCCTCTGAACCACTACATCGAGCGAAAATCATTTCCGATCGCTTGGACCAGTCGCTGTATACCACCAGTTCACATCACTATATCTGCGAGATCTCGTCAGCCACTCACATCATGCAATTCCACCTCTTTACCACCATCTGCAAATCTGCATTCATCCCAAAGGACGTCTCAAGTCCGAGCCAAATCGAGCTTAAGCCAGCTCAGAGGCACTCCAGCAGCCGCACAAGTCTTTCATCGATGGACGCTGAGGGTCGGCAAGCGGTGTTGGATCTCAAGAATTTGAGGGCGAAGAGCTACAATTGATCTTCTCAGTTGTCTGTGGGTTGAAACCATGGATTCCGTTTGAGCGTCGGGCGCTTGGGGCAGCATAGGCTGGGATGTCTTGCATGGGCAAGGGTCCAATTTTCATCATTTTCTCGGAGCGCTGCGTTGGGCGGTAACATTTGCGGCATAGTGCGAGCATGTATGAACAAGGATCAATGTTGCAGCAAGCAAAGGATTGAGTACCATTTGCCTCTCTCTGTAAAGCGTAGAGATCCGAGTACGATGTCTTGAGGATGGTTGGCACGAGATTCGAAAGGTCGACTGGTACGATGTCCTAGCCTACAGAGTCCTCCCAGAGCAGCGGCCATGGGCCTTTCACCTACCAATTGCTTGTTTTGTCAGCGACTCAGAAAGGGGAAGCTCACCGGCAGCAAAAGTGATTGTTTGAGAATACGTCTGACAGACGAAGCTCGCTATCTTGGGTGTCCATGGCAAGTGAATGAGCAAGCAGAGCATTTTTGAGCTGCCCAACTCCTCAGGCGGAAGCCATCGAGCTGATCCGCGTGGTCAAGGCAACAAGGTAGGTTTGTTTGCTAGCCTTGGCATCAATGCAGCCTTCCATTGAAACATCAGCGACTTCACTTGCCTGACTTGCCCCACTTTCAATCTCATAAAAGTCCTCTCTGCTTCTCCCTGCACCCTTCTCTCTTCCTACCACGCACTCGTCCATTAGGCAAGGCAATCTAATTGAGACTTGTGCAACACAACACGCAACAAGATCCATCATGAAGGACGGTTGGTCGTGTGCTGCGGTTGGCAGCGATGTGGTCATCCAAGGTCCAGATAACGAACAGAACTTGGCTATTTCATTCCATCGCACGATCCGAGTGCCAGACACCAAGAGCGAATACGACCTCCCACCAAGTCTTGGCAAGTTTCCGCTAGTCCAGGCCAGCGACTATGCCCACAAGCTTCCGGTCGACATGGCCAAGAAAGGCGGTCTTCTGATGCCGATGTATCGTGAGTATTTCAAGTACGTGTGTTGTTGCGTGAGAAGCTAACACCAGCGTAGAGCGCGAGGCTATGTGGATCAATTTCACTGCTCCAAGCAAATTTGCCATCAAGATCTTCGTCGGCGGCGTCAACGTCGTGTCTGGAAACCCTGCCGGCTCGGCCCCAATGCCTACAGCTGAGACTGATGACAAAGATCTTCGATCGCGTCTGCAAGACTATGTTGTGGTTCCTGCTCAGGATTGGATTGATGGTGTAGCCTGCAGCGGTGGGTATGTCAAGCAGTTCGTGGCGATGAGAATGGGCGATGGCTATTCGATTGAGGCGCAATTGACGGGCGAGGAGACATTTGGTGGGATCCAGTTCGAAGTGACACCAGAGACCGTTCCAATCCTCCCCGAGCCAGGTGTGCCCTATAACATCCAGGTCAAGACCCTCACAGGCAGAACCATCTCGCTGAGCAACGTGTTCACAACAACCACTATACTCGAGGTCATGCAAATGATTCAGGATCAAGAAGGCATTCCACCAGACCAACAACGACTCATCTTCCGAGCCAGACAGCTCGAGCAAAAGCGCACACTGGGAGCATGCAAGATTGGTGCAGACGCTATTGTTCGTCTAGTATTGAGACTTCGTGGAGGTGGCCATGGCCCGGTGCCGATGGCTCTTGCTGCCGGCGGTAAGATCAAGCAGTCCATCAGCCCTGATTACTCCGAGGCCAAGGACTGGGACGTGGAGAACACCATGACCTTCAACGTCCAGATCCTCAGCACTCCGGCATTCGAGGCTATCACGGGACGAAAGGCTCCACCAACTCCTATCACTGCGGAGACATATCATCGCCACGGGTTTCCATTCTTCAAATTGTACGAAGAGCAGTCTCAAGTGTTCGGCAACTTCGGTGCAGTCAAGTCAGTTGCTGAGATTGATGGTGTCAAAGAGATGGACTTGACATTCGTCCAGAAAGTCATCGGAAGTACTCCTGATGGTGAAGACAAGGGGCCCAATCAAGACAGTGGTACTGATGGTTCTTACACCGTGGTTGGTGACGCGCCCAAAATCGATGCCGAGATCAATTAGTCCGAGAACATCAATGGCTCTGGCCAGAAGACTCAGGGCTCCACTGGTCATGATGCTGTTGGCAAAGGTCGTCTTGCTTCCATTCTCAATCCCGCCGGCCCGTTTGCTCCAGGCTTCCGTCACATCAGTATCCTGGTCAAGGAGTGGCTCGCTGGTCAGAAGTCCAAGAGTCAAGAGTAGGCCTAGCCGATATCAACAACCTGACACTCAAAGAGGCCACGGCCGGGCTGTCGACGCAAGTTGTACGAGGTTGGCAGGCGCGCGAATCGAGCGGATGCCAGGAAACCCAAAATCGAAGGCTCAGAGGCAGACCAAGGTCACCACATGAGCTGTATTGAGAACCATGCTGGCGAAGAGCTTCTAGCGAGGCCAGCGAGCGATATCAGACGGTCCACAGCCGAAGATGACCTGCTGCATAGACTGGGAAACCCATCTCAAACCATCACAACTTCGCCTTCCCCTGCTTCTCTTTCTCCCTCTCCATCTCCCCCCTCGCCTTGTCCGCTCCCTCCCTAGCCTCCTCTCCCATTACCTTCTCATACCCCCTTCTCATCTCCAGCGGCATTCCCTCCTTCAGCGGCCTCCCCAACACGCCCGGCCCAGTCTGCTCCACCCAAATGTGGCTACTGCCACCCACCGCCTTCACACTTTCCTCCCCCTCCTTAAACACCCCCACCTCATACATCACACTTGTCTTCCCCAACTTCACCACCCTTAACCCACACTCGACTACATCCGGATACGACAGACTACCGAAGTAGTCAAAGTATGTATTTGCAATGATGGCAGCTTGTGGGTGTCGCAAGGTGGTGTAGCCGCATTCGCGAATGAGGTACTCGTTGATGATGGAGTCTGCGAGGACGCCGTAGTAGGGATTGTTGACGTGGGCGAAGACGTCGTTGTCGGACCAGCGCAGGCGGTAGGTGCGGTGATAGAAGTAGTCGGAGCGGAGGCGGGTGCGTTTGGCGGGGAGGGAGAGGGAGAGGGGCGGCATTTCGGGGAGAGGGCCAGGCACAGCAGTACGGCAGGAGATGGGTGTAGTGTCACGAGTACATAAGCATTGTGCCAAACGAGAGCAACAACGTGGGCCAGCAGTCAGGAATCGTACAGAAGTTATCTTCGAGATACTAGTATGAACCGATAGGTAGATTGTGTCACAGCTGTCGAATTTCCCGAGAATTGTACAGCCGAGGTTGCCTTTAAGCTTCGTTCACTGCCTGAGATTCCACTTTGTAGGACTTTTCTGAGCTCCGTCCTGCTTCCCTTGACTCGAAGACACCTGGGCAAGCCGAAAATGGCCAGCGATGCTTACTGCGATAGCCGATCCTGGCCATTAATCGGGGCTCTTGCCAGTCCTTATAAGACAGGAATAGACCATGCGATTCCTGAGACGCGTTGTCCATGGCCGCGTCCCGTGCTCTGTTTCGCTCAACACATTGAGTCTGCTCGTGAGAACGTTCCGGGGCGACCACCGTACAATTCCCCATGACCTCAGGAGTAGGAATGCAATCGACACGACATGCCGAAACACTGGCCATAAAGACCGTTACATGTCAGCTGGAACGAATTCCGCTGCGTTGGGTAGCTTCTTCCGCTCGCCCTCAGGACTAGGCAACCTGTCGACTAGTGTACATGGCCCAGAATTGCCCGATTGAGACGTCTGCCGGCACCAGTATCGAACATGGACGAGCAAGGGAGGTTACTGAACGACTCTTGCCATTGAGATGTTGTCTAAATACAGACAAACTGTTAATGTAAGCTGACGGAGTTGGCAGTGCGTATGCGTGCGGAATGTGAACAGTGAGTATCATATGGCAAGAAGCCATGGGTCGAAGCATATCACCCTCGACATGCAGTCAGGTTGTCGATTGCAACGTGGCATGGAATTATTCCATACTGTCCGGGGAATAATGAACTATAGAAAGTATAAATCCGACCTACCCCTCAAAGTCACAAACTCATACCCAGAGCGTGCCCACACAAACACGTTTGTCATTCGTGTCACGACTATAGGCGAGTTGCAGAAGCAGTCCAGATGTCCCCAGGTCGACTGATTCAACAGGATGAGTATGACTTCATCATCTGGTAAGTCCTGCAGTACAGCACTCTGACGAAGTACTGATCGCCCGATAGCGGAGGAGGCACATCAGGATGTGTGGTCGCTGGCCGTCTAGCCGAGTATTTCTCAGATGCCAGAATACTGCTCATTGAAGCCGGTGCACACAACAAAGACCTGGAGAACGTGCATATGGTGGGCGGCTGGTCCAAGAACTTTGACACAGAGAATGACTGGAATCTCGTGTCGAAGCCCATGAAGGGCGTCGATGGCCGCCAGGTCAAGCTCAGTAGAGGTCGGTTCCTTGGAGGTAGCTCGGGAGTCAATGGGACGCTCGTGGTAAAGGGCACTAAGCAAGATTATGATGACTGGGAGTACGTTGTACTTTTATAAAGAGACATGGGTCCGAACTAACAGTTCTGATAGCCTACCGGGTTGGTCGGGGGATGAAATGTTCGAGTACATGCGAAGAGTGAGTGGCTCGCCTCCTGAGTTGGCGATAGACTAATACGACGCGCAGGCAGAGAAATTCAACGACAAGGATTGGTTTCACCCAGACCCAAAGACTCCTCACGGGTCGAAGGGCTATTTGAATACAGAGCCTCACGATCTTGCGCCTATTTCAAAACTTATGTTGCAATCCATGGAGTCACAGGGCCTGCCAATGATACCCGATCTCTGCTCGAATGGAAATTGCGCCCATGGCTGCGGTCATGCTGCTCGAACACACCATAAAGGCGTTCGAAGCACCGGCGCGGACTTCGTCACGAACAAAAATCACCGCGAAAACATCGAAATTCTGACAGACGCAACAGTCGACAAGATCAACTTCGACACTACTGATGGATCAAAGCCACGTGCAGTGAGTGTTAGCCTTGCTGTTGCCGGCTCGAACAAGCGCACTGTCCATGCCAGCAAAGAGATCATCATCTCGGGCGGCGCTTATTGCACTCCAGCTGTCCTTATGCGCAGTGGTATCGGACCTCGATTTGAGCTTCTGAATCACAACATTCCGCTTCTCGTCGACTCGCCTGGCGTAGGTCAGAATCTACTTGACCACTTGATCACGTTTGCATTCTACGAGGTCAACCAGTCAAATCTGACTAACGATCATCTGGTATATCATTCACCGGAAGCTGCCCTCAACGCGTATGAGCTCTACAAGTCGACCAAGACGGGAGTGCTCTCCACCTTCCCTTTTGGCGCCTTCGGCTTTGCACGTCTCGATGACAGACTTGCTTCATCACAACTCTGGCAAGCTGCTACTCGAAGAGCTCCTGCTGGCCGGGACGCTATGGCTCTCACCCCCTCACAGCCGCACATCGAGTTCTTCACCACCGAATTGTATGGAGGCCCCAAGCAATACGTCGACTTTCCGATCAACCAGCAGCATGCGTTCGCCATGATCACCGAGCTTTTCTCGCCGCGGAGCAAAGGGACCGTGACGCTCGCCTCGGCGGATCCCGCCGAGAACCCCATCATCGATCACAACTATCTGGCGGATCCGCTTGATCTGCTTGTCATGACCGAGGGCTTACAACTAGGCAACGAAATAGTGACTCGCGGCTCGGGAACTCGCGACCTGATCAAAGGCTCGTGGCCTCCCAGCTCAAAGCATCATACTTACACCGAGCGGTCGCAATGGGAAGATTACGCTAGGCAGCATGCGACAACGTGCTACCACGCTGCAGGGACCGCGAAGATGGGCAAGGACGGTGACCCGATGGCAGTTTTGGACCATACTTGAAGGTCAGAGGAGTGGAAGGACTGCGGGTGGCAGACTGCTCCGTGATGCCAACACTGCATAGCGGACACACGCAGATGCCAGCATATGGAATCGGAGAACGGGCTGCGGAATTGATTGCTGCGACGTGGAAGGCTCAAAGCGACAAGAGTCGGATATCGCGATAGTAATGCTTCGGGTGGACTGGCGAAAACGAGGCTTGCTTCGTTCACTTGCTGCTGTTACATTTCGATGCCTACTTGACTCCTACTACTGCCCTGCTGATCCCTTACCGTCATCTATATCAGCAGACAGCCTTGGCCTACCAAGTCTTACCTCTGAGGCCTTGTTCAGAGGTTGAAGCTCACTATGAAGCTTCCGGAATAGCGACTCATGCTGCCGCGATAATTGGCTCCCTCGGGCTCGACCTCAGAATCTCCGTGCCCTCAAGGGTGTCTCCAATTCGGCCTCCCTCATCCCAAAGTGCAGCCAGAACAGATCGCGTTCCGGTCCAAGGTTTTCGGGAGTGCATCACCGCGTAATTCTGTTCGCATCTTAGACTATGACTGAGCATTCTGCGTACGGAACTTACGTCAAGGAGAACGACATCGCCTTTCTGCCAGTCTACATCAACTTGCAAGGACTCGGCAATGCTCAGAGAGAGTTCAAGATATTTCGTTTCGATGGCTTCACCATTTCCGTACAGTGGCAATGGGTGATAGCCGCCATCGTCTCCGAGATATGGAGGTTCAGTCGCACCATGATGCCTGCTTCGCCCGTAGGCGGACGTTAAGTTCCCGAACCAAGTCGTGAAGCCTGTATCAAGGTGTTTGCGAAGGACTGCTCGAGGTCAGTGTGCAATTCTGTCCTGCCACCACGGAAGCCTTACTTGGCACGATGTGTGTAACGCTTAGACTGCCATCGTCGTGCCACACGAAGCGATTGCTATGCCGCCTCACTTCTCTCTCCACCTTCGTCCGGATGGTGGCTTCGTCATCACTGGATGTGGTTTCTTGTCCATATGCTGCAAATACCGTAGCTCCAACAGTGCTGACAACTTCTTTCCTGCTATATCGGTACGTATACTGTACGCCATGCTTACTAAGTTTGTTCAAGAATTCTGGTGCCTCTTCCTCGAGTTTCTTGATCAGGCCGATGCTAGAGGTTATTGGCGTTGCACCACACGTCTGTGGCACTTCTAGTGCGCAGAAAGTAAGCCAGGCCGGGTTGATCGTGCTCCATCCGTATTCGTTGTGCGGCCATATTGGTAGCTCGGGCGGGCCTTCGTTCGCAGTCTTCACGTTCTTGGCCAACACCGTTCGTAACGGTGGCCGACCCACTTCTTCGTGGGCAGCAAGCCCGAATGCATGAGCGACCAGGCTGTACTCGAGTGGTGTAGTGATTGGCAAACCACGGATCAATGCAGCACCGCCATGAGCTTTGAGTAGCTCGGCGAGTTTCCCGGACTCTCTAAGAGCTCTTATGCTCTGGATTGCTTCATCTACCGTTAAATGGACGCCGGGCTTGGTCTGCAGAGCGAGTGGGAAATTGTTCGATTCGTGATAGCCAAAGTTGATGGTGTCTTGCTGTCCATCAAAGGTAAACTCCTCCAACAGTCCCAGACCATCTAATGCCATTTTGAAGTGTCGCAGCGACCATGCGTATGTGCGCGTTTATACATGCTGTCCCACTCGTGTTATACGTATAAGATCCAATCCGATGACCGGCCAGGTCTTCGCTTCTGCAAGGCATCACAGATGCGACGGACGCCCCACATTGCCCAGCTACCCATGTCCATGCTTGTAAGACGCAATACTATCCACAAATGTTGTGATTGATAGAGAAATCCCCTAGGCACCTTCTTCTCAATCACGCAAGACGTCAAGCAACGAGAGTGGAGTCCTTTGTCGCTAGTCCTCGTGCCGTTCCGCCAATCAGGCAGGGCGAGACAAACAGTACTTAACAGCATACCAACTTACTTGGTAAGTACCTAAGTAGGTGTCCATATTGTCGGAGCCAACCTCAGGCGTGGACTGGACCGGTCTGCTCTGGCTTGTCGGCGTTGCCCCGGCCATTGGACGTCTTGGCATACATCCTCAACAGGTCTACTACGATGTCAGTCCGGCACATGATAATACATGGGACACAGTGGGCACACTGTCGCAGCCTAAAGTGTGCGCCATATCCTCGGGCTCAACAGTCCTGAGACTCAAATGGCTGGGCAGCGTGAGCACGCAAGCCCGGTATCGCATCCGCTCGAAAGATTAAATCAATGGTCAAAACTGGCTCGAAAGCTCAGTCCAATGGTCAAATCCTGCACAAAGTCCTCTCAGAAGTGCAAAGGGTGAATCTGGACAGATCCATAGAAGCAGTTTGGAACTGTGCTTTTGTCGTGCCGTCCTGCTCGAAACGCTCCTATCGATCAGCTCCAGAGGGCGACAACTTCGATGGCATCAATTAAAGACTCCAAGGCTTTGCCAGAGACGGTCTCTGATCCAATAGCATCCTCTGATACCTCTGTCGATGACGACCAGCAGGCCAGCGACACAGAGAATCGCCAAGACACGCACAAGCGGCAGCATTGGCGATATGGTGTTCTCTTCCAAGCCACTGTCGTCGGCCTCTGCGCATTTGCTGCACCTGGGCTATGGAATGCCATGCAGTCGGTTGGCGCGGGAGGACAGCAAACACCTTTCCTCGTCATGGCGGGCAACGCCGTCCTTTTCTCGCTGATGACCATCACCTGTCTTACCTCATCTGTCCTGATCAATCGCATCGGTCTTCGATGGACGATGTGCCTAGGGACGACAGGCTACGCCTTGTATTCTGCAGCACTATATCAGAACAATCGCTATGGCACACAATGGTTCATCTATGTCGGCAGTGCTGCTTGTGGTATAACAGCGGGGTGGTTCTGGGCAGCAGAAGGCAGTATCATGCTTTCATATCCTCGTGCAGCATCCAGAGGTCGGTATTTGGCCTACTGGCTGGCCTATCGGAACTCCGGAGCAATCCTCGGCGGAGCAATCAACCTGGGATTCAATGCCACTGGTTCACGACTTGGGAAACTTGACTGGAGGACGTACATCGTCTTCGTGGTTTTGCGTTTGTTTCCGTACCATGGCTGCAATGTAGTGCTGACGGTATCTAGAATGCCTCGGACCTGGTGTCGCTCTCTTGCTCGCGCCCGCGAAGAAGGTACAGAGATCTGATGGTACCCGACCCAAACAGCTCGAAACTCTGCCGGACGCGGTTGAGCTGAAGGCGACTTTCAGACTGATGCTGCGGAAAGAGTTTCTGCTGATGTGCGTAGCTCTTCCCAGTCTATTGGACTTCTGTTGACTTTTTGCAGCATTCCCTACCTCTGTTATGTGACATGGTCGCTTCCATATATCGGCTCTTACATGACATTGTACTTTAGTGTCCGCTCCCGAGCTCTTGCCTCTCTCATCACTGCTGTCGCTCAGGTTCTTTCGACTTTCGTTATGGGCACCTTTCTTGACTGGAAGAGGCTGTCCATTAATCAACGCGCCAAATACGGATTCCTCGGCATGATGACTCTAAGTGGCGGCATTTGGGTTTGGGCAATTGTCATTCAGCATAAATACCAGTCCAAGAAACCAGCCTTGGACTGGGTTGACGATGGTTTCGGTGAAGGTTGGGCGCTCTACGTCTTCCAGCAGATTGAATTCGCTCTGACCTACAACTTCGGCTATTGGCTGATTGGCTGGCTTGCGAAGGCACCAGTTGAAGTCATTCGGTATGCGGCTGTGGCACGAGGTGTTGAGGCTGCGGGCCAGTGTATCGCTTCGGGCATCAGCTCAACCAAAACTCCGGTATGTGTTCACAATGGCTTGGCTGTGGACGCTGCCTCTGACTGCCCCTCTAGCCCATCGTGTCTGCTGGCATTATCCTGGCTTTATGGGGCGTGGCCTTCGTTCCTGCATACTTTGTTGTGCGCAACGTTGGTGTAGTCCATGTTGGTGCGGAGGGGTTCCCAGTGCAGCGCGGAGACAATGATTCCGGCTCTGACACTCCACATCGTGAAGTGAAGATGTGAGCTGAAGAGCGTGAGGCGGGGAGTTGAGTGACTGACGACAGAAAGTGGTCGAGTGCAGGCCATGTGCTGGATGCCTTTGCCGTATTGGAAAAGATGCTGTGGGGATGGTTCGCCCATATGTTGGCGCATAGTTATGCGCCACGCTCAGCTCATAGCAGCCGGGTGCGACCATCTCATGGTGTGTTTCGTATCAAGATGATGCAATGCTAGGTACTGCACCTGCTCCTTTTCGGTGCTCATTCGCCTTCCTGCTCCCACCCTGCCCCTGCCAGCAGAATCCCTGCGCAAACCATTGCTTGGCGCAGCATCTGATCAGCAGATGGCCTTAGCCGACAATTGAGGTCTTTCGCCGTTGCAAACTCACTGTGAAGCTTCTTTGATGTATTGACCCTACCTAGGTAGGATTTCTTCAGGGGGCTTGCTTACATGAAATCTTACTACTCGGCCGCACCTCCGCATCCCGATCCTTGTGTCCCTCAGGTCGGTGCGTGGAATATTCGATTCGCCCATAAGCTATCGCCGCCTGAAAACACCTTCGAGTGAGCCAATCGAAGCATGACATCTTGCGGAGGGATGAGCTTGGCTCGAAGTCGGGACAGCATACGATAGTCGGCTAGCACTTTGGAGCGCCATTCCGACTACGTGGTGCTCGAAGGAGCAACTCCATCGGCCAAGATCAATTGCACGCCCTATCGACGACCGCTTACCACTGCCTGGCCAGGACGAAGATTGCTAGTGAAGGTCGATAAGTGGACATCAAGTTATGCTCTCGTAGCTCGGCGAGTTTGTCCATGGAGTCCGGGCGATCTTGGCACGCCCCAGATTGACAGTGGGTCTGAGGTGACCGAGGTTAAGACAGGCCCCGAGTATATCCGCCTCAAGGACTAGCAAGGTAGGTATACACTAACGTCAGCATGGTACCCGTGTCGCTATATAGAGCTTGTCTGTATGCCAGATTCGCCTTCTCGTGCAGGTCTCTCGCTCCGACGACACTGGGCCCTTAGAGGCCAACATCATAGAGAGCGCAAACACCATCCGCTAACATGCCGTACAAGTCACCATACCCCGACCTGGAGATACCAAAATGCAACGTCCTCTCATTTGTGTTCCCAGAGGGCGAAAAGCCGTCGAACAAGCCACTATGGATCGACGCCGCCAATCCGGACCACTCGTTGAGTCCGGCACAAATGCTTTCCTGGGTCAAGCGCTTTGCGGTTGGCCTCGATAACCTGCAGATACCGAAGGAGAAGGCGATCATGGTGTTTACACCCAATCACCTCTATGTTCCCATCGTATATCTCGCCAGCGGCGGCTCCGGCCGCATCTTCACGGGCGCCAATCCGACATATACTGTGAACGAAGTAGCTCATCAGATGGGCGCCATCGAAGCAGCTCTTCTCTTCGTTCATCCGGATTTGCTCCAGACCGCGGTCAAGGCAGCGAAACAGGCCAACTTCCCACTTTCTCACGTCTACCAATTCTCTGAGACTGAACAGCCCACGACCTCAGATGGCATCAAGGACTGGCGGAGCATGCTAGCGTCCCCTGCCGCCTCCAAGGCCTGGCAATGGGAACCTCTTTCCGGCGATGCGTCAGTCAAGACAGTCTGCTGCGTCAATTTCTCCTCTGGCACGACCGGCCTGCCGAAAGGCGTCATGATCTCCCACCACAACCTCATCGCCAACTCAACCCAATCTATCTACAATAAATACTCCGGTACGCCCTATTCCATCAACAAGCCAGACCCCAACGAGCGCTGGCTCGCCATGCTGCCGCTCTACCACGCCTACTCCCAGCTCTGGACGATCAACATTGCCACCAAACTCAACGTCACATGCTACTTAATGGGCAAGTTCGTCTTCGAGGACTACCTACGGTATATCGAGAAGTACAAGATCACGCATATGCAGACTGTGCCACCTGTGATCGTCCAGATCAGCAAGCGTACTGAGCTGACTAAGAAGTACGACCTTACCTCAGTGAAACATATCATGTGTGGCGCCGCGCCACTGAAGAGCGAGATGCAGAACGATGTCAAACGCAAGCTTGGGTGCGTGATAGCGCAGGGCTGGGGTATGACTGAGACGACCTGTGTTGGGATGATCGTCCCGGGAATGGTCTACGACGACACCGGTAGCATTGGATATTTGATTCCGAACACGGAAGCGAAGCTCATCGACGAGGAGGGGAAGGAAGTCACAGGTGATGGCGCTAGAGGAGAGCTGCTGCTCAGGGGTCCACAGATCATGATCGGCTACTGGCGGAATGCGCAAGCGACGAAGGATTCAATTGATGCCCAGGGGTGGTTCCGATCAGGGGACGTAGCTCTTCTCGAGGACGGCAAGCAGGGCCAGAAGTGGTGGATCGTGGACCGGATGAAGGAACTGATCAAGGTCAAGGGTCTCCAGGTAGCGCCGGCAGAGCTGGAGGGTGTGCTGACAGAGCACCCGGACATTGCTGATGCGGCTGTGTGTGGTATCTCGGTAGACGACGATGAGGCGCCTCGTGGGTATGTTGTACTGCAGAGTGGTGCGAAGGTGTCGGAAGAAGATATACAGAAGTTTGTGGCGGACAAGGTCGCGAGGCATAAGCGGTTGACAGGAGGCGTGAAATTTGTCGATGAGGTGCCGAAGAACCCGTCAGGCAAGATAATGCGCAAGATCATGAGGGAGTGGGCGAAGAGGGATGCTGCAGAGGTTTCTGACAAGCTCAAAGCCAGGATATAATGACGCCGTCTTGATGTCCTCGAAGCTTGGGTTTTCCATGAGCCATACGTGCTGTTGACGAGGTCTCGATCTGCATTATCGCAGGAATCATTTGCTCGAGGCAGCAGTCCACGCATTAGCTTCAGTGCTGCGTCTTCTCCATGGTGATCGCTGGCTTCGATTGTGCTTACCTATCAGCCTTCGTGAGCGTTGAACTAGTGACGAAGAGGGAATACTGGAACTCAGGAAGAACGCGTTGCCTTACGCCTTGTGGGTTCTGGTGGAGCAGCGGGCGCCAAGCTCGCCGATGACCTCCACTGGGCCAGGGGTGGTGTGTGCCTTTTCGGACTCCCAGCAACCTCACAGCGCAGTACGCATCCCAGAGAACCATTTCGGACAGCTTCGCTCCTCGTATGCGGGCTTGCGAGACAGAACGCATAACGCGCGGATGTACGAGTCATGCACGGGGCGTCGGGACAATGGCGTTGGCCTAGACCTCCCCCTCCCATTCGAGCTCCTCCTGACAAGAGCTAAATTTCCCCGCAATGTCCTGCGAGCCTAGGTTCGATGGGATCAATACACCTTAGTCAGGCGACCATCCAGCACGCTGCCGTCCCCTGTCTCCCTGGATACGTTGATATTGCAAATATCGGGGCCGACCATTGACAGACCTTAGACCTTCCCATCGTTCACTCTTGTCCGAGACCCCAATTCGGCACATACCCATCATTGCTAGTATACCTGTTCCACGATGCCTCCCACAGGACCAGTTGACCTCAAGAAGGAAGTGAACTTCGCTTCTCTCAAGGACCGCAATGTCCTCATTACCGGCGGCGTGTCTGGGTTGGGGAAGACCATGGTGAAGATGTTCGCACGGCATGGCGCCAACATTGTCGTTGGCGATGTTCAAGACAACCTGGGAGCTGCACTTGAGAAAGAGCTGGGTGGTGATGCGAAGTATGTGCTTCTCGTTGTAAAGGTCTCTACTAAGCCTCTAGGATCAAATATGTCCACGTCGACGTGACATCTTTCGAATCACAAGTTGCCATGCTTCGTCAGGCTCTGGAGTTCTTCCCACGGAATGAAGTCGATATCTTCGTCCCTTGCGCTGGCGTGCTTGGCGCCCCAACGAACGTAGCTCCGGCTGATCCAAGTGAGCTGGCCAATTTGAAGTCTCCGCCAGCCGACATGAATGGTCGTATCATTAGTGTCAACCTAACAGGTGTCTTTAATGGGGTGATGCTTGTCGCGAGATATGGTTTCGGCTTGCACAAGAACCCCAAGCCTGAGCCGACCAAGAGCGTCGTGCTTATAGCTTCGCTCGCAGGGTATTGTGGTGCAGAGGCTCCGTCGAATACACGACAACCAAGTATGGCGTTCGTGGACTTCTCCGTGGACTTCGCAAACAGCTCGCTGGGATGAATGTCAGGCTCAACGCCGTAGCACCATTCTACGTGGAGACGCCAATGACAGAGCAGGCGGTGCCGGTGTTGAAGCAACTTGGCATTCCCATCGCCTCTACTGAGCACGTCACAGAAGCTGTGGCACGACTGTCAACGGACGAAAACGCTTACGGTGAGTGTCCCAATATTGTTTACGCACGATGCTGATGGGTAGGTCGTTCTATCTTTGTTATGCCAGAGGGCCTGTCAGATGGTGGTGACGATGCCGCGGGTGGCGAGGGAGGGCAGTCCTTCTCAACGAAAGCCTTTGGGGAGCATTGGGCGGTGCTCGTAAATGGACCAATGTCGGACAGTATCGTAGCCTAGAAGGTATTTACGGAGCGGATGATATCCATGATTCGGACTATCGATTTGCGGCCCATCACAGCTAATGATCTGTTCGGCTCCTTTTACGTTGAACCATGCGCTTAACTTCACTAGAGCTCCACTAAGGTGACTGGAATTCCATGATCTGACTCTACAGAGCGAGTGATCTGACGCAGCGAAGCGAATGATCTGACGCAAGAGAGCGAGTAATCTGACGCAACAGAGAGAGTGACTTGCCGCAGCGCACAAACTAATTAGCTGTCGCAGAGAGCCTCATTAGACGCGACGGTAAGGACTCGGGGAAGGGCACAAAATCTGCCGCACGATCGTGGTCGCTGTGAATTCAGGTGAAGGGTTACCTGGGTGCCACTTGGCAAAATCGAATCGAGAAACCTGAACTTTGACAATTCTTGTCAAACTTCAACACAACACTGTCGTCGAGTACGTACAACTAAACCTCTTCATTTGGCTGCTTTGACCGATGGCCTTCCGTTGGCAGCCGTACGGAAAGCGAGCTGCATTTCTTGATTCGCCGCTGTGTGGTGGCTTCAAGCCAAGGTATGTTCGACGACCTCAAAAATTTAGCCAGTGTTGCTCGAAGCAAGCCAGGACCTGTTTCCGATTGACTGACCAGAATCAGGCCTCCTTTCCACTACTTGCCCAGACCAGAACCTGCAGCGCCGTCATCACGGAAGAATCTCCTCCAGCTACCGATCGAAATCCGGCTCCGCATCTATGAGCAATTATTCTCCGATGACAGTCTCCTACTCATCGGCAGAAATTCTCTTGAGGAGTATTCACCACCGATTACTCTGTATGGTCCATCTGCGCCCAAGTTCCCTTTTCCGCTGGGCCCCGACGACGCGTATAACAACTTGACCTCCGCCTTACCGGTGTTCGTCAACATCTACCACTCTGGCAACCTTCCAGCGCTCCTTCAAGTCTGCCACCAGATACGCGACGAGGCATTGCCATGCTTCTCTAAGGCGACAACTGTTGCGGTCCTCCCGCCAAGGGACACATCACGTCTCTCCGCGATCCGCCTAGTCCCTCGCCATTACCTCAACCATACCACGTGTGTCATTCTCGGCCACGACTGCAAGGTCAGCGAGCCGACGTTCTACGGCGATGACTTCAGATATTCGGTCCAAGATGCCATCGACCATAGTTGGTTTCCAAATCTGCAGGACTTGCGCATTGTGATTGGACAGCTGCATCGTTGTGACTTGCGTCCCTTCGATACACTGAAGTCTGAGGCAAAGTGGTGCCTGGAGCAGATGCCATCCATCGGTGTGTTCTACTGCAAGCTTTCTGCGATGGGACGGAAACTGCTGCCGAGGCTCTTTCTGCATGCTATCTACCCGCAACGGCTGCTGCAGGGACCGGCCATGGAGGTCCGCCCCTACGGCTTCGTTCTGGACCTGATCAATGCCAATTCCATGGCATTGAGATTCGTATGAGTTCGATGTGTTGGCGTGGCAGATCGTCATCCGGCCACAGAATTATCTGCAAGGCGGTCTAAGTAACTCCAGGTACAGGTCATGTTGGATTAGCGGTGGCATGTGGGCACGACGTTAGGATACGGGAAACAATAGATCCAGAAGTCGACCACGCTTCTGTGGGGTACATGTGCTGCCTCTGTTTCGATGGAGCAGAATTGTATTATCAGCCAAAGTTTTCTAGGCCGTCCGCGCTGACGGACTCAGCAGACGTACACAATGTATTTCCATAGCATGATACGCATCGAAACGGACATGCAGTGGATTTTGCGTAGACACAGTTCAAGGTTGATCAGCAGTGACAGCTGCAGTGTACATGAAGTTTCTGCAGGGGATGCATATATACGCAACTTTAGCGATTCCTTACGGTTTGCTTCTCTTTGGTACACCTGCAGCCCAATGTTTCAGAATCGACTGTATTGAACAGCACGACATGCCTCCGAGTCACTCGCAGTGCTGTTCTAGAATCTGAAAGCGGACGTTGTCAAATACATAGACGATGGAAGGTACTCATGGGTCTTGCTCGATCCTAGTCTCGACGCATCAATATCGAAATGCCAGACGGCACAAGCATTCGCTGTCACCATCGAATAAAGACAACATCAGCGACCTCCAGGCCCTGTCCCGTCTAGGCAAGTTCCCATCGCGCCTAGAGACCTACTGCCATTGGCTCTTCCTCACGCTAGGCAATTGGGTGGGTGTGAAGTAAAATATCCGCGATGAGGGTAGCAATCGCCTACGCCCATGCTTGCACCGAATCTGCCGCACGTGTGCCGTACTTCATTGGGTATGTCAACCATATCTGCCGTGTAAGAGCATCACACCGGTCAACACCATAGTCTGTGCCTTCTGGAAGGATACCATCGGCGGCAAAGGTATCGCGGCCCCCAACGTTCGATACCATACCTTACCATTCGTACCACGACCGGTCAAGGAACACGATATCCGTAGACCTGTTGGTAACCGAGCCAGCCTCGCAGCAAATTGACAGGTTTGGTGGGATTTGACAGCTGTGAACGCCTGCAACGAGCCGTGACCCGTCACTTTTCGTAGCTATCGTCCATGATTGAGGGAAGAATTGGCCCATTGGGCTTCCGACAGATCTGTCAGATGCAGGTCTCGTTGTGTTCGCAGCGGCGTTCGCCTAAGCGACATGCAGGCGATGCATGGGAGACTCCGCCATGTGGTTCACGTGCAGTTTGTGAGGTAGTTTGTTTGCTTCTGCGCGTCTGAGCGTCTCGTCGGATTATCATCGACGAGACCTGCGGGACGATTGCGGTGCTGTGTCGAGCTTGAGGCTCGACCCTTGCTGGCACACTGAGGATCTCACAGTGCTCTACACAACTAGTCGAGCAAGATGATGGCAATTGGTGTGTAGGACAGAGCATGCTTGGGCGCTTAAGTAGGGCATGGGGAACTTACAGCCATGCAAGTACACGCCGATCGTCGAAACTCTCACAATCCTCTAAAACAATAGTTATGCCATGCATCTGCGCACCTGCCTACTAGGTACCTCACGTCTCTTGGAAGTCCGCTTCAAATGTAAAGACGTGTATAGACAACTTGCTCTGGCGATGGCTGGAATACCTAGCTCAAGCAGCTATCGAGCATGTGAGGTCATCATCAAGTTGCTATCGATGTGCTTCAAGCCGAACCAGAGCCTGTTTGGGGAGGAAGAGGGGAACGCCTTTGCGTAGTCATCACATTTAGGCGCCGCGGCACACGCCATCAGGCATGAGTTGGACCCGCCACGATCCGGGGCAAACGACGTCCTTGCTGTTGACGCTGCTTAGCTCCTTTGTGATGCGGACTTGTGGTGTGCCTGCGGTGCCGCTCGTCTGTTCGATGGGCGCTGTGCTATGGCGAGCAGTGACCCAGGCAGATCTGACGGCGCACCACACTGTGGGCGATGGCAGTGCAGTGCCTGGCTCAAGGCCAGAGCGCGAGAAGTAAGTCAAGCACGATGCAGTATAGCACGACTAAGAGGAAGGTATTCCAGGTTGTTTGTTGGTAGGTATATTACAGATTACCATCATGTGCATGAAGGTCTAGCTACTTCCTCCCAGCGCACGTACTCCTGCCGGTCAATGACAGACGCATATCGTGCTCGATCCGTAGTCCAGTCCTTGCGGACACATTGTATTCTCTCCCGACATCACCATCAAGTGATGAACCTGCAACGCAAAAGTAAAAACCACCCAGTAAACTTGGTGATACAGGGGTATCTCTGCAGCAAAAAGACTCGATAATGAGACCGTCCATAATAGTGTTCGCCTCAGTAGTGACCGTTCTATCGTGGTTTGCCGGAACTTTTGCCATCCGAGAATGTTACATGAAGTGAATGGAGAAACGATCCTTGACGCCGTGCTGAAATCGACCCGATATGATACATCCGCTGAGTGAAAGTCGCGAAAAGATTGATGTTGTCGATTTCCCAGCGGCGTGCCCGAGCTGGCGCCTGATAGTCGCCTCCTCCACGCGTATCCTCATTGTCGAATAATCAGATCAAGCAGTAATTCCGTGTGCGATGCCAGGATCGACGATGTCGCCGCCTGACTCCCAAAACATAAAGAAATCCGAGGTGGCAAATGATGCATCGCCACCATAATGACTCACGGCGATCCGCGTACGAGGCTGACGCCTGAATCAAGCGAGGGATGGGCGGCGAAGAATTTCTTCGCAATTTGCATCGAACCGATGGTTCCAGGTGCGCATACTCTGCATGAGTCGCTCAGTCGAATCCAGGTAACGATTCTTGTTGAACATGGAATCGACAAACTCGGTTCCAGCATTGCGCCCCATCTTCTTGCTACCCTCTCGCTTGGCAGCCTTCAGCATGTAGTACTCGCACTCCTTGAGCAGGGCCTTGAACTTGTCCCAGAGTCGATCGGCACTCTCAAGGAAATCGGTGATGAGTTCGCGAGAGTCCGCGGAGCGAATGCGAGGTAGACACTCATCGGCACGCTTCATCTTTCCAGCGAGCTTAATGAGGAGCAACCACATCTCGCCGGCTACATCGGCAAATGGGTGAGACGCAGTGTATCGAAATACCGTCCAATCGTATATCCATTTGCCAAGAGAATTGGCGTCGAAGACAGACCCAAGAAGGATGATCGGAAGCTCAGTCGGATCCCAGTTCTTGATGGAATACCCAGGAGGTATGCCAGCGCGAGCTGCGTCGTCATCCGTTGCCACTGGAGCTGTGTAACTTGGCTTGGACTTGTGAGTCGGCTTGGTGGTTGTTGACGCCCTTCTGGTCTTGGTACTGGTGCGACGAGGTGCTTCTGAATAAACCTTTTCCTGTTGGTGGTAAACATACTCATCAGCAGCTGCCTTCGCCGAACTTTTTGTTGGAGTTCGATGTGTTACTCGCGGCTCAGTGTAGTACCCAGAACCACCATTTCGATAGATGGGCTGTGTCTGCTGGCTCTTTGTGCGTGTATGGTATTTGGTGTTTGCGAAATCATATCGACGTCGAGTGCCGTCATTGTCGGTACTCACATATACATTCTTTCGCGGAGTAGCGTAGTCTTGCGACTCGTACCACGGCGGAGATCCACCAGCAGGGCTGTAATAACCACCCTCGCGTGGTGAATAGCTGGTACGACGGACATGACCAGATCGCTTCGGTGTCTGGTCGTAGGCCGCGTGGTACACATACTCGTTGGAGCTGTATGGCGACTCTGGGTCGTAGAATTTGGTGTAGTGGGTCGGAGGTACGCCGTAGTGGTACGCCATCTTGGTCTTCCTCTTCAATCTTTCAGTCTCTTCACCTCAACTTCACGCCCTTCCTCCCTTCCGAAACCCTTCTGGTTCCCCTCGATCGCGGTAGGATTCTGTGTGGTGTGAGATAGCTATGCGCCTAGGCGAAGTAGTTGTGGGGATTGACGTGTTTGCGCAGCTTCTCATAGTATCGCGTTTCGAGGAATGTGGATAGTTCTAGGTAAACTGAGCTTTCCAATACTCAGTTTGAACAGCAATTGGGCTGGTAGTTGTTTGAACGTGTCGTGTAAACGCAAAGATGCGATAGAGTGACTCGAAAGGTCGTACGACGTGAAAAGTGCTCTCTTTTGTTTGATGAGCACAAATTTGTTGATGGAATTCTGAACAGACTCCACCAATGTGGCCTGGGGGTCGAAGAATTGGCGTCAATTTGGTGACTCTTTCGCGACGATCGGTCGAAACAAGAGTCGTCGGATGAGGATATCCAAACCTCCGCGACGCCTTTGTACCGTTGAGCTTGCCTTAGAATGTCCTAGAACCTACTCGACAACTCGAGAAGGCGGAGGAGTGGTCGAAGGGCAATTTCGGGAGACGAGCCCGCGATCCCAGGAAATGAGATTGGATTTTAGTGATGTTGAGACGAGGCTCTGAGAGCGACGAAGGGGTATAAAGGGGTGGACTGCAGCTGTCTGCTGAAGTGGGAAGCCCCTGGGCTGTCAGATTTGTCTAGCGAGAAGTTCTGCTTGACGAGTGGCTGACCCACGATCATGCACTGTTGCAACCTTGATGAAGCGCTAGCCAGTCATCACCTTCTAGCGGCCTCCACGGACTGACAGGGGTGCCCGACCACCGTATTGAATCGGGTATGCGTATTGTCAGGACCGAGTCCCGTAACAAATGGTGAGGAGTCGATGAGAAGGTGGGTGGTTGGGAAGTTAAGTAGTCTTGTCGATTGGGGTGGCGACAAGGCTCGTCGATGCCTGATTAAATGTGCTGCCTAGCATTTATATCGCTTTGTCGCGACAAGAAACACAGCCACACATTATTCGTGATCAACACGTGCGATCGAAGATGAGAGCGAGTGCTCGTAAAAGAAACCTCGATTGATTGTGTAAGAAATGCGCGCACCGACGACATCGCGCGAACTTGCCAGAAGGATTCCCTTTGGAGCGAGAAATCCTCGCCTGAGGTCACGTGCACAGCGAACATACCAGTAATCAGCCATACCACTCTTTCGGCGTTTGTCTGGGCGGAGGTAAGTTCTAGGTCGAAGGCCGGACGATGCGAATGGGCGCCGAGGGTTCTCCTCCCGTGGTCCTGTGTGAAATCGTGTGTAACGGCCCAAAAATATTTTACAGATGCAGTGGCAGCGCTGAGAGTCGCCGAACTGAACCTCAGGCTGCATAGGTGCTCAAGCCTAATTCGATGGCTCTGGTTATTCAGCTGCAAGGCCGTCGACATCTTATTCAGTGGATGACAACGTCTGCATATCATGGCTGAATATTCTATCAGGATGAAGCGACTGGTCCTCATCCTCTCATTCTGCAGCTACTCGGCACAGATGATGTCAATGCTATTATTATGGCAATGCGAATGCACGATCGTGACTCGAGCGCAGGGTAAGATTTCCAGTCCAACCACCACATTTTACCATATCCTGGAGGCGATAGACGGCTCCAGGGCTCGTTAAGCCCGGTCTCAGTGCCTAGACAGCTTGCCAACCCTCGAAGATCATTGGTGCCCTCGCACTTGACACTCATAAGACCAGGCAAGCGAGGCTCTTCTTCCCAGCCTCCAACCCTGCTTTCAAGTAGGCGTCCCTGCTTGCCTAGGCTACAAGGCAACGAGGCCCCGCTACCGTCGAAAATGAAACCACTGGATGTTTGCTGTCCCGGTCAATATGATAGATCTGGCCAACTCGTCGGCCGTTTGGCTATGCGGTCGAGGGTTTGCAGTAAGTCACATCTGACAGGTCTCTTGTGTGACGCTTGGGTAGGTACTTGACTGATCTGCGGCCCGGTAAGCAAATGTCCTCGACATTTGGGTCATTGTGCTACAAGAGCCAGCTGTGATCACAAGCTGAGCGGATCAGGGCTTTGGTTCGTGCGACATTCGACAAACCGTCTGCGCCGAGTGTCGCGAGATCTTGCCTATTTCGCGCATGTTACCGTCTCTATTCTGAGATGGTGTATCGCAGTCGATTGCTACTATTTGGTCCTTCGAGCTTTCGCGCGCCGAGTTCCAGCGTCCCAAGATCCTTCGCAACCACAACACTGGAGTATGGTCACATTCAATACCTTACCTAGGTACAGGTCACTCACCGCTGTTGCAATGCTGTCTAGGTACCTGAACTCGTGGGTTCTCAGCAACATATCTCAGGTTGCCACCTCATCGGGGCGTCTTGGCACATTGGGCAGCAACGAATGGTCACTGACCATACGCACATGGCCGCCTCATTCTTGCATGTTTGAGGGCTTCAGACACCTATTATGACTGCTGTACGTTCGCTAGGCTGCAAGGCGGGTCTCGTGCCGTTCCGCATGCTTATCGCAGCTCGAAGCGACTTTTGGGCACAAACATAGGAATCCAGATGGTACAACGTCCACAGGCTGAGTACTCTCATGGACGTTCTCTGGGGAGCAAACCTTGGACGGGGCTGGCAACGCTACTCATCACAAGCCTGCTAGGCCATAATGAGAACGACTGCTCCTGGCCTGATCGTCTGCTATTGGCGTGGTCTGTCGAGCACACGAGCAGCCTACCTACGCTTCCAGACAGAGCGCACGTGCTCACCCACTGTACGAGGCAGCGCAGTCTACTCTTTGTCTATCAGGTGAGGTTTTGATTTTCTTTCCCCGTCTTGACAGATATGCAACTCGGGAAATAGCAGGCTGGTATTCTGAGGAGGATGTATCGGCAATCGCGCTGCTGCGCGCCAGGGCAGGTCATGCAAACGGGACACTGCCGGAGGTGTGCTGGTCGATTCGTCAAATGTTTGCAATCGGCTTGGGTCACAAACAGAAGATACAAAGACGGCTGCGATGGCTGGGGCTCGTGGGCTCGGCGGCGGGACGGAGGGAATTCGTAGAACTGATGCTTGCCAAGCCAACATCCGACATCTGGTAGGTATATGGGCAACATGACATTCATCTGGCCCCGTCCTCTTGTAGTCGGTGGGAGGTTCAATTCATTCTGATGATGGACCCGGTGACTATGACGCAAATGCAAATTTCCATAGACGTGTCCGAGTCTCTTATACCGATGATGGAATCCTTGTCACGGTCGTACTCAAGTTGCCAAATGTAGCACCTACTCTTTCGGATTACTGGCTGACACTAGGGTCTATATGCTCACCTTCAGCAAAAGTACTTGAGGTTCTTCTTCCCGACGAAGTTGTTGGAATTGGAGACAGCGCTGTTGGAATCGACTTGCACTTTACTCAACTGTCCTCCAACCTGCCGACAAATCACATGCAACTCGTCCGCTCCATCTGCATTCATTACCATTATGCGAGGAGCCAATGCCCTCCGATGGCGATGAACGATGACAGGAATGACAACGGCAAGCCTGTTGTTTCATTCATGAAGCGCTGCTCGACCTGATGCAGGCATCGACGATTGCACCACAAAGGCTCGCGCTGTCATACACCACTGAGAAAACGACCCTCTGCGCCCATGATCACTCGGTATAGCTAGCGACGCTCACAGCGCGTGTCCATAAGCACTGCCTCCCTCGGTCTTTCCAAAGCGCGTGGAACCCGGCTCAGACTCAACAGCTAAGGCAATGCCCAGACATGTCTCCGAGAACAAGTTGGAGTGCACTGCGAATGTTCAAAGCCAGAAAGCTCACATACGCCAAGCCTGGATAAAAGACGAGGATGTCTTCCACCGATACCCTATTTACCAGGATCGAGCATCCGTTGTGGATCGAAGACCGCTGGAACGCTCTGCTCTTATCTGCGGAGCTCGCGACCACAATCGTATGCACTTTCGATAAGTTCATTCGGTCTTACACGTTTCTGGTGCATCTCTATGCATGGAAGACTGAACACGTTTCTAGAAGATTTCTGGAATGCTATGGCGAAGAACGTGCACCTTGGCCCTGCAGAGCGACTGTTGAGCAACAGCGGTACCTGATAACGGAACTCAAAGGGACGGGAGAACGTTTTGTCGCAGGGCCTCGGTAGCCAATATGGAGAGGGAGCGCCCCCTAAGCGAACACCTCATGGGCATCGTGCATCGGAAATCCTCACTTACCCCAAGAATTCTGTCATGCACCGCCTATCAAAAGCGCGGCATTGACCGGGTTCCTGGTGAGGCGAGGCCCGTTTCAATGCAACCGTCCTTCGCTCCGGGCTTGCTATGGCGCCTATTGGATGGACAGCGCCTTTGCCACGATGATCAGCAAGTGATTGCCTGCAGCATGCTCCATCGCAGAGATCTTGACTACCCAGAACTCCCCATGCCCGACCGGGTGTGAGCTACTGCCCGAACCCAAAGATAGGTCTGGCGGTCTGCCACCTGTGTTCGAGTTCACTCCCAACAGCACCTGCCCCCCGACGAGGCATGTGCCTGATTCAGTATCGTCGAGGTCTTCCTACACGTTTTCACGTTCGTTAGGAGGGAAGTGACAGCGACGTCACGTATCTGACCACGATAGCCCCCACCCCGACGCCCTCACGGCTGGCTGCATCACTTCCCCACACATTCGCTCACAAAGTTCATTGCGCAACTTCGAACCTCAGAAGTGCTGCAGGTGCGGTCGTAGCTCCTCGACCATTGTGTCTGCTATTCAGCGACGCGATGTCTGCGGTGGCGACAATGAAAGCAGCCGCTTCGGTTCCGGCAGACGGACCTGCACCGCGGAAGAGGAGGAAGCGAGCAGCCCCGGCAGGCGCTGCTAACGATTGCTTCACGTGCTCGAGTAGAAGTGTCAAATGCGACCGCAGAAGACCTTACTGCTCGCAGTGTCTGAACGATGGAAAAGACTGTGCTGGATACAAGACGCAGCTCACATGGGGCAACGGCGTTGCGTCAAGAGGGAAGCTGCGAGGCTTGTCGCTGCCGGTTGCGGCAGGAGCGAAGAAGGCAGGCGTTGCGTCGAAATCACGGCACCGCCCTTCTGCAAGCCTCAACTCCATCAACACAGCCATAACGGAACCGGTTTTGTCTATACCAAGCCCAGCATCGTCGCGGAGTACGACCAGTGCAGCAAACGAAACGCGCAGCATATCACCACCAATTATTTCACCGTTGCCGCGGGCTTGGGAGCCGGTCATGGGGCCGCAGCAATTCGCGTCAGCCACTACTCAACGCCGATGGTCTACAGAAGCTCCTCCGAGGTTCACTTTTCCAACAACCCAAGTGGTCGGATCGCCAGTTGACTCGACGTCGCTATATCCATCACACACGCACGACAGAGTTGGGTCGATGAGTGCGGTCTATCCTTCTCCAGCACCCGACGGTAGTATGTACGCGCAGCCAGCTACAAATGCCTCCATGTATACTGAAGGTAACGCATATGCGCGCCCGCAGCCTCTGAGCATCCCAATTCCGCAAAGTTCTATTTCTACTTCTGCCCCATTCACGCCCTTCGACACTGTATTCAACCAAAAGCAGAACGCAATTTTGGCGCAATTAGATCAGTCACTTGGTAACAGCCAGGAATACTCAGGCACCTCATATACTACGTCTCATAGGCTACAGCACGCAGCATCGACAGTGGACCAAGTTGGGACACTTGGGAGCTTGCCGGAACCGGCTCTGGATTACGACGGCGACGAAGATATCGAGGAATTGCAACGTCCAGGACTGAATCAGGTGATGGGGACCCAGGACTCGACCTTGAACTATGGACTTGGACTACAATTTCCGATGGCTCTTACAAGCCCATACCATGATATTGGATCAACGCCTCGGCTGAAGTATCTCATAAACTACTATGCAGAGGTGATCTCTCCAGTCATTGTTGCCTTTGACAGCTCGAGCAATCCTTTCCGTACCCACGTCCTTCACCTAGCCACCGAATCTGATGCTCTACAACATGCCATTGGTGCCCTGGCAGCCTCAAATTTGCGTCAAAGGAAAATGACCGGCGTACTGTCGACATGTAAGACAGACCCAGCACGAAGATCGTCGATCGCGCACCTCAATCTCTCAACCGCGGATGAGTCGCTGTTGTGGGACTTGCAGCAGGCAATGCACGAGGAAACACGGCTGAAGAATCATGCGGTCGCCCTGTTGAATCAGCAGCTGTCGCATCCCGGGATGAGATTGCAAGACTCGGCACTGGCCGTGCTCCTGATTCTATGCCTCTTTCACATGTGCGACACCGGCGTGGCAAAGTTCTCTACTCAGTTCCAGGGCGTAAAGAAGCTGCTAGCACTGAGAAAGACATCAGGTATTGCGGATACCGAGGAGGCACGATTCTGCAGGAAAATGTTTGCCTGGTGGGATGGTGTGACCAGCAGTGTCAATGAGCGCGAGGCCTTGTTTAGCAGATCCCTCCAATCACCTCCGACGTCACCTACGGATATTTTCAATAGCGAACTTGACAGCGATGATGGCTCGACCTCTTTCGAAATGTTAGCTGGTATCGATACAGGACTATTCCGCATTGTTTCGAGGCTGGGGCGGCTCAACATGCTTGCTCAAGGCAGCAATGTCGAAAAAGGAGAGGATATCGTAGCTCGGCCACCTACGACGATGGGGCAGCTGACTTCACAGCAAGCGTTTGGACAAGTATTCTCCGACGACAATAGTTGGCTTCCCTTCCCGCCACCGCATCTTCAGAATCCACAATATCCCATGACCGACGCACGCTCCGAACTGTTCCACCGGGAGCTCTCCGAGACGCTCCATCTTCTGTCCCACTGGACACCTTCGCCTCATCCAACTCCGAACCTCACGCCTTCCCAACAAGCCGACTTGCACAACCTTTCACTCACATTCTATCATGCTACACATCTCTATCTCGTGCGTTTACAGCAGCCTAATTTGCCTTCAGCCTCGCCACAGATCCATAGCATTGTGCAAGCTGCACTGTCGGAGATGGAGAAGGTCAAAGCAGACGTATACCTGCTCTGGCCGCTGTTCATTGCAGGAAGCGAGTGCGTTGGCGAGATGGAGCGAGCGAGGATCAGGCGCCGTGTTGCAGAGATACAAGGAGATAGTGGATTTGTGAACAACGGTGTTGCGGTAGGCATCCTGGAACGAGTATGGGCGACCATGGACGGCGAAGGTGAGCTTGGTGTGGTCAAGCAGGAGGTGAGCAACGGCAGTGGCGTAAATACCACGCCCTGCGGCTTTAGGTGGTCACGTACCATGAAGGATGCTGTTGGTGCTGGGACGGGAGAGTACATTGTGGTGTGAGCAACTGATAGGGCATCTGGGCTCGCAAGCATGGGCTGCGAGCGTCCGGAGAAGCAGTAAAGCATTCGGTGGCACACAAACTATGAAACAAAAGCGGTCTGAGACATTCAGACGAAGCATACGCTGGTGCAAATGACATCAACTTGGGGGGATGCCACAAGGAGACGCTCGATTAGGCGCGACATGTTCATGACGACGGGAGATGATGAAATATGATAGACGACAGCGACACGCAGCGAATATGAATGGAAATGAACATACGAAGAACTCCAGACGTGGACAGTGTGTGCCGCATCCATTTCATACTCAACTCGTTCCCCTTTGATTCGTTTAGTATGCACATCTTAATCTCCTTGCACGGATCAACACGAGTCACGTCTCCATTGTTCGAAGCAAAAGTCAATGGAGGAGCACTATTAAGTAATCGTTCAAACTGTGTTCGCTCAGAAATCCCTACGATAGCCAGAGAAGGTAAGTAGTAAATATACAGATATAGAACGAAACAGCCCTACAAGAGCCTCTGCCACACCTTGAAGCACCTACATTACCGTGCATCTCGGAGCCGCCTGCTCAATTCTCCGCCTGAGCGTGGCTAGCTTTTGCTTTTCCTCCGAGATCTGCAACTTGAGTTCGTTCTTCTTCTCCTCGTTCTCGACATGCTGCTTGAGCATCTTGACCTCACCCTTTAGCTTCTCTATCTGTACAGCTCTCTCGTCATGTTGCTTCTGCCAGGTCTTGTAGTCTATGCCGCTGTTCAATTCTAGCCGTTTCTCAAGTGCTTTGTGATCCTTTCTCAGGCTTTCCTTGTCTTCTTTGGCCTGCTGCACTATCGCCTGGTACTCATTTCTCGTCTTGAGAAGTTCGGCTTGCCAAGCTTTGTCGTGCTCTCTCACAGCAGACTGCAGATTCCTTTCCAGTCTCTCAAGCTTGGCCTCGTAAACCTCTGTCAGCTTGGCGAGCTCGCTGCGCATTTCCTGGCCTGCACCAGTTTCGTATAGCGTCTTGCCCTGCTCCATCTCGGTCTGGATGGCGAGTGGCTTCAGGTCTGAATTCAGGTATCTTTGCTCGATCAGATACTGGATGATTTCGCGGCCAGAGACTTCGTTCCTGTCCTGTCTGAATACCTTACTTCCGTTAGCGATCATAGAGCCCCAGTAGTCCTTTGTCGTCGTCAAGTCGGACTCATGGCGTTTCGCTGTGGTCCTGTCGGTGATGCCCCACATTGTCGTCGCCAGTACCACTTGGGACATGGCCTTGGCTCCGCACAGCTTTTTGAAGGACCGGAGATTCTTCATAGAACTACCACTCATCCGATTATCGGAGATCTTGTGGAGGTACAGGATTCCGGTGAGCAACAAGTTCCCTCCTTTCATCTTGCTCAACCAACCGGCAACATCCTGAAGGATCTCGGTGTCACTCCTATAGGTATCATCGAAGCCAGGCGTGTCGACCAGATAGAATGTTCCAATATGTGAATCGTAGCACTTGAAGATATCGACTCTGCCCGTGCCTAAGAGCCACATCAGCAAAGCAGCATCATGTTGATGCATGACGACTCACACGATTCGAGGGTGTTGCCGACGATAGACTTCTCCTCGCTAAAGAGATTGATGAACGTGCTCTTGCCTGAGCCTGTCAGGCCCATGACCGCAATAATCACATCTTCTGGTCTGATCACACGGCGAGTCAGCTCAGATCGAGGAGTTGGAGCGGATGATGCACTCGAAGATCTTACCTGAGGTTAAGAGAATCGGCGCTGCTTCTAGATTGGCCTCTGTGAGGACTCTGAATCATGCTGGTGATCGCTGCTGACCCTCACGAAGAAACTCTCGCGATGTATGATGTATCTATGGCTGACTTTCGGGCTTGAAGGCGAACTTCCTGGTGTTGCTGAAGCGACCGAAGTTGCTAGAAGTACAGAGGGAGTGGAGGAGACAACGACTGCCTGAGAAGGGGACATTATCCTGTCTTAGGCTGGAGCGTCCGTCCAAATTCTGCAAGAGAACAGGCCGATCAGTAGATGCGCTGTGGGCGACCTAGCGACGCGGCTCATGGTGCAAAAGGTCCGGGGCGCTCCTAGCAATCGGAACCATCGAGTGGCTCGTCTATTCTGACCGGTCGTGCTCTCGTATTGCTGCGGCTGAGGCAGCTCGAATAGTGCGAACTGACGTGCGTCTCAACAGCTGTAATTGGTCAAAACAACTAAAGCGGCAAGACACAGGCGCGTGGTGCAGCTCATGATTAAAGCATGGAAGCATGGATGCTAGCGGTCCTCTGCCAGCACTCAGAAGTTCCCTTGACCTTCTCTGGCGTCCCAAAGGACCCGAACTTGGTGGATGGGAGACTGACTTCTGGCCAGCAATTCCACGATATACACAACACCGTGCGTCACCCAGTTACCGTAACTTCTTAAGCACGAGACAATCCCTCAGACCAACTTCCTGCGGCTAATGCCATAGGCACATGCTCCTCGTTCCCGCCCTGCGCTCAAGACGTCCAGTCCAAGCAGATCTCCTACTAGCTCGACGGCGCCAGAAGTATGCTGTTGTCGAGCGAACATGCCTTCAGACAGATTCATTGCCGTCATGGGCATGACTGGTGCAGGGAAAAGCACCTTCATTCAGCAGGTCACTGGTCGTGATGATGTTGTTGTGGGCCACACGTTGGCGTCAAGTAAGCGAACCCGTAATGTACTTGTGTAATATAACTGACTACCGACGAACAGCGACGGAAGAAGTTGTCCCATACAAGTTCACTTGCGGCGAATATGCCACGACTCTGATCGATACTCCTGGATTCGACGATTCGCGCTTCAATGATGATATCATCGTCGACAAGATCCTGAAATGGCTTCGTGACTCAGCGAGCCGGAAGGAGCGACTGAATGGTATAATTTACGTCCACCGCATCACCGATAATCGTCTCCAAGGGTCCGCCAGGTCTAGCATGAATATGTTCCGTCAGCTGTGTGGTCCAGACTTTTTCAGTAAGGTTGTGCTTGCTACAAGCTTTTGGAATGCCATCGATCGCAAATTAGGCAAACGCCGTGAGCAAGAACTGACGGCAAACGACGATTTCTGGGGTCTTCTTCACAAACAAGGCTCATCGACCTGCAGGATCGGTCTGGATCTGGAGGCTGACCGTGCCTGGTGCTGCGTCTGTCCACACAGCAAAAGGCATTGGTACATGCGCAAAAGCAGATGCAAGCAGGACTTGTGCCTAGCCGGACAAGTGCCGCGACGTCTGTTTGCGCCGATCAACAACAGCTGGCTGCATCCTTCACCGACAAGCTTGAACGATTGCGAGTAAGCTCAATGCAAGCCGCGCAGCTTCGTGCAGAAAATCGACGGCAGCAGCTTGACGCCGAGAAAGTTGCTTTAAGGCAGCAGAGGCAGCGCTGGAGCGGCGAAAAGCAGAAGCTGGAGGAATACACCAAGGAGTTGCGAGCCGCCCTGGCGAGACAGGAGCTGCGCGAAGAAAAAGCTAAGAAGGCTGAATCTCGACTGCAAACTCTTCGGAAGCAGAAAAGGGACCTTGAAAGGCAGAAGACACAAGTCCAGCCCGTTGCTGCTGTGCGTAAATCCTGTAGCCGACAATACCTGAGGAAGGTGCAGTGCGACAAGTGCAAATGCCGCTTCAAGGTCAAGTATCGGTCCTTCTATCATTGTTGCCAGTGCTCTTCAGAGGGCGAGCGAGATAATTACGATCATTGCCGCAAGTGCGGTCCGCAATGCAAGGATGCTCGTCATGGAGAGATGGAGCTCCAGGGTTGTTAGAATGTATCGAACAATAATAGCTGCATTGATTCTGCACGTGCCGGGTCTCAACAAGTATTAGTCCAGGGGTCTCTGAAAGTCGTTCGAGCCGTAGGTCCAGGCAGTCACATCATCGACTTCTAGTCGGAGTTATAGTATCGTGAGAAGAGCCGATGGATCAGGCCCAAAGGGGATCCTTTATCCAAAAGTCTCTGTTGATGCTGTTGATCCTCGCGCCGAAGGCGATTCCTCAGTCTCTCGAGCGCTTCCAACTCCTCGCATTGCTGCAATGTGTCCGTCAATCTGCTCTTTTCGAGCATCAAATCGTCCAGCACTTTCTTTGACTGCCGATCTTGGGCCAATAGGTCTGCCAAAGTCGGATCGTTTGCAGCTTCCTGGCGCTCTTGCCGCGCAATAGTCTCCATGAACTCGGGATTCTTGGCCCTGGTCAATGCTGACGCACTGGTGCGCAACGACCTCATGCTGCTGACTATATCATGTAAGCGGGACCGCAGAGTATCGCGCTCATCGAGGAGCACGAGCTCAACGCTCTTGTCATCTTCGGCTCGTGCGGATTCAATCTCCTGCTCGATCTGGCTCAGCTCTTTCTCCCATTTTGTATGCAAATGCTCGAAGTCGCTCTTGAGGAACGATCCAGCCAAGGTTTCATCGAGTTGCATCCCACGCGCCATTTCTTGTTGCAGTCGGGTGTAGAAACCGCGCGAGGATAGTGAATCCCACTCAATGATCTTGCGGGCGGACTCCTTTGACCCGTCGTGCTTGACATGCTTGCTGCCCTTTCCAATGAAATCCTTCCAGAAGCGCGGTTCAGACTCTAATTGACTGCATCGTTGTTCGGCGAGCTCTTGCTCAGCCGGACTTGTGAGCAATTGCCACATTGTGGTCACAAAAGTGACATGTCTATAAGCTGATGGGCCTACGATACTTCGCAGTAGCTCTAAATTCTTCCGTGCAGAGCCTGTCATCCGTAGATCTGTGATACGATGAAGATACAACAGACCTGCGAGCCTAACGCCACGCTGATGCATGCTGTGCAGGAACGCAGCGATACCTCTGAGGACATCCGCGTCGCCACGAGACGTGTCGTCGAAACCAGGAGTGTCTATCAGATAAGCGTGCCGCTGACTTTGTAGATGCATGGGGTAGACCTCGGGGTCAGTGGTGCAAGAAGTCAGCGAGTGGCCAACCCTGACATCGCGATCAGACACAAGGTTGATGAAAGAGCTCTTCCCGCTGCCCGTCATTCCCATGACAAGAACAACGATGTCATCCTCACGAGCATCCGCTATGCGAGGCTGGCGAGCTGTGGGAGGCTTGTCTTCGGTGCCAGCTGTTATGTACTGTACGTGCTGCTGTCTGCGGTGGTCCCCAATATGCCTCTGCTCAGGTGGAGGAGCAGTTGCGGCTCGCCTTGTCGATGGTGCTGCCGATGCCCAATGCGAGATTTGAGGCTTGATGTCTCTCGGCATTGAATGCACGGTCACAATCTCTTCTGGGCGGATGGGCGATATGTGATGCCGTAAGCCAGATCGGCCTGCGCGACCGTCATTGTCGGACTCCCGACGTTGAAGCTGGCGACTGACGATGTAATGCTCATTGTGGTCCCCAGGCTGAGTCATCTTTGGTTGTCGGGTCATGCCTCCTAAAACACATCAGAAGTTTGGCTGCGGAAGACACGCAAGAGACAGAGACTCTTCGCATGTACAGGGAGGAGGTCACTATACATCGCTGGGCAGCGATGTTTCCAGGGCGTCGAAACAGAGTGTAGATCAGGGCTCAAGGTTGACCACTGTGTGACAGGAAGTGCTAAGAATTCTTGCCGCTTTTACGATATCGTCGTCGTGCATGATGCACAGACGCCATCGATCCTGCGAGCCCCTCTTTGGTTGCCTTGTTGCAGCATCTTACGTGGCGGCTTGCGATGTATTGGATAACGATGGATAGTGGTGGCCGAGGACTGATGAAAGCCGCCTAAAGTTCCAGCTTGACGCCAGGGTGACCTTTGGTACTTTTATTTGCACTGCAGCCGCGCACAAAAAGTCTCTCGCGTCATTGTGAGCGGCTTGCTCGGCAGTCCGTCAGCGCAAAGGTCTCGGGAATAACAAGTGACTGCTGTAGAGCTTCTAAACGGGAGTGGCAGATGCAAATGTCTGGAATTCATGTTCACAATGTACCACTGTAGTAAGCTGGGAACTCGTGCGGTCATCGTCATTGCCAAAGTCTACTTGGGTATGCAAGCCTTCTTGCCTTGTCGGTCCGAGCTAGATTGCACATCTGATCTGCGCCCTAGGCAGTCGCGCCTGGCGCAAGTTGCCAGTGCTTGACAGACAACTGCCTCCACCCCACAATGCGGTCGACTTTCGAGTCACACTGCTAGTGAAGAGCTCAATGGTCTGAAAGAGCTGTTCATAAGCAGCTATTCTGGCGCCTGGCATGGTCTGAGACATGGATTCGCTCCTCTGTGCTCGATGATTGCCGAGCTTCATCGGCGACCGACAGGCACAGGTTAATAATGCTAGAGCACGGTCATCCACGGGGAAACAATCATTTGGGACAAGGACTCAGGTATATTCCGTGCATAGACGCGTGGTTCGACGCACTGGCGGCAAAACCCAGGAAATGCTCGACGTAGCTATTATCCCACTCGAACTGTGCCCACATAGTCTCCTTGCAGACGACGAGTTGCGGGTCTTGCCGCTGGCGTGTGATTCGGCTGCCCCGGGTCCTCAGATGTTGCACTAGCCATCGTCATGCCACCATCCTCTCGTTACTTGTCTCTGTTCTCAGGGTCCAAGGTGCAAGCCAGCTCTTCATCGGGTCTGCCGAGTTTTTGTCATTAACATTGAACCGAAGCTACTGCAGTGGTACACGACAACAATGTTGAGCCAGATGCGTCATTGTTGATTTGTGTGACATCGTAAGGGCCTGAGGCTTGATCTCACTGCCCTCGCGCGAAATCGTGTCCGGCTGGTCGATAACTGACCACCGCAAGGCGCTTTGATGAAACCTCGGCTTTCTGTCTGGTGCATTCACGGACCAGCGTGCCTGAAACCGCGATCAGCTGCGCAGTGTGAAGCACCGTTGTAGAACGTGTCCACCAGGTTTTGCTGGTGAGGACCGCATTGAACATTTCTCATCATGTTGTCGGTAGGGCTTCTGCACCGTGTCGTTGAGATTAAAACCTCATTACCATAGGTGCCCGAAATCACGTCTCACACGCCCCCGCCACTCCTCCCAACCGCAACACTCTTGTCCTTCGCTGATATCCCACCATTCTGACCCTGCTGTTGCGCCGCCAAAATCCAGTTCCGCCGCCCTTCCTCCTCGATCATCCTCTTCTCCTCCAATCGCTGTAATCTCTGGCGCTTGAGTGCGATGTAGCTGATCACGGGCGCGACGACCAGCGAGACGAGGAAGAGCTTGCGGCCCGAAGAGAGGGGCTTAGGGGTCGGGGTGGGTATTGAGGACATCTGTTGTGGTGTGTGGTAGATGAAGGGATGACTGGCCCTGGCGGGGTGGTGGTTGGTGTGCTGTAGGATGCGTGGAAGCTTGTGGGGTCGACGTGTGCCGGGGAACCGGGAGCAGTGCAAATGATGCGGATGTAGAGCTGCCAAACTGTTCCTAGAGATGCTGCGCTGATCCGCGAGAGGCTCTGGCAGGCAAAGTAGTTGGTAAAGGTGTGCTGTCTTCAGAGTAATGAGCTGTAGAGCGCCGGTTGACAAGATTGCTTCCGTCGACGAAAAGTGTGGGGAAACGCGCTAGGACCTTCAGGCAGTGAATGGCAGCTAGAGACACAGACACGGGCTTCGTGAGCAAGCCGCGAAGTCGTCAACTACATATGTTATGTCTAGTATAACGACTAGAGTCTGCTCTCTATCAACGGCTCCTCTCTCGTTTTCTCCTTCTCTGCTACCGTCTCCTCGAATCTCTTGACAACGTCGTGCTCTGTGAGCCACAGTGTGCTGGCCCTTCCCAGCATCCTCGCACGTACTTCCTCGTCATTACGCGCGGGCGGTGCATCTTTGCTTGCTAATACGCCCCTTAGCAGCCTATCAGTATGCGGTCGCCGTGTTGCTTCATACAGGTCCAACGCCCTTTTAAGCTGCACACCGGACGGCTTGATGTGCTGTAAATCAGGCAGTGTGTGCGCTAGCGCGAGGTACAGCGCGTACGAGTCATCGAGAGCCAAGGAGCCTCCTGTCGCGTGTGCGCCGCCATGCGCATGGGCAGCATCGCCGACCAGCGTCACTCGAGACCCAAAAACCCAAGTCGGTAGATGCTGGCCTGCGTAATTGGGGTAGCGTCGAACGGCTGGTGTCGCCTGAGTGATAGCCTTGACGATTGGGTTCCAGTCGCCAAAAAGCTCGCGGAAGAGCTCGATAGAGCCCTCATCGTTCCAGGTGTTGATGGCATTGTCTGCTGGGTTCTTCGAGCTGATCGGAACATCCTTGGGATCATATTGTCCAACAGCGGTGAACTGATTTCTGCCCAACCTCGAAGCGAAGAACTGCTTGTTGGGTCCCCACCAGTGAGTCGAGTCTTCCGACAGACCCGGAATATCCTTGACCAGAGATGCATCGAAGCACGCCCGCAAAGCTGTGCGGTTGGTATAACTCAGCTCAAATTTCTGATTGAAGGCCTTGCGGACTTTGGAATTGATGCCATCGGCGCCAATGAGCAGATCTCCCTTCACGTTCGTGCCATCTTCGAACGAGAGAATCACGCCATCGCTAACGACTTCAGCATTTCGGACTTTCTTATTCAGGTGAATCAACTCTCGAGGGACATGTTCCAGAAGAGCCTCATGCAGATGTGCTCGGTGGAACCTGGCCGTTTGGTGCAATCGATTTGGGACATCCAAGAAGTGGTCTTCAGTAACTACCTCATTGGTCTTCCAGTGTCTGTATATCATAGGTATGCCAGATGGTCCTCGGTAGGCCACATCGTCCACAAGCGCGTTAAGGACGCCGAGCCGCTCCAATGTTCGCATTCCCTACTTCGTCAGTACGGCCTCCCGTCTCTAGAGGAACTTACATTAGGACTGAGTGCAATGCTCGCACCGATTTCTTTCAACTCGGAGTACCGCTCGTATAGTTCGACGTCGACATAAGGCAGCTGGCGTAACGCGATCGCTGTAGCCAAGCCCGCAATGCCCGCGCCAGCAATAATCACCTTGAGGCGACCTTCAGCCATTGTGATGGCCTTTCCCTACCAACAGCGAGTCGAAGATTGATATATTCACAGCAGCATGCATGAGGTATAGTACTGATTAAGCGATCCATCTGAATGCCCTTGTCCGACTTACGGCGACTTTGCGGCCGATGGGCATGCCCGTGTCTTCCCGTTTTGGCGAGCACGCAAGATGCGTCCATATGGCGTGAACATACCACTACCTCCAAAATGGTCCGGATTTACTCATCTTCTGCTCTTCACAGAATAGCTCATAGCGAAGAAGTCCTATCAGCATGTGGTGTCTAGATACGACTCCGCTGCATGAGCTCGACCACGCGGCGTTGCAAGGCACGAAAGATAAGCACCGTGGCTGCATATGCCTGTGCAGCTTGCGATGGAAGCAAGCTTTATGGCATTGCTTACCATGGCGACATAAGGGGTGTCTTTTGCGTGAGGCCGATCGGTGCCTGTACCGAGAGACACCGAGAGAGCGGATGGCCGACATAAGAGTACAGTTCCCTGGCATACCTCCCAACGTCCAACCGTACTCACAGGCAGTCTTATCCAATCGCAGTCAAGATGGGCAAGTCAGAGCTCGGCGGCTTCGCTGCCACTGATCATTCGCCTTCATTGGAACAGACCATCCCAGACAACGCACCCGTCTTGCCGCAGAAGTATGCCGACGAAAGCTACAAACTGTTCAGCAAGGTCCAGGTGAACGATCCCACCCCAGAAGAGGCGCGCATCATCCGCAATAAATGCTTGTGGAGGATTCTGCCCTTCCTGTGCATCGGCTACCATTTGATGTATGTCGATAAGCAGACTGTAAGTTGACCTGTCTCTCGTGCGATGATACCTGACTGACATGAGCACAGCTTGGCAGTTCAGCGATCCTGGGCATATTGCAGGATGCTCATCTCAATGCCAATCAGTACAACTGGTTGAGTTCGATCTTTTACTTTGGCTATGGTCAGTCCCAATTTCTCGAATGGCTGCCTGCCACGCCAGCTCAGGTGGCCTCCATTGTTGTGACTGTCACTATCGAAGCATGAGGCTGACCACTTGATCTAGTATGTTGACCCTCTCTTTGTCTGCCCGGCCACGTCAGACCTCGGGTTCTTGCTGATACATCTCACCTCTACTTGTGCATCATCTTTGATATGCTGATCAACTTCCAGCTACTTGCGGAGTGGCCGCAGAACAGAGCTTTGCAGCATTTCCCGGTAGGAAAATGGCTTGCAAGCATGCTTGTCGCGTGGTATGCGACGCAGATTTTCTTCACACCAGTGTGTCGCTGACATTGATCAGGGGAGGAATCACTCTGCTGCACATCCCATGCAACAGCTTCGCGTCACTCTTTGTCGTTAGGTTCTTCCTGGGATGCTGTGAAGCCTGTATTGTTCCAGCTTTTTTACTAACTATGTCGATGTTCTTCACCTACCGGGAACAGTCTATCATGATGCCGATCATGTGGGCTGCTGGCAATAGTAGCCCGATCACTTCAGGCTTGCTCTCGTACGGAGTCCTTTGGATCAAAACAGGCGACTTTGCAACCTGGAAGTGGTTCATGCGTACGTTCATCCACCACGATGTCCTTTAGACTGCAGACTGACATATAAGTCATCACTGGGGGCATTACGATCATCTTCGGCGTTTTTGTTTGGTTTCTCTTCCCAGACAATCCGCTCAATGCCAAGTTCTTGACTCTCGAACAACGCGCCCAGGCTGTCCTTCGGATCAAGGAGAATCATTCGGGTATCGAGCAGAAGTTCTTCAAGCGCTACCAATTCGTCGAAGCGCTCAAAGACCCCAAGAGCTGGCTCTACTTCTTTCATGCGTGGTCGCAGGAGATGGCCAATGGTATCACCAACCAGTACTCTCTGATCATCAAGTCTTTCGGATTCACAGTGCTGCAGACAACTCTCCTGGGATGCGTCACTGGACTAACAGCGCTGGGCTTCCTTTCATTAGCAGCACTGATCATGTGGAGGACTCACAACTCTCGCGCCTGGCTATCCGTCGTAGCATATATCCCGTGCGTCATATCCTGCGGCCTCTTAATAGGACTACCCTGGTCCAATCGTTGGGGCCTTGTCTCCGCCATCTGGATGCGTTCCTCGACGGGCATACCCTATGCGGTAGTCATGGTCTGGGCAGCCAACAACTCCGCTGGGCACACCAAGAAGACCACTGTCATCGCAATGTACCACATCGGCTACGGCCTCGGCAACATCCTGTCGCCACAACTCTTCCAGCCTCATTGGAAGCCGCGGTACATTCAAACATGGTGGATCATCCTCTGGGTATGTGTTACTTCGACTCGCCGTCCTCTGTCTTTCCACTTCCCCCTACTGATTCAGTTCTTGCTTAGATCGCGGTCATCTTGCCCATGGGCATCATCACAGTCTTGTATTTTTACCTTGTTCGCGAGAATAAGCGTCGTGACGTTCTTGCTGCGTCAGGTCGTGTCACGGAAGGCGGCGTGGTCGAAGAGACCACCGCGCACGGCGATAAAGTCGCGCACGCGGTTGATAGCAATCAGCTGGACCTGACAGATCGAGAGAACTTGACATTGTAAGTTGTTCCTCTGACCACAAGCTTTACCACTGGCAATGCATACATGCTGACGAAGACGTGCTTTAGCCGATACGTGTTGTGACCAAGCCCTATCTGACCGGGACAGATGCCCGTATTTGCTGTTCAGCAGCTGCATTGGTTGCTCTTTCTGGGACAACGGCACTTCTTGTGGCGGCAGCCTGCCAAATGTGGGCAACCGCTCTGTCTTACGTCCGTCCGCTGGGAGCGAGTCGTGCCTTCCTCGAAATTTATGGATTGCAGGCTAGAGCATTAATCACCTGTGAACGTTGAGCAATCTACAAGACAAATGAAGTCAATGGTAGTTTTGCTGTTATGGAGCTCTGAGTCTAGAACTGCCGTCCAGAACCTGAAATGGAGATCGCCGTCGTTATCAACAACCAATCTTCGTCTAGCTTTTCGCCGAGGTCGAATATGATAGACCCTTCGCGGAGTCAGGGACCACGGTCCGAAGTCACTTGACGGTGTACGGTCCGCACTATCTCTACAATTCGTTGATTACTAGGCTATACGGGTCACATATCTGCAAGATAACAAGAGTCTGAACGAGATAGCGGAATCTGGCTCGCATGCCATGTGGTAGGTACATATCCACGTTGCTCATCCATCAGGACCACGTTTTCCCCACGATCCAATATCCCAGGATCTATCACTACTCAGGCACTTGCCACTCAACCACAGCCAAGATGTCCACACCCACCAAGCACGAAGACACCATCTCGGCTACCCGAGATGTCTCGCTCGCCGACGATGACATGCCCACCACTAAAGAGGCCATCCTCGAATCCCACGAGGTCTTCCAAAAAGTCAGCGAGGGCGTCGACTTCCGCACCGTGAGCTGGCAGCGCGCCACCGTCATCTTCATCAAGATCCAATTCGCCATGAGCATCCTCGCTGTCCCAGGCGCACTCGCCGCCCTCGGTGCAGTTGGCGGCGCGCTCTCGATCGTCGGGTGGCAGTCGCTCAACACCTACACGTCGGTCATCCTGGGCGACTTCCGCAACCGACACCCCGAATGCCACACATTGGCCGATATGTGCGGCATGCTCTTCGGGCGCATTGGGCGCGAATTTGTCGGAGTGCAGATTCTCGTCGCGCAGGTCCTCATCACAGCCGCCGGCATCGTCTCTTGCTCAACAGCCTTCAACGCCCTCTCCGAGCACGGCGCTTGCAGTGTCGTCTTCAGCTTCGTCTCCGCCGCACTCATCACCTGCTTCTCCTCAGTCCGCACGTTCTCTCGCCTCGGCTGGCTCACCTGGTTCGGTTTCGCAACCTTCTTTATCGCCGTCTTCATCTTCGTCGTCGCAATCACCCAACAAGACCGCCCCGCCGCGGCACCCCCTGCTCCCGAACCATTCGAATTGGGCTGGGCTGCAATCAACTACCCTACGTTCGTGGTCGGCATGACCGCTAGCGCCAACATCTTCCTCTGCGGTAGCGGCAGCTCGATGTACCTTCCCGTGGTGTCCGAGATGCGCAATGCGAAGCGCGACTACCGCAAGGCCGCGATTCTGACTGGTATCATGAACGGTGTGCTCTACTTAACGTTCTCCCTGGTGATCTACCGCTACTGCGGCATCTGGCTCGCTACGCCCGCTTTCGGGAGTGCCGGACAGCTGTTCAAGAAGATCTGCTATGGCATCGCCCTGCCTGGGTTGGTCATCGGGGTGGGAATCTACCAGCACGTCGCGGCGAAATTGGTCTTTGTGCGGATCCTGCGCAACACCCGACATCTACAGCAGAACACGATGGTGCATTGGGGCAGTTGGTTAAGTATCAATCTAGTGTTGGGCGCGCTGGGCTTCATCGTGGCAGAAGCTGTACCGATACTGAATTTCTTGCTCGGCCTGGCGGGATCTCTGTGCTTTGCACCGTTCAGTCTGGTATATCCGGCGTTACTGTTTATGTACGACTACAAAATGTACAGGCAAGGGTCAGGAAAGCAGAAGGGGCAATACTATGCGCACGGGTTGATTGTGGCTCTGGGCCTGTTTGTTGTGGTTGCTGGAACGTACGGCGTTGCTGTCAGCATTCGTGATGCTTTCCGCAGTGGGTTGATCACGAAGGTGTTCAACTGTGCTGACAACTCCGGCACCATCTCATGAGCCAAGGTCAGCTGCCGAGCACGTCAATAGCACCTACAGCATTGCATATAATTGCAAGCACCCTCCAAATGCTGAACACCGTGGCCATACTGCTTCTTGTGTCGCTTCCCGGCTCCGCTGATCGAAGCGCATGTAACGATTGAGTGGTCTGAGAATCTAGGCAACGTTCCCAATGCCTCCGCGCCACCCATGTACATACCGACTTGCCGTGCTCTGCGTATGAGAAGAACAGTTAGCGACTGTTTTGCCTTATGTGATGCATTTGTCCTGCAGTAGGAGGTGAACACAGGAAGGAAGCGAAATGATTTCTGTTTCGGGAGAAGAGATAAGGGACCGCCATAACCGGCATTGGAGCAAGCGGAAAGGCTAAGAGACAAGCTGGGAGGCTGCTTGGCATGCATATGAGGTAGGTTAGTACGCCAGCACTGGAGCAGTCGATGTTTGGTTGCCCAGAGCAGGAAGTATCCGGGCAGTAGGAAGCGATCCGTTATCAGCTCGGGGGGATATTCTGTATATTCTGTGTATATTGCTCTCAGCCATCGTGATATAGCCATAGTGGATGGCACATATTCGCGGCGGGTGCAAGATGCCGCTCAATAAGCAGAGTCCGAGAAATATGCGTTCAGGCACCGTCCTCCACAAGTCCAAAACCAGCAACGGGCGATTTGTCTGAGCTTGGCGCCGGAAGACGCTTACTTGAACGGGTTGATAGTTGATCCACGACGTTGGATCGACCCACGCCGCTCATCGTCCTTGATATGGCGCTTGATTCCAATGAGCTGTCCCATCTCCAGCCAGAAGCCACTCGGAGGGCTAAGGAACGACTCCTCGTACGCATCCACAATTGGCCTCTCCCAGACCAAGTCTACCTCAGAAGGCTTGAGCTTCTTCGTGCGCTTGACCAGCTTCCAGCCGATGTACATGATCGGTGCGAGGATCTGCATGGTATAGTTCTGGAAGAATGATTCCACGCTCCAGGCTGGAAGGCGCCGTAGCCGTAGAAGATACAGATCACGATCTCCACGACGATGACAACGTATGCGCAGCCAGGCTGGAACCATGCGTAGTATGGCAGGGTTCTCCGGTCAAGTCCTTGAACTTGACATGCTTTGTGGAAGTTGAGGTAGGTCAATGCGATGACAAAGTAATTTATCAGAGCGCCGGCTGTAATCAAACTGACGAGCCATGTAATCACGACGGATGAGTTGTCGGAAACTTGGAGGAACGACAGGAATGGGAAGGCCATGACCACAGCGAAGGCATAGAGCGGCACTCCATTTCTGGTGGTCTTCCTGAAGATCTTTGGTGCATGCCCTTCGAGAGCCATGCTGTATAGCGACCGCGTGGCGCAAAAGGTATAGGTGTTGCCAGCTGAGAATATGGAAGTGATCAAGAGCGCGTTGACAACCGAGGGAAGGGTGCTGATTCCCAAGTTGGACATGGCAATCACGTATGGAGAGGCCGCTGCCGTGCCGCCACCGCCAGCCGTACCAAGGAACACACCTTGAAGCTGTGGGTCGTTATAAGGTACAACGATACCTACACAAAGAGCTCCGAGGATGAAGAAGAGGCCAAAGCGCCAGTACACGGTCTTGAATGCAGTCTTGACATAGACACGTGGTCGCTTGACCTCTGCTGCTGCCATCGCAATGTACTCGGGACCGACCTAGAGCACCGGTCAGTGTGAGGTCTACGTCGAACAGGATCAGATGGAGTAGGAGGTCTCCCCAGACCGGGCAAACAGAGTACGTACGACTGTGAAGGAGGCAGACCAGAGGGCAGACAAGAAGCCTTCGAAGCGAGCTAGCGAGCCCGTCGAGCTCTTTGCCGAGTTCTCAGCGAAAGCCCCAGGGTTCTTCCAATAGCGGAATCCGTATGCGTCATTGTCGGGGTTTCCTCCGACCATTGTGATGAAGGTGAAAAAGAACAGCATAAAGATCAGTATGACCTTGCCACCTGACAGCCAGAATTCGGCTTCACCAAATGCGCGGACAGCTAGGACGTTGATGGCACTGTATAGTGTTAGTAATGATTCACGTCAAGTTTCGCCAGCCACGGAGCAGCGGACTAGAACGCTGATCCCACTCTGCCGAGAGGAGCCACTGGGAAAGGGTCGTACCCGTAGAGTATGATGCATGCAATACACACAGCCCAGACCGGGATGTCATCTCTCCAGAAGCTTAGAACCAGGCCGATGGCGGTGATCTCAAAAGGTATAAGCAGTGCCTCGTAGATGAAGAAATTCCACCCAACCATGAACCCGAGCGCATCGTCGTACCAGTGTCTAGCAAGTCGAATGAAGCCACCAGAGACAGGTTGGAGGATGATCATTTCGGAGACACAGTTATTGACGCAGGCAACGACTATCGAATACAAAGCATAGGCGATGAACAAGCTGCCTGGACCGCCAGCAGCCAGACCATTGCCAATGCTGACGAAGAGCGCCGTGCCGATGGAGCCACCGATGGCCAACAGTTGAATCTGACGATTCGAGAGACGGCGATGGAGGTTGTCAGCATTGTCAGTCACGACGCCGCGTTGCACGTCATGTGGTGAGTCGCTTGTGCGTAGAGGTGAGTCGCCGGCGGCATAGTTGGCCTCCTTGTCGGCCGCTTCATTGTATTTCGTTGCCATCTTGGGCGACAGTTGGCCTGTCAAAATCAAAAGGACTGGAGAGGGAGCAGAAAGCAAGGAAAGGAAGCCGCAGCTCAATCGGGTGGAAACCAACGTATCTTAAGCTCCCGTCACTGGCAGTCTGGTCTAGCGGCCCATCAAGATGGACGAGATTGTGTGCTAGTGCTGATCGGGGAAGAACATGACAAGCGACGCTTGTCCTGAAGCTAGCCGAGCCTTTGGGGGACTTTGAGGTATTCATGAGGGAAAATTTGGCGGGAAACGGAGTCGTTCCCTTATCGAACCAAGAAAATAGCAAACACAATTGGTTGTGTGAGGAACAGATGACGGCAGCGCTGAGCTCAACAAGAGAACCATAGACCCCGCTCGATTTCAGGGCTGGAGAGCTAAGTCAAGGCGAAATGATGAGGCGCCGAGGGCTCGGCATGGAGTGGAGAGGGGCGGCCAAGGACGCGGCATTGCGTTGAATGGACGATCGAGCCTTTCATGAGACGGGATACTTCCTGACCAGTGCGACACGCGCGGAACTGGCTGGATGTGCATTGGAAGACAGCTGTGGTTGCTTTGCTTGGTCGAGATCGCGTGTGTCGCGTGCCTTAGCACGCATCACTGGGAGATAGCCAAATGTGCAACAGGAACCGATAGGGCACTGTTCGATCGAGCTCCGACACGATGCTCGACTACTTAGTACTAGCCAGCCGAGTCAATACAGCGAGATAATACAAGTCCGGAAAGCGCATGCCTAGACGAGGAGGTTCCTGCACGATGAATCGCAGTGAGTGGTGAGACTGGCAGACGCGAAAGAGCAAGAGCCACGCGATCGCGGCGTTTCTTGGCACAGCCGCTCGAGTGGGGCCATCTGCTTTTCGTCGCCCGCGGCCCGCGAAGTGGCGGTCGTCTTTTCCATATCCCTACCATGATGTGACAAACGGAAACCTCATCCACAGGCAGAAAATCTGTCAGCATCCGGTCTGACGTCCGTCTGGCAGAGAGCTCGACCGCAGACTACACCGGCGCCCTCCGCTGAGAATCCACGAAGCCTCCATGTGCGTCAAACACAACAATTCACTGTGATGGCCAATTCGAAGTACGAGTATGTAAGAGACTTCGAGCAAAACGAAGTGCTTCTGCGGAACGCCTGGATCGTTGTCCGCGTCGACGGTCGCGGCTTCCACAAGCTGTCAGATCACTACCACTTTGCGAAACCGAATGATCGAAGGGCACTCGATCTCATGAATGCTGCAGCGTCTCACGTCGTGCGCACCATGCCTGATCTCTGTTTTGCTTACGGCGTTAGTGACGAATTCTCTTTCGTCTTTGACCGCAACACTGTCATGTTTGACAGACGAAAGGACAAGCTAGTGAGTACCATCGTCTCAACCTTCACCGCCGCCTACGTGCATCTCTGGCCGAAGCATTTTCGGTCCGGTAACGGCGATCAACCATCAGAGATACGTGATGCAGAACTTGACCTGCTTCACCTCCCGACATTCGATGGACGAGCTGTTGTTTACCCTAGCACAGCTAATCTCCGTGACTACCTTTCGTGGCGTCAAGTAGACTGCCACATCAACAATCTTTACAACACAACCTTCTGGACATTGGTCGAACGTGCAGGACATGGGCAGAGGGAAGCAGAAGAGCTGCTGAAAGGGACGGTCTCGTCTGATAAGAATGAGATACTGTTCACCAAATTTGGCATCAATTATAACAACGAGCCTGAAATCTACCGAAAAGGTAGCTGCATATACCGCGACTACGATGTCGGCGAGCCTTCAACACAGGGCACGACCGGCAGCGATGGTAACAGCACATATGTAGCGTTAGACGAGTTGCAGTCGTCCGCGATCCCGGAGCATCTGTCCAAGACACAACAAGAAAAGCAGCGCAAAGCAAAACTGAAGGCTCGAGTGGTCACTGCGCACCTTGATATTATCCAAGATGACTTCTGGAAGCAGCGACCATGGATACTGAGCGGAAAGCCTCCACGAGGCTGATGTATCTCGCCAGTCTCTGCCTCATCCAGTCACTGAAAGCGCCGAGGAGGGCGCCCATGTTATTGCGGTCTGTATTGCTTGATTGGTGCATGTCTAGCGGAGAAGCTCCCCAGCGAACACCCCTCGTTATCGCGCCAACGCTTGGTGGCAAGCCAAACAGCAACGACCGCAAGCTGATTCGCGAAAGACGTGCTTTCAGAAGCCCTGAGTGATGGGAGCTCGTGTTCCTGAGACGCTGGGGGAGCGGGATCGAACCTTTAGCAAACACCTCGCGCTTCGGTGCTGGTCCCTGTAAACTGTGGACAGGACTCTTCTGATGCCTGATTCCCCCAGGTCTTGCGGGCTTTGAGACTGCTTGGAATGGAAGCGTCAGGTGGCTTTCCAGTCCGAGTGGTGCAGAGCGAGAGGACTCGTGCTGGCGTGCTGTCAAATTGACCCAGTCCTTGTTTCTGACAAACTCGGTCTCAAGAGCGCGGTACTGCCACAGCCGACATCACAATAGCTTCCAATATCGGTTCGATCGATGTCCTGACCGAAGCTGGTCCACATTGACATCTTAGCATCTTGATTGTCCTCAAGATACTAGATACACTGTCTGTGTCTGCTGAGTTCGCGTGGCCATGCAATGAAGCGTAACATGTTCGAAGTTTCCAAGGCAGGCACGGGCGCATTTAGCTTTCTGGAACACCTAGGCATATCAAAATTTGGAGTGCCTTCCGAGTTCGATTTATTGTTGCGTGGTAGCCTCTGGCTTCATCGGTGTCGCCTTTGACCGCTTGAATACTATGTTCGCGAGCTGGGTCTGCTGGCCCGTAGCTTGCACCAGATCTACACCCGTCGAGGAGATATCTCGGCTTGCTTCTGCTAGCGCCTGCTGATTAACCATGATGACCCCAAAACAAGTTCGGCGCTCGGCTAAGTTCGCAGTCGCTGGAGGCCGCCCCGGAAAATGTCGCTCATTTGTGGGGCCCATCTCGACTTGTCTTCACCTCATCTCTTGACTAACAAATCCATCGTCATCAAAGACTGACGACGACATATACCTCAAAAGGCGAAGGAACCTTGTCATCTACTGGAGCGGCGACCGCTACGCTGTCCGCCAAACTAATCACTGACTCGTGAGCTCCTGCGGACGCCTTTCCGCCTGGGCACGACCCAGCAGTCTAGGGGATCAAACTCCTGCTTACTGTACGCCTCGGCTATCTCAAGGATGACCCGATCCAGCTCATAGCCCCATGGATACTTCAGAAACCAAGCCCAAAGCTCAACGTCGTGATTGCAAAGATGTCCGAGCGGAGCGGAAACGGGAGCTCGACCGTCTGGCGCAGCGGGCGACCCGGGAGAGGACCAAGAACCGGATTGCTTTCTTGGAGCAGAAATTGGCCAGTCTGGAATCGTGCGACCAGGAGTCGACTATTGGTCAACTCACAAAGACGATTGATGACCTTCGAAAGGACAACATGAGATTGCAAGCCGCTATGCTAAAAATGAGATTCGCCATCAGTGAAGCGCTAGATGGCACTGAAAACCTTGCTCCAGCATCTACCACGCCACAATGTGCTTGTGGGAAGCCCAGTTGCTCGTGCAAGGTCATCAAGACGCAAAGCACGACCAGTGACACGCCGTCAGCCGACGAAGACGTTGTCGAAATGGCATCACACAACGAGGTGCATGTTCCCGTCGCCGGTGCAGTTCTTGGAATGTGGCCTAGTGCCAACAACACGGCCACGATCGAGGAGTTCCTCGGCTTCCAACCCAACAGCATAATCCCTCCAGACTTCGCGCAGCCACAATCAAATCCCAATCTCCTCGTGTCGCCCTGGCCCGGTATCATCCCCACGCCGAAACACTCCAACATGTCATCGCCATCACCTTACAACTTCATACATCCCTCACCACACTCTCGCCTAGCCATCGCCGGCGATGTCGAAAAATGGCACGTCTCCAATGGCGCGCTCACAACCGCCATGTCCGCCGTCCGCAACCACCTCGCCACCAACGACACCCTCGACCTCCACGTCCCCTTCCGCGCCGGCCTTTGGGGCTGGGACTCAATCCCCGCCTCCGAACAATCCCATCCAGTCTGGAGCGCTCTTCGCGCCGTCGACCAGAAAGTCTTCGGAACATGGGAGTCCAGAGCCGCCCGTATCGCGGTCATGTACAACTGCCAAACCCTACTCGCCTACCGCGAGTCTCCCACCAAGGACAACCTCGCCCGCGTACCCAAATACCTCCTACCACGACCCTCACAACAACGCATCCAACACCCTGCGGTAATCGACTACCTCTGCTGGCCCGGCCTGCGCGACCGACTCGTCTTCGAGCACGAGAAATACACCGCCACGGGTGAATTCTCTGCCGCATTCGTGAAATACGCGCATTTCGACTGGCCGTACACAGACGACGAGATCTTGCTGCCGGATGTCGCTACGGGTGAGTGGCGGGTGAGCGAACGGTTCCTAGAGAAGTGTTATGACTACCGGGCGTGGACTATGCTGCCGGGGTTCTTCGAGCTGTATCCGGAGATGGTGCATGACATTGCTATGTGGGAGGGTGAGGTGGTGAGTAGGCCGATCAAGCCGCCCAAGCCTGGGGATTTGGGTCATGGTCATGGTGATGGTGGCATGGTCGGCGGTGATGCTGAGGCTAACATGTCCTGGCATCCAGTTGGTCAATGAATGGAAGCGGTCCTGAAATGCGGCATGGGTCGGCGACTATGGTGTGATTTGCTTCTTCGCAGCCGAGCTTGGTATGGTATGACATGTCGCTCAGAAGTCGGCAGGACTAGTGAGGAGCCTTGCGGTCTGACATGAGGAGCTCGACATGGGCTCGGTCGTCAGGTGATGTGAACAGTGAGGAAGGACCGACAACACTTCTAGCAGATAGGTCCTGAGCGACCTGACGCGGGTGCTATGTGGCCTCGAATCATGCAGCAAGGCCACGGTCCTTCGTACTGTGCCAGTACAGCCCGACCCAAGGAACACAATGCGGTAACCAGACTCTTAATCAACACCGTAGTGGCACGGGCACCCGCGCGATGATGGTTACTTCTGGACGGGCTGTGGAGAATGCAGGGTGGTCACGATGGTCCAGGGACTGGTTCTCGACGCAGAGAGGGGGGCGCTGGAATTCTCGATATTCTCAGACATGTCGGCGGCCGTGTAGTGTAGTCATTGTGAGTTGGGAACAAGAGCAGGAAAAGCACAGGGGGCATTGGGGTGTCTTATTGCACATAACGTTATATTTCTATCTTTCTAGACGAGACACCCGCCCTGCATGGTTGCTATCGAGTCAGTCGGAGCCTTGTCAACGTCCAGCCCTCGTATCACACATATTGCAGAGGTAGTTCCCTTTCTGCATCTGGTAGTCGGCATGGCCGAAGCCAGCCATACTGCCTGTAGGAGATAAGCGGAGACATAGTTCCGCCGATATTCAGTTGGAGAGTGTTCACGACTCGAGAAAAAAAGTCGACAATGATAGTCTTGCGAAAACAGTCTACACTAACAACACCGTACACACTTCCTCCAAGAGTTCTCATTATTACTACCACAGAAGCCCGGTCATATCTGCTCTCCACCCCAGAACCTCGAGAGCGCGACAAATTCCGGCCACACCACAAACTCAGTCCAGCGCTCACCGAGGCCGTGTCCGTATCAATGCCAACAACACCCTGATCTGACCTTCAGGTCGCATCCGCCATGCCAGGCATCAACGCCTCAGCCCTCCTCCTCTCCCAAGGCTGGGCCGGCCCCGGCCACGCGCTCGGCCCCTCCCAACCATACCGCCAGCACGGCACCCGGGGCCTTGCATACGACCCATCCTCCGTAACACGCACCACGAGCAGCGGCCTGCTGAAACCGCTGCTTGTCTCGAAGAAGGATGGCAATAAAGGCCTCGGTCGCAAAGCGCATGAGCCGGCGAGGGGAAATGAGTGGTGGCTGAAGGGGTTTGAGAGTGCGTTGAGCTCTGTCGGAGAAAGCAGGGAGGCAGCGGGACGAGCACGCCTACTGGGACGAATGGAACCGAGGGAAAGCGAGTACAACAGGACGACCTACAACGCAAAGTGAACCTCCAGATGGGCCGCTTCGGCGGACTATACAGCTACTTCCTGCCTGGCGGGTCTACAGGTGGCACGCTGGGGAAACAACAAAAAGAGTCTGTCCCTTATGAGCCGAGCACCAAGATCAGCGAATGGGGTCGGAATAAGCGGAAATCCGATGTCCTCGACGACGACGATGCCATCGAGCAGGAGCAAGACGAAGCCATCAAGAAATCCAAGAAGCACAAGACGACAACGACAGCGCAGTCCCAATTCGCCGAAGTAGCCACATTCCTCTCCGCCCGCGACGCCGAACACGAGCAAAAGCGGCAGCGGAAAGAGGACAGGCGGAAAGCGAAAGCCATGCGTGACAGCCAGGCGTTTGGTATGGTTGGAGAATTCCTAGCCGTCAAAGAGGCCGCAAACCGTGGCTCGGAACTGGAGAAGGAGATGAGACGGAAGGCGAGGGAGGAGCGGAGGCACAGGAAGGAGGAGAAGCGGAAACGGCGGTCACGGGCGGGAGCCGTGGAGGATTCTGCTGGGTCGAAATCGGCATCTCCTGCTGAGTCCGAGGACGGGTTGGAGGTGAGAGCGGCAGAGGAAGCCAAGTCCGATCGTCGCAAGGAAAGGAGCATTCGAATAGTAAAGACTTCCTCTGGTGATGAGCGGCCTGAGACACGCGAGGAGCGGAAAGCGCGAAGGGCGTTGAGGAAGGAGAAGAAGCAGAAGGCTCGATAATGCGTGTGGGGTTTGCATTGCAACATGGGCGGCCTGTACGACTTCAATGAACATAGCATGATACCCAGGTAGTAGATACATAATCGAGGACTGTGGTCATGATGTTTGCATTTGTCATTCTCGTCTGTAGATCATGAATATGCTATGCTGCTGAACTCTCTTTCCATTCATCAATCTTCCTCGCTGCAGACTTCTCACGGTGTCTGCAGCCATCCTGTTTAGCATCGTCCCAGGTCTTCGAGGGTCCTGAGCGTCAATGCTCCATGGCACAGCACAGATTGTCTCAGTAATCGGACCGACCGGTGACTTTCCACAGCTGTTGGATCGAGTAAAGAAGATTTGGGCGACTAAGCCTGAAGCCCGCCTGAGTCATCCGCAACAAATAGTGTCTAGACGCCGAACGTCTGATGTCCATTGTATAGCTTCGAATTGCTTGGCCTTGGTCCGCTCTTGAGGTCGCATATGTGGGTACCTGTTGAAGCGTGCCGAATCGATCGCCGCCCAAAGGGTTATTCCTCCACATTGGCTGTCCGAGCTCGCGGACGCGCAGTCGTTGAGCCTGAAATACTGTAGTCGCCTATCAGCCTTGCCCGCCGGTCCCCTCGTCACCATCAGCGTCGCCATTCGCCCCATTCGCTGTCCCGTTGTAGTCATCAGCCGTCCCATTCATCTCCCTCACCTCCTCAACCGTCATCCCATTCTCCTTCGCCAACCGTTCCTCCTCCTTCTTCTGCCGTAACCTCTCCGTCTCCTTCCTCATCGCCTCCAAATTCCACACATCATTATTGTCGTCATCATCATCGCTATCATCATCACTCCCAGTTCCCTTCCACCCACCGGCCTCAAACATCGCTCTACCCGTCGCTTCCTTCGCCTCCATCGCTTGCTTCTCGGCCGCTTTCTTGTCGAGGCGGCCTTGCTTCCACTTTGCGAACGTCTCGGGCGTGACGGGCGTGAGGGTGCCGGTGAGTTTGTGCCGTTCTGACTCGAGGAAGTCTTCGAGCGTGAGCGTCGCGAGTGGGGAGTTGAGCATTTCGGCTTTCTCAAGGGCGCGTTGCTCTTTTGTCTTTATCACGAATCTGTGCATACATCGTTAGCAAAGTTCTTGCCAGCGTTTGAAGGAAGCTGAACAGGAAGGAAAATGACATACCCCGGCGGCAGCTTATGCTGATACATACACTTATCCCCCCCATTCGGACACGTCCAAAACCACCCATACTTCCCCTCCTCAATCGCCTGTATGAAAAACTTGCACACCTTATCCGTCGTCGTCTTGGGATTCCCATGCTTGCTCAACACCACCTTCCGCAACTTCTCCTCATCCCACTCCTCCATCCGATCCTTCTCCTTCTCCTCCCTCTCCTTTTCCCGATCATCCTGATACAGATCTTTCTTCTGCCCCTTCCGCGCCACCTCGGGGTCATGGCTGAATTTACACTTCCTCCCCTTCTCGCACGTGCCCTTCTTGAAGAACTCGCATAGGACGGTCTTGGGGTCGACGCCGAACGGTACTTTCTGCGCTTGGACGGGTTTGAAGAGTTCCGCGGCTTCAGCTTGCGCTTTTTCTGCGGCGAGCTTGTCTTTGGCGCGCTGTTCCTTTTCGGCTTCTTTGCGCTTTTCTTCGGGGGTTTTGTTCGATTTGGCTTGGGCTTGTAGTTGGGAGATTTGTTTTTTTGCGGCGCCGCCTTTTTTGTTCTTCATGCCGAAGGTCTTGTCGTCGACTGTGGCTTTCTTTTTGGGTGGGCCATCTTGGGCTTTTTTGGGTGGCATGTTGGGCAGCGGTTTAGGGTGGTGGTGGCGGGCCACGTGCCTATAGTCTGGGGTGTCTGGTCTGGTTTGTGACTGCTTATGACGACGGTGTAACGAGTGCAGGCACGTCTGGATGTCACCTGAACCTCCCGCAGATGTACGTGCGCTCTTGTCGAACGACCGATATTTGCAGAACAGACTCGGTGCAGTGGGTTGTCACCAGGTGTGGGGTTAAGATTTTGGAGAGAGACATCAGTTTCGTCATTTGCTAGCTGTCATTTGAAAATCGCCTCATTTCTACATGGTCCTAGATTCTGCCTCTTTCTGCCCATCTCTATCCTTCCTTTTGCAAGTGGCGCCGCAAGCCAGTAGATCGCCATGCAGCTGAATCGATGCGCGCCATGGGTGCAAACTCGCAATGACCGGTTCCAGGTTTGTTCCATAGTCCGTTCCTATGTTCTGTCCTTGCGGATGCATCCCGAGGTCTGCACCGAAGAGTTGGCTACCTTATCCAGAGCCCGTAATCATGCTGTCTCTCGCATCAACGTCACCTGAGCGTTACTGCCCAAATCTCGTACTTGAGTTGTCCCTGCCAGGCAGAATTCTGTCCCATAGTTCCTCAGGTACAACCCACTGTACTTAAGTGCTCGTGGATGCAGCGTTAGACCACTGGTCTGATGCTATACGCCACAGTCAGTCGTTTGCGCAGGTTGAGTCCGGGATTGACGCCATGCGAGCGGATGACTGCTCCTGCGAGTCGATTGCGTTACTGGTGCGCGGCGCATTGGCCTGAGGGCGTGAAGTGTTCTGCATCGGACAAGCAGCGTGGGACCGCATGTGTTGTCCATATTTGGCAGCACTGGATGAGCGTGGTTCAAAGGCACTGGATCGCCGGCATACGCATGCAGTGAATTTCTCCGCAATCAGGACCGCTAGTGTGTGGAAATGTCGTTGTTGACAGGCTCGGTCTGTTTCTCAAGGTGGTTCCGCTGCATTCGGCTTGTCGTTCTCCTCAATGTCAACCATCGGTACGCGCGAGTAGATGCCTTCTTGTGTGCCAGCACTCCTTCGCCAGAGATAAGCACATATCAAGCCGAGGCTGCAAATAAGTGCAATGACTGCAATAAGCAGAGGGGTCCTGAGGATGGTTAGATCTCCCATCAATGACACGTGGTGGCAACTTACGGATGTAGATACGCATGGCGCGTGAGTCCATCAGTGCCGTCAAACACGCCAACGGACTCCTCAATAGACGAAATCACCTGCACCCGACCAGGATCACAAGCTTTACTAGGATCTAAAGTCGCCGAAACATTGCTAAGTCGCAACCGCTGCTGCAATTGCAAAGGCGCCTCGACAAATGTGGCCTTCAACCCGGAATGTGCGTGCCATTCCATATGGCAATGAAGCAGCCAAACACCAGGATTATCAGCTCGGAACCTGAACGCCACCCAACCATGACCATTGACATTGATGGTGTCCCGCCTCATCGGCGCACGTCCCTCCGGTGTGGTCTCAACCAAGCCTTTCGTTCGTTTCGTGACTTGGAAATTATGTCCGTGGAGGTGGAGCGGGTGCTTCCACATATGCTTGTTGTTCATTGTGACTTCGATGATTTGCCCATGCTCCATCACAAAAGTTTGAGTCGACCGCTCAAAGCTCTTGGGGTCTGTAGCCTCCGGTCCTGTTGCCAGAGCTGCGAACAGGGAGGGCAGTGTTGGCGTTCTGTAGCTGATCGTGTTGAACAGCCAATGTATGATCCCGTCTTCTTGTGTTTTCATGTCGATGTCGATGGCAAGTGTACGATCGACGGGCTCAAGCAGAGGCTGCTTGTCCAAGGGCTCGAGTGCCATGTCATCCAGAGCATAAGCAGATTCCTTGTCCTCCAAGACATCCGGGTCTGGAAAGTCGGCCTCCGTATCGTATGTTAGCCAGGCCACAGCATCCAGATTCTTTGGCCACGGAACATGGCTGGAGAATGATCCTGTGTCCATTCGTGACACTATTGGGAAATTCGCAGTGGCGTCCTCCTTAGCTTCGTCTTCAGCAAGAAGCTATACCGTTGGCCTGCGGCTATGTAGATCATGCCAGCATCTTGGGGTTCTGTATACACGCCGTCGATTTCGAGACAGTCATAGCATGGTTCTGAATCCAGAAGTACTGACCAACGAAACCACCGATGTTGGCAAGGCGAACGAGATATGTTCGCTCCGGCACGACCTCAAACTTGGCTCCAACCGTGTCGTTGATAAGGTTCGAGTCTGGCGTGATATCTCTCATCCTGTTATCAGGCTGGTCGAACTTCAACAGCAGATCTGGCATCTGACCATGGTACCAATCAGAGATTGAGATGACAATCTCTTGATCGTACTGCGCTTTGTACGGATCCTCCGGATCACTGATAACCATCATGCCTCGGAGACCATCGGGGTACTGCGACTTCTCATGAGAATGATACCAGTATGTCCCGGCTTGGTCTGCTTTGAAGTTGTACACAAAGCTTGATCCGGGAGGAACTGCACACTGGCTGACATAGCTCGTTCCATCCATCTGGCTGGTTCCGTTCATGAACATTCCATGGAAGTGGAGCGACGTAGACTGATTGCCTAGCAGATTGTGCACCTGGACTTGTATATGGTCACCGACCTCTGCTTCTATTGTCGGTGGAGGCCATTGGCCGTTCACTCCAATGACCGGTCGCTCGACTTGCCCATCGGGTGATGCCCGTACCCATTCAATATTGAAGTCATAGTTCACTTGGGCGGCACAGGCGCAAGGAAGCAGAAACGACAGCGCCGCAGCCAGCAAAATGCAGAAAGAAATCATGTACACGGCTTAAGAACAATAAACATACAGTATAACGACACAGGGAGATGTGAAAGGAGATGGGATCGAACTGCATGCTGAGAAGTCGATGGTCAGCATTTTTTCCGGCACGGCGATCATGAAGCACCGAGCGTTTGAGCAAGTTTGGTCTTTTTGATGCACACCCACTCGCGACGAGTGGCGGTCTTGTTATGAAAAGCGTAGGGGCACCAGATTCAGTCGCAGCGTGCCCATGTGTGCCTGCTGAGGCCATGTACTTGCAACCCATCGTTATATGCGTATCGTAGAGAAGGTACGTTGAATTAAAGACGGGCAGTTGCGGAGGAGAGCTGTTGGAGCTTCAGAATGCATCGGCTACGATGACGCGCTCTGCACAGACCACACTACCCGCACTTCGAGACCACACTGCACATTCGACGAACCCTGCATACCTGCGTCCGCTCTTTCGAGACCGTGTTGCTACAATCTCGGTGAACTCAGTCACATCCACCTAAAGACGCCTTCATGAGCCGCCGTCCGCGGCTTTCGAACGCGAGTGCCTAGGTGCGATCGGCAGTGGTGACCAGCCCTCATAGACCTATACCTTTCAGCCATGGTCAACGAGGTGGGCTCGTCGCAACCGCCGCCCTCGCGGTACCCTCCCTCCATGGGACCCGGGGCACGGTCAACAGAAGAGCGGCTACAGTCGCTAGCGGACCGGGCACAGCAAATAAAAGCAACACTGGAGTCATATGTTGTAGAGAAGCAGGACGATGGTAGCCTCAAACTCCAATACGACCTCAACAACCAACAGCGCACATATGTCATTCCCTCCAGCAGTATGGCCTTTCCTGGCATTCTCACCGCCACTGCGCGGTCTACCAGAAACACAGGCATGTCTCTAATCGCTATGATCAGAGCCGTGGACAGTACAACCGGCACGATGCCATCCCAACAAGCTGCCGAGGGGTTTGCTGAGCACGGCTCGAAAAATCTATTGTGGCGGAAGGCAGGCTTCTACGGTTCCCTCGCCGCTGCAGGGTACTTTTTCGAGAAATCGCTGAAGCGGGGAGACATGAAGTTCCCCTTTCGAAAAGCCAAAGACCCGGCAAAATACCTGAAATTTCCGAATCGATTCGTTCCTGTCATCAAAGGGCGGCCGGCTTGGATCCTCTGGCAAGTCACAAGGTTCGGTGTATATGCACTATATGCCAATGTGGCCATTACACCCTTCACGCGTAGCATAGGGAGCACCAGCATGACGGTGGGGTTATATCGTGATGACAGGACGAGACCTTTCATGGAGGAGTTGAAGAAGCTCCAAAAGGTCCGAGAAGGTCGAAAGGCCCCGGACCAGATGGGCCCACTTATACCTGGCCAGCACGATCGGACTCGGCAGCAGAACCAGAACCCACAGCAGCGCAACTCTTTCGGCGAGCCACAAGATTCCGACCGCGAGTCGCCCAACGATCAGTCATGGGCCAATCCTTTCAACGGGCAGACTACAGACAGCATGCCCGACGGCTACAGCGATTCGAGTGTCGACTACGGTGACACTATGAAAGCAGAAAACGCAGCTTCCGCTACAGCACCCAAGGCTCAACCACAGCAGCAGCCCCGACAACAGTATGGGACCCCGCGACCACCACCCGCAGCAAGCTCCCCTCCTCCTTCGGCAGGATCACCACCTGGAGACGACCCCTTCGCCTTCAACGAAGATCCCCTCGGATCCTCATCCGACCCAGACTCCCCAACATACAATCCTGCAAGCGCCTCCCGATCCCAGCAATCACAGGCCACGCCCCGCCGCTCGTGGGCCAGCATCCGCAACGAAGCCCGGCGGGACAATATTTCTTCCTCATCATCCGACACAACAGACACATACAGCGCCGGCCCAGCATCGTCATACGGCTCACGAGCAGCAAGTCCGCATGCTCGGAAGTCTCCGGCTCAAAGTGAGAGTTACAACTACGGGGACGGAGAGGCTGATAATGAGGACGCCAAGGCGCGAGCGCGGAGGGAGTTTGATGCGTTATTGGAGCGGGAGAGGAAGGTTAGTGAGGGAGGGGATGGCGGTGGAGGATCGGGCGGAGGGAGGCGGTATGGAAGGTAGCCAAGCTCATTCCTGATGATATTAGACAAGCAAAAAGGTCACGGATGATTGGGAGCGATCTTGTTCAACAGCGTTCACAATCACGGAAGGCTCTGGTGTTGAGATAGTGTCGAGTCGATACTTTGTGTACAATGATTTCAGGAATCTAGCAAAAGTTGCGAGGAAAATGAGGACTACAGAACCTCTTGGGAAAATCGAACTCATGCTATCCTTTCACCAGCCGGGCTTCTTTCCTTCACGTCTTCAATTTGCACCACGCGGACTCTGTTTGGCCACAAGAGAAGCTTGTCATCCGGTCTCATGGAGATCTCGTCGAATATATATCCTGTGAGCAACAGTAGGAATTTCCTTGTGCGTTGTTTGCCTATCTACACGACACACGCGCCTGGAGCAGCACCCAACTTCGTCGCTCTGAAGGCCTCAGAGGCCAATCGTGCACTGAATCACAGAGCAAATGTCCTGTGACAGACCGGTACAAGCGACTTTTCAATATAAACAGATACGACGATTCAACTACAGTCGTCCTGGTGTAAGACTGACTGCCTTTGAGAAATTGCTTGCGTATTTCGTTGCATCTTCCCGTCTTCCAGGTGATCCCAATTGCCTGTGAGAGGCCTTGGGGGTTGGTAAGGGCGACAGAGTGGAGAGAGATGGTGTACGCGCAGGACCGCTTGCCCTTCATTGGCTTCTCTGCGAGGAGCTAGTATGCTTGTACATGCCGAAGACCAGCTTAATAATAGAACAATCCGCTAAAGAGTATGCTAAAGAGTATTGCTTACCTATTGAATTGTCTGCGGTCGTCGAATTTGACCCTGGTCGACCAAAGCAGGACACAGATTGCTGCCAGGAAAAGGAGTATCCAGGTTCCAATGATATCAGACTGGGATTTCCATCGTCGAGTCGACAGGTATACCTCGTCAACTCCCACGACCAGCCCGAGAATGGCAGCGTAGATCATGTCATTCCAGGAGCCGCCTCAGACTCCCGTGGCAATGCTCGCGGCGCAGAGGTACGGAAAGATCTGCAAGACGAGCGCCAACAGCGGATTCCTCGGGACGGTTGGCGAGACGCTCCCGAAGCGGACACCAGGTTGGGTGGAAGGCTAGGTGTGGAGTCGGTAGGGAGTTGTTAGGGAGCTGGGTACACATGTGGTAGGGAGACGGAGGGCTGAACAGGGAGCTGGAGCGAGAGGCAGGCAGTATTGTTCTCGGGGAGGACGGAGAGGTGTGGAGGAGTGGGAAAGGAAACGGAGGCGGACAGGGAAGTGAAAGGGAAGTTCGGGCGAGGGAAGGAGGTAGATGGAGTGGAAGAGACCTGGAGAGGCGCAAGTGGTCTGTACAGATCAGCGTCTTGAGATGAGCCTCACCTGTGCCTAACTTGGTGGGAGTGACTCATCGTGTTTCCGTCGGCTAGGGAGGGCGCTGAGAGTCTGAAAGTGTTGCGATACAAGATCAGCAGAGTCGATCCCATGAGGACATCTTCTTTGTGTGTATCGATTGGTCTTAGTAGAGTATGAACGGGGTATTGTGCATTCGAACCAGGTACCTGAGGGCAGAGGCCTCCCGAACGTGGTGCACCGCACGCGTCTAGTCGCAGTTCTTTCCACAATGGCCAAGCACGCGGCACAGATGCTCGAACTCGGGCGCGGACTCCTCCTCGAGGTGGTCAGACTGCTTCATCTTAGCTCCACGATACCGGGCGGCCTCTGCGCGCCATCTTTCGGTCGGATCATCCGCGGGTGAGTACGAGATCTTCTAGGCCTTGCCCTTGCCCTTGTCCGTAGAGGCCTCCTTGTCGTCTTCTTCGAGATCAGGCATGTCCTCATCGTCGTCCTCGTCGTCATCCTCCTCATCGTCAGCACCCTCGGCACCCATGCCCTCCATACCAGGCATGCCGCCCGCACCGCCGCCGAGTTTGGAGAAGTCGATGCCACCAAAGCCGCCGTCCTCGCCCATGCCGCCGCCGAACTGGTTTAGGTAGTCATCCTCGGGGGCCTCGTTCTGTTCGTCCTCATCGACCCACTGGAGAAAGTATTGTCAGCTTCTGTCCCGGGCGGCCTCTGGGTATGCAAGTGCTGGTGAATGGAGTAGACGTACCTTGTCAAAGTCCGTGCGCAGATAGTGGACCTTTGCCTTATCCTTGAGCAGACGAGGCCAGTATTCTTCCTTCAAATCCTTCTTTCGCAGCACCAATTGGATATTCGCGGGAGTGTGATGTGTCTTGGAATTCTCAACGTCGATTTCAGCGAAGAACTCGATCTCGAGGTGGTAGGTGGTCTTTTTGGAATCCGATGTGCCGGTGAAGGACAGGCCGGTGGGCTTCAGGTCCAGCTGGAGGGCTTTGGGTGGTACGTCCGGCACGCTGATTGTGAGGAAGATGTAGTTCTTCTCGGCGTCGGAGTCGGATGAGCGTTGTGCCCATAGGACTGCGCGGAATGCTTAGGTCGTGTCCACGGCATTGGGCAGGCATCTCTTACCTTCTGGAGTGACCTTGTCTGAGGGAGCCATGGCGGGGTACGACTGTGTAGAGAATGAAATGGAAGAACAAGTGAGGTCAACGGGCGATTGCGCTGAGGAGGACTCTGTACAATACGTCTATTTCGTGTGGAGGAAGTCGCAAATAAGTGGTAGTGACTTCCAATTTGTTTGCTGTGATGTGTGTTTGACTCAAGCCTCACTAGCAACGAAGAAATGGAACGAATGACATCGAAGCTTCAGCTACAGGCAATTGTAAGGCAGGCACCCACAAAGCTGCATTTTCTTAGGGCGGACCCTGGCCTGATGATCGTTTTCTGCCAGAGCCCGCCCCGCACTGCTCGAGGGGCATCGAATGCCACATTACAACCTTCACCGTATATTCATTGGTACTTGATCTACCTGACTAAGCGATCCAAGAGGACTCTGCTGCACCAAACTTGGATCTCGAATTGGCAGCGTTCACTTCGATCAATTCTGAGAAAGCGATCTATCGAGCGATTGCTTACGAAGTACATGCCGCAGAAACGAAGCCCCCAGTCGCCGCCTTGTCGCCTAGAGTTTGTCAAGCATTTCGTCATCCGGACCGCCCAGGCGACGCAACTTCACCTGATAGCCGCTTTCTTTTGATTTTCACTAGAGCAGGTTGACAACCTTCCGAGCGTTACACTGCGCTAGAGGCACAATGAGGTAGCACGACGCGACGAATGGATCAACACATATTACGGTCGTGATCACTCCGGGCCGCAGGGTCTTATCCGCCCAACAATATGGACACCTTCAAATCAGTCTTCTTCAAGCCGGATCCAAAGGAACAGGTGAGGGCGGCGCAGGCTCCTACGATATCACGAATTGACCGCCTGTCTAGAAACGAAAATGCGATGCTCTAATCCGCAAGAGCCGGCGACAGATCGATCGCCAAATCCAAGATCAAACGAATGCGAAAAGAAAAGCAGAAGCACAGATCCGATCAGACTTCAAGCGGGCGGAGAGGAATCCAGCACAGCGAAAGCAAGCACTCCAGTCGGTGAGACAACTCGCGAAAGAGTGTGGCGGTGTGGGAAAGAGCATCAACCGCCTCAACACCAATAAAGCACAATTGAACAGCATAGAGATGCAAGTCAACGAGACCTTTGCGCTCAAGAAGATTCAGATGAGCTTGAAAGACAGCACGACGGTCATGAAGAACGTCAACACCCTTATCAGATTACCCGAGCTCTCCGGAACGATGAATGAGCTTAGCCAGGAGTTGATGAAAGCCGGCATTATAGAAGAAATGGTCGGCGATATGCTTCCAGGCGAAGAACTAGAAGAAGATGGTCTAGATGAGAGCGAAGCCGAGATCAACAAGATCATAGCTGATGCTCTGGGCAAGGACAAAGAGAAGTACCTTGGACAGGCCGAGGAGGCCTTTCCCGAAGCCCCAGATCAGATCGAAGAGCCATCGACAGCGGTATCAGAGCAGGATCTTGCCAGTATGCGCTCGAAGCTTGAAGCATTACGAAGTTGATGCAACGAATGAATTCAAACGATTACCAATATGTTTCACCAAGAGACCAACAATGTTCTTCACGCTTTCCCGCACGCTACATACACCACCAGATGTCGGCTAATTAAAGGCTGTGGGTTATGAAGGCGCACTCGGCACGTGTCGTGGTACTGCCATCTATGCGTTGTCTTTCTTCTGTGAAGAGGGACGCGACCCTCCCGCCCTCAGTCGAGATGTCGCCCAAAAGATCAGCGGTGTTCATTCGCGAACCGTTAAGCTCGACTCCCGATGCCGAAGCACACTGTGTATCTCACCACAGCCCTCGTCAAGGACATCATAGTGTAGTCACTGCAGATCATGGCACCTAAATCAGAGACATCTCGCTGTTGGATGGCAGAAAGCAGCCTTCGCCTCAGGCAATCAGTCGACTCGGACATTGATACGGGCACGTGACTTCTCCAAGTTTGGACTAGTGCTATTTCGCCGTTGGGCGAGTGCAGCTGCCTTCGTGCCGCTCCCTTTCCCTGCCACCTCTCTTCCTCTTCAACCATCACTTACTCTTGCCGACTTCACATTTTCACGCTTCAGGCACTGTATTCAAATATTTCAACTCTCTTCGCCCGCGACTCAGCCCGTCGCTCTCCGACTTACATATTGCTCGACAATCTTTCAATCCGCGCTCTTTGTCTCACCACGAGCCCAAAGCGCATTATCCCATCCCACCTGTCCAACCCTTGACCGCTTCATACAACCCTTCTTTCATCTCTCTGATCACTCAACCCATTCGATCAAGATGTCTGGCCGGCTAGATCAATCGCTTGATTCCATCATCGATAGCCAGAAGAAGGCGAAGCGCGACAACCAGCGTCGTCGCAAGCCCACCAAGCCTGCACGCGCTGCCCCTGTCGGTGGTGTCAAGAAGGCCGTCAAACCGGCCAAGTCTGCTGTCAAGCCAGGCGCCAGTGTTGGAGGTGCAGCTCAGCCCAGCAAGATCGTCGTCAGTGGTCTGGTAAGTTCACTCGCGCTTAGATCATCCTCTGACCCGTCTTCTAACGACTTCCAGCCATACGACGTCAACGAGACCCAGATCAAGGTATGTCGAAGAACAGGCTCCAAGCCTTGAATTTCTTCCACCGCATCCGCGTGCACACTCCCGCCTTGCTTCGGGTACCGAGAAAGATCTCTGAAAGAGTCTGATACCACGGTTCGCAAGTGCTGTTGCCAATGGATCACAATCGTCGCGCTGAAATGCCGACAGCGGTTGCATCATCACTGTGAATCGGCTGAGTTGACAAACTCTTGTCCTCGGTGTGAACAATCAGTGCTTGAACCCGCAGTCTTGCAGTCAGTCAGCCTTGGCTAGCCACCTTTGCTGTTCTGTAGCAGACACCTGAGGAGGACGTCACAGCAGAAATGCGTGACCATTCCTGCGCTTTCGGACCACGAGCCATCCTTGCATGCAGTAGCAGATTTTGGAGCCACGTCTATATTGGCGCAACCATTCCTCCGAGCACAACCGCACGACATCGCCACAACACTACTTGTTAAACACTGCAACACGATTTACACAGCCACACTTCGACATGGAAACTGCCTCAGCATCATCACACTTTCACAATGCTTTGCACGCTACCAGTCAAGCCAACAAATCTCTGCTCCAGATGTCGCAGTCCAAATATCATGGATCGACACTTACGAATTTCCAATTTCTGCTACTGCTTGCGAGATGGCTAGTGGGCCACAAGGATCCCGGAGTACAGTATTCGAACCGTGCATTTCCTTCTGGAGTCAGGTGTTGGAAGCAGGAGGGCGCAGTGGACACGAATCCTTCGACCGCATCATTTACGAGCCGCAACAAGCATACTGATCACATTTCCCACGCGTAGGAGTACTTCAGTCAATCCATTGGCCAGGTCAAGAAAGTCTCGTTGCAGTACAACCAGAACGGACAGAGCCGTGGCATTGCCGACATCTCCTTCAACAAGCCCGGTCTCGCCGCGAAGGCCGCCAAGGAGCTCAATGGTCTTCTCATCGACAAGCGTCCAATGAAGGCAAGCAACTTTCCTCGCCGACTATACGCAATGTCTCTGACCGGAATAGATCGAAGTGGTGGTGGAGGCCAGCAGTGTGGCTCTGGCCCAGGCCAAGCCTCTGTCTGAGCGCGTAGCTACGCCAATCCGAAGAGGAACTCCAGGTCAGGTCCACTGACGCAGGACAGTGCAAATCCTAAGGCTCAGCCAAAGTCTGCCACCAAAGCTGTTGCAAAGGATGCCGCCAAGGGTGGTCGCAACAAGCCCAACCAGAAGAACAAGGGTCGGGCCGCTCGACCTAAGCCAAAGACCGCCGAGCAACTCGATGCCGAGATGACCGACTACTTCAACAACAATAACACCGCCGCTGCCACTGCCGCTGCACCAACCAATGGCGCGGCTGCTGGCGGTGACGACATGGGCATGGAGGAGATCTCTGTAAGCGACGCCGCTATCATTCCCAGGCCATCCTCGCTAACAAGTACCACAGTAAAGAGACTTCAACACGATAAATTTTCGAAAGTCCGAGACACGAAGCCCGCCCGACCAGACTGCACGACAAGGGGGGCATACCATATATTGAATAACCAGATACCCATCGAGATTGAAAGGGGACGACACAGACAGGGATGGCGAATCATTGGCGAGCACGGCTGCCGTCATTCATGAGAACACTCATTGCTCGGAGCTCTCACAAGAATAATCTTCAATCGCCATCTTGCTGCGTCTTAGTTGTGCATTAGAAGACTCCATCACTTAGGTAGCCATTCGAGATCTTCTCGCTGAAGCCCGCGTGTCCGAATGCAGACTGCCTTCTACTCCTATTATATTCCTCGTTTCCGACTAGGTGTGCCGGAGTGCGCCCATTGTGAAGAATGACGAGCCGTCCGACTGATATTGCGCTCTCGCCATTGGGGGAAAAGAATCCAGGAGAATCCTCTACTCAAGGCTAGCTGGCTGCTTGACGCGGCTTCAAGCTACTTACTGCACGAGACAGCTGAGGTGGCTCGTACTGTGCGAGCTACTGTCGAGAAGTGGAAGAGAGCCTGTATATAAGTAGGTAGTCCTGAGTTGAAACGAAAGGTCTCTTTATTAAAAATCATATCGTTACGTCTCGCATGAAGTCCTCACTGACGGACGTCCGTCGGATGACAGAGGCACTCGTATGAACCAGATGATTCGCTCGTGCCCCGCCATTTCCTGGCTTGCTCAGCTCGGATCTACAAGCTGTGCATGTCGATGACCTCCATGTCTTCGTCTGAGCCGGAGTCGTCCTTCATCTTGATCTTCGTGTCGTCGTCATCGGCTCCCTCGATTTCGTATGAGACCCGGTCCGGTACGGTGCGGTCTGGCCGAGAGGCGCTCGTGGCCAGGGGAGGAGCGTGCTCATCTCGGCCTTTGCCCTTGTCGGGGGCAAGGCTGTCCCAACGACCACCTATGCCCTTGCCGAGGGGTATACCGTCCACGAAATCCATCACACCAAATGCCCTGAGCCCGTGAGGGTTTTCCGGCGAAGCTGAGAGAGATGTGTCATCAGCTCTGCCCTTGCCCTTGTCAACAGAGAGAAAGTCGTCGTCATCCTCGAACCCGCTCTCCTCTTCAACACCCATATCCTCATCGCCCGCATCACTGCCGAAGAACTCTCCTTGGACATCATCTCCTTTTTCATTGACACTCCGAGCGCCCATGATCGTACTGACATCACCATCCCCATTCGCAGCCGCATCATCAGCATCTCCGCCAGTCGCAGTCTCATACGCTGCAACAGCCTGCTGAGCCTTCATCTCTTGAATAACCGCGTACACATCATCCTGGTTCATAAACCCGGAGTCGCTCGCGCCATCACTCATGCTGACCACCGTACGCGTCCCATCCGTCGCAGCGTGACTAGCACGAGCACGCGAGCTAAGTGCATCACGACTCTCGATCTCGGAGATATCGCTGTCGTCCGTGATCGAGCCGTTCTCTTCGATGCCATCCACACCTACAGTCTTGATGTGCATACCGCGCTTACCGCCGCGGAAGCCTTCGCTGCCGTCCATGTTGGGCACAGCATCGTCGAAGACACCTCCGGTACCATCATCGCATCCACCTTCAACCCACAGCGGCAGGAACTTCCACTCCTCGTCTGTCAACGCGATCACAAAGTCGATCAGATTCACTGGTACTGAGTTGCGGCCGTGGAACAGGTGGGGCGGGTATACAATCTCTTGTGCCTTGGTGTGGACGATTTGGCTGAATTCGCGGAGCATCTGAGTGGGGTTGATGTGCTGGACCAGCGACTGGGCGCTCATCTTCTGCTTCCAATTGAGCTTATCCGCGGGGGTCGTGAGGGGCGCATTGTGGACGGCTGAGCTGGACCGTATGGAGTGTGCGTCTTCGTCCTCGTCAATAGCCGGCCCGGGACCATCGAACATCTCATTGTCTATCGGATCGGGGGTAAAGAAAGGCAGGGTGTCGGAGCCATCGTCTAGAGTCGCGCGAAGTGCCTGTTGGGAAGAACCGGAGGCACCGCTGGGTGCAGGGAATGGAGATCCCTTCGGCGGCGGCGGAGCGGTGTATGAGCCCGTGCTGAAGGCCTCGTGGTTGTTCCATGCACTCTTCACGTCAGCCTCGAATGGTTTTCTCGCTCGTAGCGTAGTACTCGTCAAAAAAGTACTTGGTGAGGCCCACTTTGACTTCAGAACACGCCCCGCTTCCTCGGACATGTCCTTGCTGTAACGAGGATACGGTGTGTCGTTGGCCTTGCGCGCGCTGCTTTGAGCAGGCCGGAAGGGGATAGCTATCGCGGGATCATTTTCAATGGTTTTGCGACGCTTCTCGGCCGACGAGGAGTGAATCGTGCTGTCTGGCTGCGATCGCTTGTTAAGCGCCGAGGTGTCAGAAGAGTCATCTTTGATGTTATGCGGATGTAACTGGGGTGATGAGAATTGGCCGAAACGGAAGTCGTGGGACGACCGATTTGTAGGGGCTTCAGCGGTCTTAAATGAGGAAAGCGCCTCGTTGACCATTTGCACCTTGCGAATCATATCCCGTGGAAAGGTCTCCTTCTGCCCAAGGTGACTGAGAACAGGATCGGCCTTCTGCTCACGAGTAAGGTGGTACCATGAACCCCATCCATCGAAGAGCGTGCTTGACGAGGTAGCATCTTCAAAATCAATCGTGCACAGACCGAACCAGAAGGATCGTGTGAAGATTTTGGCTTGCCAGGGCAAATCGTTGTAGGTGGTTTTGAATCTGATGGGGTGCTTCGCGTGTGGAAGGACAGTGCCTTCCTCAGCACCATACAGATCTTCGTGAGTGGCTTTCAGTCGCATGACAAGGTGCTGGAGTATCCGAAACCGTACGTAGCCTGCAATAGCTTCCTGCGTAGTTGTGATGAGGTGAGCGACTTCAGGATTAATAGACTTGCAATCCACAAGTTTGCGGAATTCGGGACTTTGGTCGAGCCAGTCCACTGCAACGGCCACGCCGTTGAAAAGATTCTTGATGCCGGCAACAAGAGATGAAGCCGCATGGCCAATTCTACTACGTTCGTCGTCATCAAGGACCTCGTACGGTCGGCCGTGGACGGAGTGAGATGACGACATCATTTGACCTTGTGATTGACTGAGAATATCTGCCAGCGCTCTCTCCCCGACTAACATGGCGAAAGCGTCCCGAACCAGATCGCCCTTTCGGCAAGAAAAGGCAATTCTGTACGCAACTTCCGGGTTGTTCTGCACGAACTGGGAGTTTCCTGGGCTGTTAAGCCAGTCCACAATGTACCAGTTCACGAATAGTAAATCAGCACACCCGAAATGCTGAATAGTCGCAAAATATGTCCACATCTTGCATGCAGAGTCGAGCTTGGGATTGATTGCATGGGCTGCATTGAGCAATCGCTCCAAGCTCGACCTTTGCCTAATTGGACAGAAGTCGGCGGGAATCGGCACTTTGACCTCCTGAGGGCCCTTCATGGCCGTAGCAAGGGTGCTGTAGTATGGGTTGCTGGCAGTATCGAATTCGTCAACCCCTGCGACTGTAGCAGGAGACAGGTCGTATTGCGACTGTGCTAGATGCCATATTCTCAAGCCCCAGGCGCAACTCAAGCCCATCATGAGACTCGCAGCCTCGTCACCCTCTTCGGGTGGCTGCAGGTTGATGTGGTACTTGATTTGAGCTCTCGTAGCAGCACTGAGACTGTTGTATGCATCCAACTTTTTGAACTTCTTCTCAGTTCGAATGCAGACATTAGGTCTGAAGAGGTCATTGATTTTGGCAGACTTGAGATCCTTAAGAACGCCACTGGAGACGAGGTGTATAGTATTGAAGTGCTTGAAGATACGGTCGTAGTCTTCTTTGTCCTGATCGGGCACTCGAGGTGGAATCCCAAGGTAGACCGCGGTGTCGAAGTCGGGATCGCGAATAGGTGGGAACTCATTACTGAGGCGGAAGGGGAGATGCCTGTTCATTTCTTCCACAGGATTGTGCTTTCGTATCACCGGATCGATGTTATGACGACCATCTGGGCGAAAATGATCATCGCCTTGCGGTTTCGGACTGGTCCAATATTTCCGCTTCGGTTGCGTGCCTTCACTGACTTCGTTGAGACGCTCGGTGAGTTCTTCGGCAAAGGGTGACTTTCTGCCACTCTCCTCCTCGTCCGTGGCTTTCATTGTCGAGGCTGATGCACTTGTAGCAGGAAATGTGGTGTCAGGGCGGTCGCTGGGCTGTTGAAGGCTGTCCATTTCTCCTCGTACCTTGCCGTTGACAACTTCGGCTTGGTGGTCGGGCATGACGATGGCCTAATCGAAAGAGTCCTGCTGCATGTACGACGCTCCGTAAAGTGCCCTCGAGGCGGTCTGCACACTTGTCCGCTGACTCAATGCATCAGGCTAGGGCGGGCTTCATGCCACGATGATACCTTATGTGTCAAGCACACTTCGTTGTATGGATATGATAAGTGGCTAAGTTCGTGTTGAGATGATGTGCCGCTAGCACCAATGAAATGAGACTGATGACAAGAAGAAAAGTGTTTTGTGTCGACGTGGTCATAACTTATCGAAGGTCTGATTTACGACCGATCGTCCTGCGCTGTTGCCTTGCGAGCTGGCCAGTCGGATCAGAATCCGCACTGCGGGGCGAGAAGGAACGCCTTTTGTGGAGAAGTAACGCACAACTTGCCCACAAGTATGCACTCAGCTGGCAGGTGCTCTGGGAGTCAGGGAAGTCAATATCTGCGATCCGGACCGTTTAGCACTTGCATCGAGCTTGCTCGCGAAGGCTCGCTGCACTCGCTGCACTCCTCGACAAAAGCCTCCCTAGCACTCTGTTCCGTCGGATTTCCTGAAGAGAGCCTTCTCAAAGGCCTCACTTCAGACTCACTGCGGCTTGAGAATTGCCCCTACCGCAGAATTGATCGTCTTGACGAGAGAGGGCTCCGACAAGGGTGGACCCATCAACCACATTTTGAGAACATGTCGAATTGGTAAGTGACGCTGATTATACAAAGTCCCGAATGCAACCTGTACGCCCTGCTCAGTGTACGAATAGTGCTTGTTCCTCGTCCTCAGCCTATGCACTTGCCCCAAGCAGGAAGCCCACAGCCAAAGCCAACGAACAGGTAGAGTAAGAAAATGACCACGACGATGAGCAACGCCATGACTCGAACATTCTTCCACCACATCTGCCGCCGAAGACCACGGCTTCTTACGCGGAAGTCTCGAGCACTGCCTCCTAGTCGGTCGGTCTTGTCGACAAGGAGGTCAATCCGTTCGCCACGTTCCAGTACGCGCTCGATATTCTCCGTCATGATATCTTTGACACTGTCAATCTCACGACGAGCATTCGTCAACGAATCGCTGGGCGGTCCCACGTTGTACTGCTGCAGCATCGACTTCAGTTGGGTGTTGAACGCCGCAGACCCGTATGCCGGCAGAGACTGGAAGTTGGTGTCTTCTGGCGGGTATTTGTCCAGGAATTTCTTCTTCATATCGAGCAGGAAGGCAAACGGCACCCGTCTTCCAAGTTCAGCCTGTGCGACCACCAAGTATGTGACAGCAGCGTGACTGCTGATTTGTTCATCTGGGGCGTTTGACGATGAGGACGGCGAGTCTGCGATGTAGTGTACGAAGAGCTTGTCGTGCGTATAGGTAAGCTTCGCTGGTGTCGAGTGGGATATCTTAGGCAGGATGACCGAGGCCAGCGAGCATGCGGAGGCTGCGGAGGTCCCAGGCGACGTGTGCTCTGTCAGTATCGTGGTCTCGTGGGCTATACATGCACTGCAGTGTGTTAGTCCCGCTTGATGACCTTGACGGGGACGTCCTTACTAGAGCATCTGCGTTGGTGGCGATGAACCTGATGCCATGTTGACGACTAGAAATTTGTGAAATATGGATCGCGATAGATAGGGTGTCGCGTCGCTACAAGTTCAGCCTGCAGCAACTGCAATGAATGCTGGAAGTGTAAAACAGTGTGCAGCAACAAGTTCATTTGAGGCGAGGAAGCGGCGCTTGAGGATCCAACAACAACTTAAAGACAGAAACAATGACATCAGACTTGGCTCAGTCACGTGACTATACAGATTGCATCGCGAGTGCCAGTGTCTTGACCTCACCGCAGTTGCCAGTGCTATACAGAGGTGGGCTGTCCTGTTCTCGTGGTGTATGACCATGAAGACACATCAATTCACACATGATAAGTCGTGCTTGTTGTTGACAAAATGACTGTGCTCTGAACAGGAGCCCTGATTGACCTATACACATAGGAAGCGCTAAAAAAAGACACAGGTCCTCTCTCTCATACGTCTTACTTCGAGCAACAACGTCTCCGTTTGCTCGCCTGTAGAAGATACCAGGTCGACGGCCAAGTATGCGCTTCTCGGGTCGTGGTGGACAGGTCTGAAGGTAACTGTGAAGGCTCATGCTATTGACCACAGCAGTCCAGAGCACTCCAACATGTGAGAAAGCGAAACGGGCGAGATCGATGTCACCTTTCCCTGTCATGAGTCGAACAGACGCTGTAAAGTACCTAACGCTACATGTGCTGGTACAGTAAGTGTGCTTCAGCGTCTGGCATCGAAACGCCGTCGATGAAAATCCCTCGAAACGCTGTCTTGGCAATTGTCTCTTTCTTTGCGTCCACTCTCCTTCGCCGGCTCGCAGGTTCCTGGGCAAGGGTGGCTGGAAAGCCAGCCCTGGATTTCTACGCCATTGTCTTCTATTCACCAGCAGGACAGCTCCACTTTACTGCCCAAATAAGCCAAGACTCGACCTCATCCCGCTCCGCTATGCTTCTCTTGGCCGGCGGAATCGCTCACTTGCCCATTCAGCGGCGAAGATGAATAGGAATTTCGTTTGCTTCGACGACAATACCAATCAAGGGGGCTGGGAGGTTCAAGATGTTATTCTCGACTAGCAGCGATGTCTTGCATCCTCTTTTGCACTCTACTAACTTCTCAACCATCTTCTTCATCTTCTTCAGAACCACAACTTTCTTGTTGCAACCACTGCGTACTTGGATTCTTCATAATCTGCCTATCGTCTGCAGTCTTGCATCCTCGCATTGATACTCTTGTCGCTGGCGACGAACATCAACCTCGCTTTCAAGCGCTAATTTCTAATCACTCACACAACATGTCTGATAACGTTGACAGCCGGACTGTCAATGCACTGACGAATGATTTCAACGAAGAGACACCCTTGATCGCACTGTTCAAGAAGAGCTTCCGCAAAGCTGGACTCACAAGCCAAAGCTTCCGCATCGACCCGTTCGCATTCAACAAGATGGAGCAGTGGTATGAAGCTGAAGTGGCCGCAGATGATTTGGATGATGACGATGGTAAGTTAGAATGACACACAGAGTCCGCCCTGGTCGGATCTCAGATTGTGCTGACCAGTATGCGTCCGCAGTCGAGTCCGCGCAACCCAGCCCAACCGCTGCTTTGTTCGAGGCTCTGGGCGTCTTCACACCCAAACCATCCGACGGGGAAGACTCCAGCTCTAGTCCAATTCCTCTTGCTCCTTGGAATGCCCACTCATTCAACCCCGACTTCGACGATCTCAGCTCTGGATCCCGCCACAGCGTTCCCTACAGCAACACCTCCATCGGCAACGACTCTAAGGAGTCTGTCCTCTCTGGATCAGACAAGGAGAACTCTGACCCATCTTGTGGCAATCCACCCATCCCATCGTCAGCAGATGACTTCAAGCTCAATTCGGCCGATCCTGCGCTCCACAGTTCAGACAGTACCATCCCCGATCCCGATCTTCCAACCGCAAACGTCGACTACTTGTATCAGGAACCTTCCTTCGAGCATGCTGTCGACCCAGTCATGCCATCACCTCTACCTAATGCCAACCTCCGCCAGCCTCCAGTCTGGAGCCCGATCGTCGATCGTCGTCTTTCGAAAGCTCTAGGTCAAGAAGCTTATCTCTCCGTTCATGAACTCCAGAAGAAGCTATCTCAGGACTCACTCCGCTCAAAACGCCCCAAGAAGCGCTCGGCTAACGAGTGTCGTACTCCGCGAGAGACTTCCGCTGAGAAGCGAGCAAGGAAAGGTCTCTGCACTGCGCTGATCCATCACATCGACGAGCAACTTGCTGCCAATCAACAGCGTGGTTCTCCTCATGCTCCATCATATTCACCAATCAGCAACAACCAAGACGCGGTTCGTCCACCTTCCGATCGACCAGCTACCAACAGCCAAGATAGAGCTACTGCTCCCTCTGAGTCTCCATCCATAGTTAGACCAGCACCTCCGGACTCATCGGTCTTTCATTCCAAAGCTTCTCCCAGACCAGCAGGCTCTCCTCTCACTCCAGACAAAGACCTTGCCCGGCCTGCCGCACCTGGCTACTCTACTATCTTCGTTCCTGTCGCTGAGGCGTACAAAGCATATCCCGGTCAATTCGTCGCTGTGACTGACGAGTTCCTCGGTCGTCAAGGTCTTCAACCCCAGAAGTTCACTTTCCCAGAAGGAGTCTGTAATCGCAACGCCAATGGCAGCTACACCAACTCCCGGATGATCGAAGCGCGTCCTGCCTACCGCCTCGACTACTCTGCTCGCTTCCGCTCTGGAAGATTCCGCAAGACGACGAAGAGGGAGGAAGATATGTACGCCATCCTCGAAGCAAAGACAATGCATGCCTTTGGCGTCCGAATCGACGACAGTAGGATCTCCCTTATGCGCGCTCGTATCCATCACGAGGCTTCGCAGGCTCGTATCATTGGGTGCAGTGCTGGCGAGTATCGCTACTACGACGGTCATCTCACCATCGAGGACTACATCATCAACGGCGTCTGTGTCTGCTGGGAGCGCTGTGCTTGCTCGGCTGTCTGCACCCGCTATCCAGACATGCTGTGCCCATGCAGCGAGCACACTACTATGGACGAGAACTAGAGCGGAAAGCATCCACGATGTGGCGAATTTAAGGAGGTTTATTGGCTAGGGAGGACTCTGGGTTGCTTTTGCTGGATGGCTGACTTTTGTGAATGTGCGACGATTTTACTGGTTCGGGAGGACTCTGGCGGACTTTTCTGGCGATTGCTTGAGCTGGCGGAAAGTTTACCATGGACTGGCTTTCACAACTACCTTAAGCATTTGCGGCTCAAATTGCCTTCAGGAGTCCTCCAGCATAACAATCAATATTGTGAAGTTGAGCTGAAATATGGTTCTGCAAATTCACAAACAACACATGTCAGTCATAATTCGCTCGTTATATACATTATACGTGTCCATCAGTACCTTGTACTTATCCTGGCCAGAGTCCCCCTCGCACGAATGTTCTTTCTGCATCTCATATCACGACACAACCTCATGCATGATACGGAGATCTCCATCTAACGCTTCTGCAAGCGATTCGCATGGGCCCCGAGGAATCCCCTTCTATCTGGACTCTTCAGACAAATCAAACGACATGGCCTTCCAGCCAAGAGCCCCAGAGAGCTGCCTCGCACCGAAGACCGCAGACCACGAGGCTTTCCTCAAAACCTTGCAAGCCGCGCTCGATGAGGCCATTCAGAAGCGACAACGCATCGAGATCGATCTAGGAACTTCGGCTGATAAAGCCAATCTTGCAGAGAAGGCGAAGTATTACGAGCAAAGAATCGAGAAATTAAAGGACTGGATGTCGTTCGGACCGAAGACTGCCGACCTCGCAGATGTGAAGCAAGAGGGTGCAGCTGACAGGATGGCCAGGGCGATCGAGATAACAGATCTTCGGCAGAAACTCGCAGCTGAGAAGGAAGCGAACCAGGCAATCGTTTACAGGTCTGAACGGCATCGGCTAGAAGTGAGCATGTTGAGGGACACCTTGCAAGTCAAGACCGCCGAAGGCGAGCGTCACCAAGAGAATGCCCGTTTGCTGGAGAATGCCTCACAGGACATGCATACGAAGATACAGGAGCAGCAGGCAGAACTCCAGCACCAAAAGGATGAAATTGAGGCGCAGAAAGCACAATTGGCTGAGGCAGGTAAGCAGGCCTGGGAATGGGAATGCAAATACCGAGAGGTTGTTCGCCCCGAGGAGGAAGCCCGCTACATGGAGAATGCGCCTCAGTATACACGTGGGAACATACAGCCGCTCCAAGCAGAACTCCAGCGCCAAAAGGATGAACTTAAGGCGCAGAAAGCACAACTGGCTGCAGCGAACAAGCTGGCCTGGCAAATGGAATGCAAATACCGAGAGGCGGCTGATGCTCTGTCCAGCGAGCGCGAGCACGCTAAAGTCAACTACAACGTTCTATGGACCAAGATCAGAGGGCTTGAGGTCGAGAATCACAAAGTCACTGAGAAAGCCAGCACCACAGAGAAGTCTCTGTCTGCGAAGGCCACTAGTTTCGAGGTCGCGGTTATCAAGGCCTCCGGCAAAGCTGAAGACCTGGGAAGGGAGCTCGAGGAAGTAAAGCAAGCGAAGAATCTCGAGATCAACGCGCTTAAGAATCTAGAACGTGACCTCACCGATGAGATCAGAACGCTCGTGCACGAAAAGGAGGAGTCTGATCTCATCAGATCCGAGTTGACGACGAAAGTTGCCATGCTCGAGCCTGAGCTCGCGAAATGCCGATTTCGCGTCGACAGCCTCGAGCGCGAGAAGGGAGCCGTCAATGTAGCATCCAATTTCATGGAATCCCAATTGGAAGTCAAGGTTAGCCTTCTCGAGTCCCAGGCGCGGAGCTCCGTCTCGCCCAAGGTCGGATCGAAACACTCGAGCACGAAAAGGAAGAGTCCGAGCGTACCAAGTCTGAAGTGGCGCAAAAGGTCACCGATCTCGAAGACCAGGTCACATTGCTTAAGGACGTCGAAGTTGAGAGTATCCGGCGATTTGAAGATGCAGAACGCCTCAGGAACAAACTGAGGGACACGAAGCTCGAACTGGAGGCATCCCATCGCAAAGAAACCGAATTGGCGCAGAAGGTTTCCGAACTCGTGCCCCAGATCGCAGACCTCGAGCATATCCGCGTTCAGCTCATTGAGACCCATGAGCGCGAAAGGAAAGACTCCAGTAACTTTAGCTCTAGTATGGGGCGAAGGATTGCCAATCTCGAACACCAGCTGAGAGTATCGAATGGCAACAACGCCAAACTGGCGGCGAGGGTCAGGGAACTTGGATCGCTATTGATCGATGTCCAAGGAGAGCTTGACACCACAAAGCAGCAGAGGGAAGCCCTTCAAGGAGATGTGCTCGAGCTCGACACGCTAAGGACGCACATGAACGACTGTGAGACGAAGTTCCAGAACATGCAAGCCGAGAAGGCTCAGCTCTCGAACAAGTTGGATGATTTAGTGCGTCAGCTGAACAACACGAGGCAGCAAAACGACGCCGATGTCGCAGCACTACAAGACAGAGAGCGCACACTTGCCATGAAGCTCACCGCATTGATTGCCGAAAAGGAGCAACGCGAGCGTGTCGGCGCCGACCTCGCGGTGCAAATCACCAAACTCTCCCAACAACTGACCGCACAACAAAAGAAGAACGCAAGCTTGTTAGACGGCCACGCCAAAGAGAAGAAGGCGCTCGAGCGCTCCATCGACAAGCGGACGACGGAGATCAACGACCTGATGGCCTCTAACTGTAAGGAGATCGCAGAGCTCAAGCAAAGCGGACGAGATCTGCGTGAGAGCATCTCGTCCCTCGAGAAGAAGAACGCTATGCTTGTTGAGAGGCTCATGACAGGAGGCAGGCAGAGCGCAGCTCGAATAGGCGAGCTTCTCGACGTGCTGAGGTTGCGGGAGAAGGAGGCGGAAACACTGCGCGACGAGCTGGACCAGAAGAAGAAGGATGTGGAAAATATGTTGACGGATATGGATTGGCTGGCCGAAGAGGGTGGATACAAGAGCGACAAGATCAAGTCACTTGAAAAGGAGAACCTGGAGCTACATGAGAAGATCAGTATTCTGAAGGACGATTGGGTGGAGTCTGAGGATGAATTTGCCGAGAGCAAAAAGGTTGAGGAAAATTGATGAATTGGATCAGAGGATGTGTGTAGTGAGATGCTTAACAATGCCACTCTCCAAGCCTTGCATCCCAGGTCTTCTCCATACAACGCACTCAGTAGCTCGTATCATCAAGATCAGTGCTGCAAGAAATCTGCTTCTGCTCCTCCAACAGCTTCAAAGTCTCCTCACATTTCTGCTTGATGCTCTCGTAGCAATCTTTGCCAATGACGAGGCGGTGAGGGACAGGCTTGCCGTTGGCTTCGGTAAGTGTATCAACAATCACCTTTGCTCCCTTTTGGGTGTCTCCGGGCTGCTTTCCGTTATACCAATCCATGAGCTCCTCGCCTTTACGAACAGCGCTTCCATCGTAGTCGGCGATACGGCCTTGGAAGTCACCTTTTGCCTTGCCTACGAGGAAGTTGGAGCGAAAGTAGCCTGCTTCGACGCAGCACCTGAACTATGTCAGCGATCTCACGAGCTCGTAAAAGCTCAGACAGCGACCTTACACCTTGATACCGAACTCCTTCATCTCAAGCGTCATTGATTCAGACAACCCGCTCAGACACCACTTGCTAGCGCAGTACAACCCGACACCAGCATATCCTCGCCAGGCGCCGACGCTGCTAAGGTTCGCGACCACACCAGATCGCACCTTGCGCAAATAAGGAAAGAAAGCTCGGTTTACGTTCAAAACTCCAAAGACGTTTGTATCGAATTGAGCCTGCGTCTCCTCAGGCGTGAGCTCTTCAAGACCTCCGACTTGGCTGAATCCTGCATTGTTGATCAGGTAGTCGATGCGTCCGTGGATGTTGAAGGCCTCCTCGGCGATCTTCTTCAGCTCGGGCAGTGGCATGGTGACATCGAGGGCAAGCGTTGCTGCGCCGGCATCCTTGAGGTCTGTGATCTTGGCGGGATTGCGAGCGGTGGCGATGACAGCGAAGCCTCGACTGAGTGCTTCCTTGACTAGTGCGGCGCCGAAGCCCGAGGAGCAGCCGGTGATGAGCCAGACTTTTGCAGACATGGCGTAGTGTTGGCAAGACTGTGGTGTACAGTGGTCCGGTTGACGGGGACGAAGTGCTACGGAACTTGTGATCAAACTTATGGTGAATTGTCGAGCGCAATTTAGTGACCAACGACTCAAGACAAGGCAAGCCTATATATGTTCGAGTCGTACAAGTGTACCTACCTGCTCAAAGACCCTATGCCAAGCATTCGCGTTACCGTCTAGCTTGCGAAGCTGGCAAGATGCCCAGTCTGGAACTCGTCTTTGTGGGTGACCTCCACCTGACTCATGCATTTGCATGTCGCAGCGAGTGTCGTGACGCAATCATGCCCTGCATTGTCGCTCCATGTTCCTGGGCCGGCGACGAAGCAGACGGCGATAGTATTGTGTAAGAGTCAACGGGAGCCGGAGCGGAAAGCAATACGAGCTTGGCGTGCGGCCGCACCGCGCCTGGCTAACCTCTAATGACCAGTGGGTCGTTAAAGCACCTGCTTAATGTGTGCTGGTTCTTGTCCAGACCAGGCAAAGACTTCTCGTTTGCCTTTGAGACTCGTCGTTGGCCCGGTACTGTATGCTTCGTGCTAGGCTTTGGGTTTCTAGGACATGGAATTGACGACATCTCATAAAGCCGGGTGCGTTGCCGTAACGGCCGAGAGTCAGTATCGCAGTCACATCACTCGCTACATGACGAGTCGTCGAAGATGAGTGACGGTAGCTATACGATGGGAAAGAGACCTAGGATGCGGCGGGATACACATGGTGCAAACTACGCGCTGTGACGGAGGGCAAGAATAGCCAGAGACAACAAGCTGGCTAGTTCGGAGCAAAGCGTGAGTCGAGTCATAGAATCACAAGGCTGCGGTTGTTATGAATCGCAAGGCTTGCTTGCTCTTTCGACGTCATTTTCAATATTTTGCGTGTTGAAGCGCAACAACTGCGACTGGGTGTCGAGCATTGGTTGCACGAACTCTCGAGCAAGAGCGTCTGACCGGCAACTGTCACTCAAGCGATGTCATGACAGATCGCCGCCGGGTCAATGGGCCCGCAGGAGGGACGCAGCCTCTCGTACCAGTCCCGCTGCCAACGCATAGAACACAACGAAGTCGAAGACCTGACCAACTGCGAAACATCTGTACGCGTTTCACCGCGTCAAAATCTGCTCAAGCTAACGATGAACAGTTTTACATACTGGCACGATACCAGCTGCCAGCGGGTCTGCCTACTATGAACTCGAAGCACCTTCCCAGGCGTCAACTTCTCCGCAGCCAAGAGTAAAATTGTCGTGTGCAGTACATGGGCCGAAGCCATTGACTCGCAACGCCAGCTTCTCACCTAATTTGCAACTGAGCGCCGCTGTCAAGTATGCGCCGTTCGCAACGAGGCTTCGTCGTGGCTACATCCGCGATTCCACCGAGCGTGATCTGGGTATTCATCTCGAGAATGCGTTGAAGGGTCTGATTATACCAGACCGTTGGCCGAAAAGCTCTATCGAGGTCTCAGTATTGGTTCTCGAGGGAGAAGATAACGAGGATCTGATATCTGGACAGCCACTTGGAAGTGTGGCGGGTCAGATAGGACTAATGAACATACTGGCGGGTTGCATTACTGTGGCCACAGCAGCATTGCTTGATGCAAAAATTGACTGCCTAGATGTCATGGCTGGAGGCGTGGCTGCTGTCGTGGCTATGAATGGCGCAGAGGAAAAGATCCTTGATCCCTCACCCGCAGAGCATGAGTACATGAGGTCAGCATGCGTGGTTGGATATCTGCCGAACAGGGATGAGGTTACCGAAGTCTGGACTACAGGCGCTATCATGGAACAGGGCAACGACGGAAACAAGTTCGACGACGTCGTGGACAGTGCTGTCAGTGCGGCCAAGGCCACAGCATCGATTTTGATGGAGGTCCTGATCGAGTCCGCCAAAACCCACATCAAGACCTCATCGAGCGAAGCAAATAGCATTCCCAAATCGAAGCGACAGTCAACGATGAATGACATCGAGATGAAGACCTGATAAGAGCACGCAATACCAAGTTTCCTCGCCCCTCGATAAGCCTCCACGTTCCCGAGTGAAGTCGAAGAACGGACCTGAATCCCATTCATTGCTTGTATTCACTGTCAACGATCTTCTTTGTGGTACACGACTATGTAAGTCCCGATTGCCACTTTCCGATGTCACATTTTGTCTTCAACTTCTTCCTCTTACCCCGATCGTACAATTCCTAGATTTCGCGAGAACGAACCAAGCGTAACATCGTCGTCGATTGAGACCGTCAACATGTCGAAGCCTGTCAGCGGGGTTGCTATCTTCCTGCATCAATGCTTGACATTTTCCGACTGCAAGGTAAGTCCATACGGTGTCCTTAGAAGTTGAATGTGTTTGACACACGCAGGTCAACTACGATGCCGTTGGCACAGCTCTGAACATCAGTGCCGATGCCGCCAGCAAGCGCATGAGTAGACTCAAGGATCGCATCAAGAAGTCTGGCAACAATGCAGCCAGCAAGTCCTGGTCCGGCGAGCTTGACGCTGATGGCACCTTTCTCTTCCAGTGCATCACTTCGTCAGAGTGCAAGGTCAGTTCTGAAGTTCGAGTTTCCCACATCTGCAGCGCTGAATTTGTGCAGATTGATTACGGCAAGGTCGGTGCTGCTCTCAACCCACGCCTTTCAGCTGGCGCTACCGCCAAGCGCTTCAGTCGTTTGAAGACCAAATATGCGCCTGCAGAGTCTGCCCCAGCCGCTGCTCCAAAATCGAAGACCCAGACTCCCAAGGTCTCGGGCTTGCCTCGTTCAGTCAAGCGGAAGTCTGATGATCACGAAACGGAATCCGACGAGGAAGATACCGAGAAACCAAAGAAGAAGACGGCCAAGACAGATGCACCTGTTAAGAGGGAGGAAGATTACGAAGCTGAGTCTGACCTTGACAAGAGTCTTGTGCTCCCTGGAGGCGCGAAGCGTCAGACTCGGGCTCGCACTACTGATTAGTAAGTTCAAATACCCGAATCATGTGCAGCCTCCTACACAATAACGACAATTCCTTGCTGACAATACGGCGCTTCAGCAAACGTCTTCTGGAGCACTCTGACGAGTCTGACGAGGAGTCATCCCGCATTCCTGCCACCGATGGTCCTGGTTCCAGTGACGACTACAACGACACCGATTCAGATCAGAGTTTCAATGGCTTCAGCGATACCAACTGGTCCGAGAGTGAGGATGACGTCGCGCCACCAAAGACTCCTCGTGCCAAAAAGCCCAGCATGCTACCGACACCCGCAAAGACCCTGGAGAGCACAGTATCAGCAAAGACTAGCCTTCCTGCCGTCGTGTCTCCCGAGACTCCAACAAAACTCTCGACCACCGTGACCTCCACACAGAGAAGCTCCACTCGCATCCCCAAAGTGTCACTACTTACACCTGTGGGCCTGTCCGGACTTCCCGTCCTAAGGACCTATGCTTCCGGCGACGCGAGTCAATCCCCGCCACGCCATGTCAGATCTGTATCTGCATCTCCTGGCGCTGGTGAACACGTCTCCAACAGTACTCAAGATGCTGCGCTTCAAGAAGCTGTCGCGCTTGAGGCACGAGAGCGCTCCACAAGTGTCGAAACTCAATGGGAAGACACCGTTGAAAGCTTTGAAGACGTCATTCCAAGCATCGAGGACGTGATCCCAAGCATTGAATCACCCCATGGCCAGCTCAAGGACGTTCCTAGTAAGCACCCACTCTACGGAACTGGGTTTGACTAACCTTGATAGGTGGCGGTCTGCTTACCCGCGTTGCAAAGTGGTGGAAATAAAACTGAAATCATGGAGGACGTCAGAACGTTGACTCAATTGGTCTCTTCGCCCGTCATGATCGTCGTCAGCATGGCGTTTACATTCTCTTATCCCCTGCTTAAGGGGCTTCTGAGTAAGGAACGGATGCGTCAACATCCATGGACGAGCTTGAGTAATTTCATTAAGGCTCCCCAGTCCATGCTGATATGGACGCCGAGATGACGACGGAACAACAGCAGTGCTTGAGCGAGAAGGGCCACTTCAGGGGGTGTAGTCGAGATGGCCAAGGCTCCCAACTCGTTGGACCCATCGCGGCGACGCAATAAATGTTTGCAGGAACGGCCGATTGATGATCGCAAGGGCGCAAATAGCAGCTGCACGCTTCAGCATCAAACAAAAATAATCTACCATCCAGTTCGCATCGCATTTCCTTTAGGTGCAGGTGCATGACAAGAATTCGCAAACAGAAACACACGCCCTGTCCTCGAGTGCCGTGAAGGGCAAATCGCTTGCATGATCATCCCGTGCAGCTTTCCGCTGTAGGGTTACTGCCGGTGGCATCCCAAGCTGCATCTGAAGAGTGCTGAAAAGCCACACACGTGACATCAAGCACTCCAAACCTTGGAAAGCACGAGTCGTGCGAGAGGATGACCTAATTCCTGACGGGCCAGCCAGCTTGATGATCGACTGCAAGCCACATCGCTTGCACATTTGTCAATTTGACACGCGCTGCCTTCGTGTCTGATAAGCAAGCAGACTTTTTCATTAGAGCCACGGCCGCCATGCAACGACGTGCATTGTTGATATCTCGACCTCGTATGCTGTGACGTTGAGCATAGGGCGGGGTTAATCATTGAGCCTCAAAAGAACCAGGTCGATTACTAAGGTCTCCCAGCCCAGCAGGTTAGGGGTATCTTCGGTTGTGCTATACGGCAGAGTTTAATTTGCAATGGCTGCAGGTCCGGGAGTTGCAAATGCTTCTTTCGACACCCATGTCGCTGTTGCATTTTATTCAACAACATGAGATTGCGCTACACGACGAAGATGGAAGTCCCACAACTTCCACAACGACACTATGTCGGACACGAGCAGCCCTACAAAGGACAACACCACCAGGACATCGGCTTGGTCTGAATCAAGACCAAAGTTTGTCTTCGTAGAAGGACGAGCCAAGAGTCTGTCGCAACGGGATAGAGCACTACTTAACAGTGAAGTACGTGCTCATGCCGCTTTTGTCAGTCACAACAGATCAGACTCGGGCGGCAACTCTCGATCTGCATCACCTGCGAATGCATCCAAACGTCAAGCTGGAATCAGATCAAAGATTGCGCCACGACTCCATTCGGTTTCCCCAGACGTCCCTGACAGGAAGAAGCGAAGACGTTCGCAGCAACGCCAGGATGCGGCGGCAGCTCCTCAGCGGCCGGACTCTGTCTACGACAGGACAGAACTGTACAAGATAGTTCCGTATTGGATAGAGCACGAATCGATGGAAGCCCTGGACTTCAGTAAGTGCTGTCCCTCTTAGCTTTTCCCATTGGCTGACTCGCTTCCACAGTGCTCAGTGTGATGGATCCAGCCCACAGCGGCTTTTGCAGCCTGTTCAATATCGCCAATGTCGACAAGATCATGCTGGAATTCATGTCCGATGACTTGTTCTTCCATAGCTTCATTGCTTTTGTCGCCTACTTTATGGGACAGGCGCGAAATCCAGGCTCGTCATCTTCGGAGCATGTCTTCAGCCAGCGAGGCCACGCTCTTCGCCATCTCAACAAAGCCATCCAATCTTTACAGCTCGAAGAAGCTCCGTTACAGGCTTCGCCTAACGATCTCACCATATCCGCCATTGTTTACCTGGCATTGCTGGAACAGCTTCTGGGCAACGATGACGGTCACACGTTACACGCAACAAACCTCAGCCATATCGTTGCTATGCGAGGAGGTGTTGATGCCATCTCGAACCAGTCAACCAAGACCTTGTTGCTCACATACAATTCGCAGTGGGAGCTAGAGACCGGCATCGAGAGAATCCCAGTGGCGTGGAGTTGCAGTCCGCCGCCTGGATTGTCTGCGTCAGTGAGAGTCTCAGACGAGGACGTGGCGAAGTTGCCGGAAGGTTTTCAACTGCTGGCTATGCAAGGTTATCTGTCACACGATACCCTGGTTTTGCTGGGCCGAGGCGTTGATCTCGGTCTCTCGATGCGCTCGCGAGCGAAAGTTCGTGAGTCAACTGCCGCTCAAGAGCAGCGTCGTCCTCACCACAGCCTCCATGAAGCCTGTCCAGTGCTGAAAGCGGCCGACGATGACGACTCGATGCTGGACAAGGTCATTACTCTAGCCATGATCCTGTTCGCTCATATAACCTTCTTGGAAAAGCGAAGGCCTCAGAAACCGCCAGCATACCAGGCCGCACGGGCTGAGCTCACGAGAATTCTCTCGTCCAACCTAGCCTTCCCCTCACCATGGGGCACTGAGAGCTGCGTGTGGATCTGGTGTTGGCTGCTTGCGATCGACGCATGGCGCGCGGACAGCGGTCCCGCCACCGCGTTACTGCCAGACGGTCACGCACTGCTGCATCAGCTCCTACAACACTGCGAAGGCGCTCTGGAACGTTGGGACCACGCGAAGGGCATAGTTGATCGATTCTTCTGGAGCGACGAGCTGGACAGCTTTTGGCAGCGCCACTGGCAGCAGCTGGTCGGTGCTGCCGGCAGCACCGTTCCAGGCACCTGGCTGGCTAGATGACGAGGTACATTGTTGTTTTCTGCGGAGGCGCAAAAGCGTCGTAGACATTCTCAAAAATCTAATCTCCGCAATAACTAATTTCGGCATCGCACGTGACTTGCAACGAATCGCAACCCTTGCTTCCCCCGCCGCCCCTGCCACTGTAGCCACCCCTGAACATGGTGCAACGACCTCGAAAGAACCACCAAAAACAATTCTCCTTCTGCCTCAAGACTGTTTCACTAGCCGTCCCCGGATGATCTCTGTGCAACGGTCACACAAAACACCACGCGTTTGATCTCACAGAGCATCGTTGATTGACATTGCTTTGTGTCACTTGCCCTGTACTCCGGTAGCCTCACATTCCGCCCACGGACGCCAAAGCAGAGAGCTGGTTTCTTTGTTTTTGCGGTCTTGTCTCTCCTTTGGCAAACGATCTCGTAGCACGACACCATCATCGCGAGCTCAAGAATTAGGACACCGTCTTAATCACACGACTTTCACCCTTCGAAAAGTATTCAATTCACCAATAATTCCGACGTACCAATTCTATTACCCTCGCCTCAAAATCGAAACGCCAGTAATGATGTCAAAGCTCGAGGCCGCCCGCGAGCAATTCAGTGCCCAATACGGACGTTCACACAACACATTGCTGAACTCCATCCCTCAGTCGTTGACTAAACGCACCATATCCGCCGCGGATCGCTTGTCTGCTGCACGCGATCAGCTCGAAGCCGACCTCTCTTCCCTCAACAAGCGGATCGCCATGCCCGAGTCACCACGAGAGGCCCTTGCAGCCGCCAAGGCTCAACTTGCGGACGCCTACAACCATCCATCTCTCAACAAACGAATGGCCATGCCAGAGTCACCGCGCGAAGCGCTCGCTGCTGCTAAAGCCCAACTTGCCGATGCTTATAACCATCCCTCCCTTACCAGGCGTGACGATGATTCCGCACCAACAGGGGGTGTTGCGGACATGCCGACGAGCACCATGCAGAAGACCGTCATTCCTTTAGTCATTGGTATTGTGTAAGTGCCATCATTCTCCCCGACCTCCTCCCGGCCGAGAACCAACCAACTGACATCGCCCGCCAAAATAGCCTAATCCTAATCTTCGGTATCGTCGCCGGCATAATCGTCTACAAGCGTCGGCAGAAGAACAAGGCCGCAGAGAACGGCCAGCATCGTCGCAAAGGTCTCGACATCGAGGATGATGGGGCTGACGAGGACTTTGAGATGGGGGTCGGACCACGCGTGCAGACTGTTCATGGCAACACTGCGAATCGGGCTGGTGGCTGGAGTGACGATGACGACGTTAGCCCGCCGCCACGGGACCGTGCAAGCAGTTTGAGGAAGGAGGGTGGCGCTGGTACTCATGTTCGCGGGCTTGATGACAAGGAGTTTGCTTGATGGTTGCGCATCTGCATCTGCATGTTGGGCGGAGTTTGTGGAGTGAACAGCGGTACTCAGCATCGCGGTGCTGGAGGATATCCTCATCTGGCCGATTTCGATTTTTGGTGACTATCCAGCATGCACTCAGTGGGGAGGCCTCTGAGTCGTCGAGCTCATAGCAAAAAGAAGCATTTACAGCATCCTGGTCACTAGTTTGATCGGTCCTGCTCTAGTTGCTCGGCTCCAAGCCGACCAGCTTCTCGTACTTATGCCTCCACGCCGACTTTCAGTACACCATACTGTGGACTAGCTCCAGCTAAGCCGACCTCCTTCACGTACTCGTCCCAGTGCACAAGCAACTCTCTCAGCTTCTCGCCATGTCTCACAGCTAGATCCGCCGTCTCCCCCGGGTCCTCCTCCAAGTTATATAGCTGCCATTCTCCTGGTCCAAAGGGTGGTGGTATCAGCAACGCCTTCCATTTTCCTTTGCGAATCGCCTGCCGGTCGAAGAGTTCCCAACCATGGACGGCGTCTTCATCGTGGACTTCTTTGTGGACGTCAGGCTGGCTGAGGTGTTTCGCCCATGACTTTCCTCGAATAGGCACTACGTCCCGCCCGCGATATGTTGCACCGGGATGTGCGGTGCCTGCTAGCTCCAATAGGGTTGGGGCGATGTCCATGACCGTGGCAAAAGAGTGATCAATTGCGCCCGGCCGTTGACTAGTCACAGGCGGATACCGCACTATCAGCGGTACTCGAATGCCTCCTTCAGAGCTGAAGCATTTATACAGCCGAGCAGGCGCCGTCGCAGCGGACGCCCAACGTGGACCATACCAGACGTAGCTATTTTTGTTCCCAATATTGGCCAGGCTGTTGTCGTAGTACTTCTCGATATGCTCGAAGATGTTGTTCTCGCCAATCACGGGATGGGCTTCCATCAAGAGGCCTTCGGCGCCGTTGTCGGACATGAAGAGGACGAACGTGTTGTCGAGTTCAGAGGTTTTCCGAAGGTATGAGAGTACGCGGCCGATGTGGGTGTCCATGTTCTGAACCATGGCTGCGTAGGTTTCCATTGTGCGGGATGAGAAGGTCTTCTCGTCTCGGGACAGTGTTGACCATTCTCGTGATAATGGTGTTGTTACTGGAGGGCTGATGACTCCGTGAGGCTGGGCGTGCTCGGGTATGAGCCGAGTCCTTTCAGATTTGTCAGTCTCTGCTGGCGGAGGACCTCTGGGCCGTCGGCGTAGCGCCCGCGGTAGGCAATACGATCGGCCTCCGGGGCCTGCAACGGCCAGTGTGGTGCTGAGAAGGGCAGATACGCGAAGAAAGGTTGTTGCTGTTGTTCTGCGCTGCGATCTTCCAGGAATCCTAGTAATTTGTCCGTGAACGACTTCGATGAGAAGAAGTCCTGGCCAAGGTCTGCGGGACCGAGAGCCTTGTCGTTCTCAGCATAGAAAACCGGTGTCTTAGCAAGGACTCCTGGTATCTTTTCGTCCTTCCTTGCAAGCTGTGGTTCCCATCCGTAATGGTTAGCTGCGCCTGGCAGGAGAGCGAATGAACGATCGAATCCACGCTCGCTTGGCCAATGTTTCCGATCGAGACCAAGGTGCCACTTCCCTGACATCAACGTGAAGTAGCCGGCATCCCTGAGCAGCTCCGGTAGCGCCGCGACTCGTTCATTCAAGTATCCTTCGTAGCCCGGCTGCCCCTTCTGGTACTCCTTGATTGACTCTATCATCGCTCCGACTCCGGCAATATCTGGGAAGCGTCAGTCGTTGATCAATGCAACCCATGGCTCTAATCCGTACGATTGTCAGTGCCGCTGAGGAGCATGGACCTTGTTGGTGAGCAGGCCGCTGCGGCGTGGAAATCTGTGAATCGTACACCATCTTCAGCGAGGCTGTTGAGGTTCGGTGTCTTGATCTCGCTGCCGAAAGCACCCACATCGCTGAATCCTAGATCATCAGCAACGATCACTAGAAAATTCGGCCTCTTCGTCATCCTAGTGGTATTGCTCAGACCCAGCTTGAGCGAATGTATTCAGCAAGTTGTCACAGCTACCGAGCCTGCTGGTCCCGTAGTTCAGGCCCCCGAAATGTTTATAGGTAAGTATTTCGGACGGTGCTTATCAGTATGCGTAGGTCACTAGCATTTCTGCCCAGAATTGCGTGCTCATTTCCGCTATGTCACGCCATTTTGGAGAAGACCTTTGCCCACGTTCGCGTGATTGCAACAGTCAGAAGAGGGAAGTCCTACTGCGCAGATACAGCCAGGATCTCGAAGCATGCTAACGATGCGGTCCAAGGTGGACGGAAGCAGAGATCGTGCTTTTGCGGCAGTTGCAATGAAGACTCAAGAATTGAAGAAAGAAAAACGGAAGAAAGACGTGTCGCGCCTGCCAAGCCTATGGTTGAACTGTCGTCATCTTCAATCAACGTAAGGTGCCCTCCATTCCATCCCATCTATCTGCTCCAGGACCTCCTTGCCGGGTATGTACTCGTCCTACAGGCTGTACTCGCGAGCTTTTGCAAGCCCTTTGCTCCTGTTTCTCCTATTGAGTAGTCTGTATTGCACATTTGCGATGACGGTGTTGACCAAGCTGAAGGATATCAGAGCGACTATGACACTCCAGCCAGTGGGATAGTATGGCGCATCTTCCTGTTGGAACAGTTGACTGCCAACAATTCCAGAGCAGTTCGCCGACATGATGAAGACTGCATGGTAATTGACCTCTCACCAGCGGTGCGTGCATTCAGTGCCATCCAGGAGCCATTGACGGGATCTTTCAGGTTGTTAGTTCACACCAAACATCGCAACATTCAGGATGATATGCTTACGCCAGAAGCTCGAAACCGCGATTCCAAGTGTCAGTGCTGCGAAGCGCGACTTGGCATTGTGAGAGTAGATCAATGTGCGGCTAGCAACAACACAGGCCCACCAGCACAACACTCCTAGCGTCACCAGAGGACCTCGACGTCCCCATCTGTCACTGGACTAGTTGTCAGCCATATATGAGACGGGCTCGAAGGGGCCCGTAGACTTACGCCAAGAATCCCCAGGTCACGGTAAGGATCAGCGAGCACCACTGTCCAATGGACACCATTGCATTGGATCTCAGGCGCCCATACCCATATCCTCTGATCAGAGTTGGTGCATAGTTCCACATAACAGATGACGGTGCCAGTCCAGAGATCGTGAGGAGAACATGTGGTATGAGCCGCCAATTTGTGAAGACAGATTTGAACTCTGCTTTCGAGATGTTATGTTCTGGATGGCGTTTCGACGGGTCATCAAGGAGAACCCTCTGGAGCAGAATTGTCTTCTCACGTTCGTTGAAATACTGTAGCTTTGCCAGCCACGGCACAGGACGGAGTGGGCTCAGCGGAAACAGGGATGTAAAGATGCATCCAACGAGTATCGTGAAAAGCCCCTCCAGGAGAAAGAGCCAGAACCAGCCAGCGCGACCACCAATACCTCGCATATGAAGGACTGCGTACGCGAGAAGGCCGCTGATTGCCTGTGCAGACTGATTGCCGATGAAGAACCAAGAGAAGCGCTTGCTGGTCTCGTCTCTCTTGTAGAACCTAGTGATGGTATACAGCCCTGCTGGGATGAAGCCGCTTTCTGCGCAGAAGGACGTGGTCAGCACCTAACACCACAGCGACGCGTCATGGTAACTCCTTTATCTTACCCGTGAGACCGAGCAGAAGTCTGGTAACCATAAATGCAGCAACCCCTTTCTGGAACGCCTGGAAAGTTGCAACGAATCCCCATGCAATGATCTGGACGCCGATCCATTTGGCTGGCCCGACTCGGTATAGGATGAAGTTACTGGGAACCTCGAGGAGAACAATGCCCAACGACAAGAGCTGTTGCCCAATGTTGAACTGATTCTGTGTGATGCCCACATCCCGGAAGAAGAAGTCTGTCAAAGCATTTCCGATGTTGCCACGATCGAGTTGCAACGCAAAGAACGCCATCATCAGTAGCGGCATCACAATACTGTCGAGCTTTCTGACGACGCGTTTCTCTTCATCTGGGGTCCAATAAGGCTGCTCAGGTTCAGATACAGAGTCTGGCGTTGTGGGTGCTTTCTCGGCGGCATCGGTCCTTGAGGGCTGCTTTGTGATATCCATGATGGCTATTTCCCCTGTGAATGGCTGAGAACAGTGTCTCGTCGTCTTCGAGGCCTTCAGAGCCTTTATACACCGTCCATCTCCGCCATGACCCTGCTCATGCCCACGCATTGAGCCGCGTAGAAGTGTCTCCTATACCCCATCGTCCAAGACGAGGCTCGAGCTTTGTAGTCAGAATGTCGCCATGGTAGTCGAATCAGCGTGCACACGCACGGCGTTAGACCCGTCGGCCTTCTGCCAATATAGCACTAGGCCGGTATGTTACCATCTTCTCCAAGCGTTGCGCCATCCGTCTGCCAATCACGCAACACGTTTATCATCTACCACGTGTCAATGCTTCCGTGATCCAGCTCTTCGGACACGCTACCCAGACACTGCCAATCTCAACGACTGGTTCGGAACGAAACCCTTGAGCGTTCGCGTGGGATGTGTGTGGTGTTGGGGAGGGGATAGCGCAATGCTACCACGATGGGCAATGCCGAGAGAGCCAGCCATTTTACTGAGGACATGTTTATGCAAAGTCCTGTGTTTGCTCTCTTCAATCTGTCCGTCTATACCACACCAGTCTGCTTCAAACTGTCGCCATGGCCCATCTCGAAGCTCGCAAGCACATTTCTCCAGACTCGGGCTTTCCGATCACGCTGCACCCATCTTTCAATCCTAAGATTCAGAAGCACACTCCGCCGGAACCCATCCGCAGCGAGGTGACACCTGAGCCAGACCGGGCATCGTTCGCGGATCCCGAGAAGAAAGCTTTGCTTTCGGCAGCCAGGCAAGTCGACTTGACTGAGTCCATCGGCACCATTCTAGAAGATGTCCAGCTTTCGCAACTTTCACCGCAGCAGCTAGATGAGCTCGCATTGCTGGTCTCAGAGCGCGGCGTTGTCTTCTTCAGGAACCAGGATCTGACCACAGAGAAGCAAGTTGAGCTCTTCCAGCACTATGGCACTCTCGACAAGCATCCAGCCCAGAAGGATGTCAAACATGTCATCATCAAAGGCAGCACCGAGGACCACCGCGAGATCGCATCATATACGCCGTGGCCATCAGGAGACTTCCATGCAGACACATCATTTGAGATCAACCCACCTTCTTACTCGCTCTTGCGCATGGAGGAGCATCCGGACGTTGGTGGTGACACGGCCTGGGTATGTCGCAGTCTCCCCTGAATCCTATCATAACTGGTAAAGCTAACGCAACTCGCAGGTCTCCCAGTATGGGACCTACGACACGCTCAGCAAAGCGCTGAAAACATACCTGGATGGCCTGCACGCCGTACACACCTCGCGGTTGCAGTACGACACCATCCTCGACCTTTGGGGCGTTGGGCCCAACCGCCCTCCAATCGACACCCACCACCCTGCAGTGCGGACTCACCCAGTCACCGGATTGAAAGCGCTCAACGTCAATCCTGGCTTCGTCACTGGGTTTGCTGAACTCAAAAAGCGAGAATCAGGTACGTCCGAGTCAACAAACCGACCTTCTCCCTCATGCGGTTTTATCGCGTCCCGCTTACTCACAGAAACAGATTCCTTACTGAGCTTCATTGACCACCACATCCATTCCGCTGATGACCACTACGTCCGCTGGAAGTGGGCGGTTGACAGTGTTGCCATGTGGGACAATCGTGTGGCAGTCCATCGCGTAATCCCGGGTACCTATAAGGGAAATCGCAAGGGCATCAGAACGACTGTCTTTGGTGAGAAGCGTAAGTTTTCCAGACTCTTGACACAATGTTTGAACATTCGTGCTGACACTTGAGCAGCGTATTTTGATCCGAAGAGCGAGGGCAGGGCGGAAAGGTCAGCGCGACTGGTAACAGAGGAAAGCCATCAGAATGGCAATGGCGTCAATTGACATTCCCACAATGGCGCTACCAATTCACATTAGCTGGCAAGCCATGCGGTTTGGTATCGGCATTGCAGTCGTTCTGACCCAATGTATATGCAGACGGGCAGTTGGGTACGTACGGTACGTGAACATACGGGGGTCTTCTGCATGTTCATCAACAACTTGATTGGTCAGCCTTGTCCCAGCCCGGTCAACCGGACTTGACAATCTTTATTGCCCCTCACGAACCTTCATCGGACTGCAAATACATTCCGCGATTGGTCTCTGAAGGTACTTCAGTGACTGATTTGATTCTCTATCCGTGTGCGTATCCTGGAGCTGGGCGTCACTGCTCATATTTTGATCCAGCCACGCCGGCGACTGTTGCGTCACTCCACCACACGTCATGGACCCGTGGACCGCGACCTGAGCTCCAGCTCCATAGGAAGAGGCCTGCCTCCGGCGTACCATGCAAGTTGACTTCGCTGTGATTCATTGATCCCGCAATCATGGTCACCAGCCAACGTAGGACCACAACTGGCGTAGCCACTTGACTCAGAGATCCGCAAAGCAAGCTTCATGACCTTCCCGTCGATGCAGTGAGGAACCGGATTTGCCCGAGCTTCGCACTTTGGACGATAGTCAGCACTTGTGACTCCAGCGAAACGAGTGGCGAGACTTACAGCGCACTTATCGGCGCACGAGTCTGAATATCTTTCCCATGACATCTTGCCCGCTGGAGTACTTTAGTCAGTCTCCTAGCACAATTTCACAGCGCATGAGGACCCAGACAGGAGGTATACTTACTGGCATCGCATAGGTACTTGAAAGGCGATCCTATGCATCTCCGACCGAGCTTGATGTCTTCGAGGAATGGACTGCCTGGCGTTGAACCTTGCTAGACTCACATCGTCAGACTCGTGCGCTACAAGCGAAGACAACATAATACGACTTGCCTGTGATCTGCAGACTGTTAGCCACCGATGGCGCTTCACCAGATGAACACGTCTAGCTTGAACCGGCTCAGTATTGGTGGTTTCGTTGGCGTTAGTGTCGAGATTGGGGGAGGGAGCGCTGGCTACCAGGACTGAAAGGGCCGCAATGGCGGACAAAACGGTGAGCGCTCGCATACTAACATGTATCGCGGATGGTAATTCGGATGACGAAGATGATATTGCGAATGAAGGCGAGGATCAGGGGCGAGTATGGATGAGAGGTACATCGGAGATATCCGGAGGCGCAATGTAGGTGAAGACGCAAAGTCGTGGAGGCGGCCGTGACGTGAAGGTGAGGTGAAGAAGAAGATGCATCGCGATGGTCACGATTTTCAGCACTTTTATCGTCACAATGGAAGCCTCAGAGGCAAGTGCAACCCACACCTCTACTTTCATCACGAAGTGACACATCGCTGAGATGAAATGTCGCCAGAGCACCCTCTCAACTCCTTCCCTGGCCAGAAGCTCCATGACATATCGATCTCTAAGGACGCTCAAGTGGGGATCGTTATCAACCTACGGACTCGATTAGCAAAGCAACAGCAGAACCTCAGAATCCTCCCTGGCAGCGCATACTTGGTTAAGTGTTGCAGATCTAGCTGAAAAGACCTAGCGATGACTGATGGAGGTATGAGTATCAGGATAAGTGTGTGTGACGCCAACACACCGTCAAAGCGCAAACAGGTCCGTACTCTCCCCTCTATATGGCAAAGCACGCCTTCATGGATCCGCCATCAACACAGAACGGCACTGGATTAGCTCTAGGCTCACACTGGGAGGACAAGTCAGTAGCTTGTCAGGCTGTCTCAAACGACGAGGAGTACGCACTCCACATTTCTCCGTGCACTCTTCCAGCTCTCGCGACCAATCTAAGTCATCTGTAACGCTCAGGTCAGCGCACTCGGAGTTTTGGCACCTGTGGAAGAACACCTACTTCCTTCACAGATGTACTTGTAAGGAGAACCGAGGCACTTTCGACTGAGGGGGATGTCTTCTCTCCATTGGCGGCTGACAGGATCCTATGGCCAGCACCGTCAGTATGGGGAAATGAGGAATTGCTTTAAGCAGCCGACTTACCTGAGACTTGCAAACCGTCACGTAGCTATGGCGCTTCCGGAGGCGGTTGATCTGAGCAGGACTGGCCTTCTCATCACTTCGCTGTGATCTTATCTCAAGCCGATTGGAGAGGCCCTCATCTATGGGTACCCTAGAAACAAGAGGTCATTCCGGAGACCCCTAGGCATTGTGGAACAGGATTTGCCCACCTTCGCTCGCACTGGAAAGATACGTCAGTATTAGGTTTCTCTCTGTTATTGGCAGCTCATCAGGGAGGAGTATACTAACAATACACTTGTCCGTGCACTGATCGTCACGTTTCTCGTAATCGAGTCAGCCGTCTGGGTGAGCATATCAGCTGCCGTCTCTAGCTCAGGAGGCCTGCCTAGGACAGTTTGGAGACCCACCGGATTTGCAGTTGTACTTGAAAGGCCGAGCGATGCATCTGCGACCTAGCTTGGTATCTTCGATCTTGCCATCGACCTCGAGATACCAGTCAATACGGACCGTTGCTCGAGTGAGGCTGCCTTTAGACTCACCAGCGTCTTGCAGCTAACCGTGTACTCATGACGTTTCTCAAGCTGGCGAGATTGTTCCTGGGCGTCCGATCGCGTGATGAGATTCGAGTCATCAGCGTCAAGGACTGGAGCACCGAAGGCCCCAACAAAGAGCGCCGCAACAGCGAAGAGGCACATGAGGAACCGCATCGTACTGGCTGGGGTCTTTTGGTGAGGGTAATCTGGGCTTTGAGATGGATAGGTGGCTCGCAACGAGGTAGTGCTAGACGGAGGGAAAGTTTTGGGTGTCCGGGGCGAAGGTCAGATATACCCCCATGGACAATGGCAGTGAAGACTTTGTCAACTAGGTACGACAAACGAAGGAGTCATGAAGGTAGACTGCACTCAATGTCGCTCACTGGACAATGATCAAATGTCCTCCTTCAGGACAGGCGCGGCAGTCCCATCAAGCGGTTGGGTCATTCACTGGACACCGATGAGATACGACGACGACAGACACGCTTTCACGTCGATTCTTCACTCTTTGTTACGGCAGAAGTCCGCGGTCCCACGAATCGAGTGGCTCGGACATGCCGGCGGCCCCCGAGGACGCTGCAGGGGCCGCACGACTTCATGCGTGGCGTCCCGCGCTCTTACACGTCTGAGCAGTGGATGAGGATAGCCGCAAGGGCACAAGACTACTCCGGGTGCTGTTGTGCGCTATCCTGGCACACTTGGTGGTGGACAACCCCAAACCGATGGCAACCTACAGTTATTCAACCATGAATGGATGGGACATGGCGTCCGAGTCAGGAGAACTCGACTAACATGCATCCGGGCGGGCAAGATGGTGAGGCATTGTGGGACGAACAGTGCCAAATCTTTGCAGTCATGCAATGCCATACTCTTGGAAATGCTTCCTCAGCCCGTCGAGGGTCACCAGCCGAGAGCTGGCCTCTGAGTCAACAAAAGTTGCTGCAAAGATGAAGGTCTCCCCTTTCTGACTTCTGTTGCGTTCCTGTTCGGGACAGGCGTTGTCACAACCTGACCAGACCAATGCATATCAGTACTGGGGCTGTGATCGACTTACATCTGACCTCTTCTCCTGCTCCAGGCCTCCGAGGCTCATTCGTCTCTTCTGGTTATGTCTTCACGGTGCCCGGCGCGGCGAGGTACTAGTCCGACTCGGAGAAGGGCTTGGTTTAGGTATGGCGTGTCCGCTGTGAATATGTCGGCACGAACTCGAAGGCCTTCGATCCACAAGCAAACCGATTACAGTGTCGGTGAACCATGCCGAAATCTTCTCAACGTTCACTCTTCTTCAACGATCGATATGCTCGCTCCCGGCACAGCGGCTTACAATTCGGCTTCTGCAGCGGCAACACTCTGTAAATCCGAGCAAGAGCACTAGTCTTCCAAGTGTTTGCTGGTAGAGGTGTCCTGACATTTTCTGTGATCCCAATCAAGCCGCACATGCTCCCTGTACTCAGAACGAGCAGCGGTATGTTTCACGGGCAGAGGTCTGTCTGCGGCCTTGCCCATCAATCCATCTCGCCCGCAGGGAGGGAAATCATTAGGCCACTGCAACGGGCGACGGGTGGAGCAGGGAAAGACGCTTCGGTCGAGTGAGACGATGAGAAGAAGGCGGCATCCTCGAGTGACAAATCCATCTGCCTGCGGTTGCTGCTTCACGGGAAGATGGAAGATGGCTGTCGACCCTGTCTGATGTCAGTGCTGATTATGAGTTTGCACGGGTCTGCTCAACTGCTTTGATAGCCGGTACCGAGTGGATCGGCTCTGCTTCTGCTTTCTCTCCGGGTTTGCTGCTAGAGTGCATGCTTCGAGCTGGTCGGACGTGGGCCTTCTAGGCCATTGACAGTGACGTGGCGAGCAATGGCTGGCAGATCTGGCACATAGACAGCTTCTGACGAGAGAAATGAAAAGCACATGATGTTGTCCGAGCAGTGGTGATGAAAAGAATGATGGTGATGAGCGTGCAATGTTCTCGGACTGCCTGCTACCTCAGATCAACGAGACCAGTGGCTCCTTCCTCTGCAAATGGAATGCGCTCTTCGTCAAAGGCAGGCGCGACCGAAAGCAACAGCGAACTGCGCTCGTTGTGGGAAGGTGTATCCACGCTCCTGCCTTCCATCGGCACAGCCAATTTCAACCCGATTTAACACCAACCAGCAACGATGAAGTTGATAGAAGGCCGGTCGAGCGATGAACAATCTGCGTGACGATGGAAGTCACGTATGGACAGCTGTCGCCGTGATTTGGAGCGCATATCATCTTCTCCTGAGACACCTGAGAATCCAAGCTGAGCTGCCTGTCAGATGGGATCGTGAAACAAGCTGCAGTGAAGTCCGTACAGCATGGAGTCAAGATATTGCTGGTCCCCGTCGAGCACTATATATACTTACTTCTGTGTCGACCATTCTTGCTTGCTACCATGACAAGATCGAGATCAGGCAATATCCTCGATTCATCTCATCTCAAATACCCCATATCGTCCACGGTAACCCGATCACGACGCCACCAGAGCTCACTCCGCGATGAAGTTCTCGAGTATCGCAATGCTTCTCGCACTCACCATGTTCTCCTTGCTCGCCCCATCTATGGTCTTGGCTCGAGCCTGCCGGGAGCCGTCCTCAACAACTCGACTCTGGGCATTGACAGCATCTCCAGCTTGGAGGGCCGTCGTCTCGTCAAGCGTCGCACATGGGTCTACATGTGCTACAACAACGAGAAACACGAGCTCGAGGATGTCAAACTGGCACGTCGCTCAAAGTCTCCATTCAACTATGTGTGGTGAGAACCTTCTGAACTCTTCTTTCCTTTCACTGCTGGCTTGCTGTCATCTCAGTGGACACAGAAACCATAACGCTGACCCGAATCAGTGACTCGGAAGGACTCCCTGATGGTAGTAAGTTCTGTGCGGGAATGTCCACCAAGTTTCCTTGTTCTAACGAACCTAGCTGGCAAATAAGACGATCTGTGTGACGAACATTGCAAGTGCATTAACACTGCGGATCCAAAGCCGTACTGCATCAGGGAGATCAAGATGGGTACCGGTCCGTGGGGACTGTGCTTTTAAGCGGGTCGACTGTGAAGAGGGATAGCCGGTTTCAAGCAGCGCACCGTCGACCGACATCTCACAGCTGTCCGGATACACCCATCTCAGCAGCTGAGTCTGATTAAATGTAGGTTCGGAAGTCTCTGGCATGGCGGAGTTAGAGTCAACCGGTCACTCTGGAGGACGCTGAGACGTCACGCAATGCTGGTCGCGCGCAGCGACTACTGGCGGAGGTGATCGATCTTTGCGGAGGCTGCACCTCTACGGTGACCCAACTCAGTGAGTGCGGCACTGGGTCCAGCGATGCAGTACCAAACATAGAATGACATTCTCACCCACAGAAGTCTGCTTTACCGATTTCCGTCATAGCCACTACTACTTGTCTGATCCGACGAGCCCAAGGCGCTAGCTTTACCATAGTACTCGTTCGGAATGCTGCCCTCAACCTCATACGCTCGAGAATTTCTCTGCCTTGCGTCCAGCTCAGTCGGGACCGAATTCCTGCTCTTCCATCCAGCAAATCCTCGCCTGGTCTCCATTGCATCCATCTCTTGCTTCGGCCTGACTTGTGCGACTGATAGCCCAGCTAGCTCGGGCTTCATATGGTGGGAATCGTTGGTCTGGTACGCGGACGATGCCTTCCCATCTTCTCTTGCGGCACGTGCGCTTTTCGTCGACGGAAAATAAAGAGTCCCGCAACAATGGCGAGGATACCCACAAGTGCTCCGCCAATCGCGATTCCAGCGATCGCTCCCGTTGACAGTCCCTGGTTGTCATTGCTGGGAGCTCCACCCCCACTCTCATCACTGGATGACGTGCTGTTTGCGACTACTCCTGCAGAGGTGCCAGTGGTTGCAGTAGTCTCTGCACCTGTTGTCTCCGCAGCCGCAGCATCGATGTACGTTGTCCTCGCGGACACCGTCTTGATGTTGAGTCCAGCAATTGTGGGAAGTGTGGCATCTCCGTCAACTGTCCAGTTGTCGTCTGTGGTCGGACAAGCGGGCGGAGTGTTTGAAGGCGTGTAATCTGCCCTGGGCGTATTGACCGGCTTGGCCGTGCTGAAGACCTTCTGGAGGTTGGTATAGTCCGGAAGGGGATCTGGAAAGCCGCCAGTGCTGCTGCTGGGGTACTCCACGAGCCCATAGTCGTTCTCTTCCTGCGCCCACTCGTAGACGATGGCACCTGAAAAGGCATTGGGAAAAACGGACCCTAAGATGACCGATACCTCGTCGAAGGTCCTGGGCTGAATGATGTTGCAACCAACCTCAGTGAACACCGCTGGGATGTTTAGGGGCTGCAATCGCTCATACAGCTTATCGTAGCCCGCCTCGGAATAGGAGGAGTTGCCACACCATGAATAGGCGTTAAGACCATACATGTCGATGCTGTCTGCTTCATCACCGCATGCGAGATAGTCGGCGGTGGCTTGCTGCATAACGACCACGTCGGCTGCGCTGTACGCCATAGGAATTTTGCGATAGCCGCGAGCGTTTCGAAACGCTTTCATATCGCGAGCGGCAGCTTTGACGTATGGTGCGACCCCCGAAGTTTTATTGTCGTTGATGAGCTCATTGCTGACTTCCAGGGCCAGTGTGTTGTTATAAGGAGCAAATGTATCCACGATTTTGGTCATGTGCGTGAAGAGTTCCTCAGTCCATTCAGGATCAGCCCTGTCTAGGGCGTGCAGAGGTTCCGTGAGACCAATCCAGGCATATATACCCTGGGTAGCGAAAGCCTGCATACAGCCATCGTGGTTCAGCGAAGCGTCCACCGTGTAGACACGAACCGTGTTCACTCCGGCATCCTTCATGAACCCAGCATCGAGCTGGCATTGATTGGTATCTGCCAGTGGATCACTGACGGTTGAAACGCCATCGGGCTGGTACACAACGCCTGAGCAGCGATTAGCTTGGCTGTGCTCGAGGTCTAGATTTGCACACCTTTGATAAAGAACTGGTCGCCCTCATCGTCATAGAGTTTAGTGCCTTTGACCGATATTGGAGAGATTGCCACAACAGCAAGACCTTGGATCGCGGCGAGCAGAAGCAATGCGAGACCGAGGGTCATGGCTGGGAAACGCCCACGACAACAACAATAAAACCACACTGACGACGGCGTTATCAGAGCCGTACATTCGACATCGCAACTGTCTTGGAGACAATGTCAAAGAACGACAAACGTTCTGGGTTCTCGACGGTCCGTCTCCATCACAAACAAGGAGGGAGTGCCGTGTTTCATCTTCGACACGGTAAGCTTGGCTGTTTTGGAAGTTCATGAAATCCGGTCGTTCAGGCAGAATTTGGACGCGATTCATTGGCGGTTTAGAATGGTCGGGATTGCATTTTGGGGGCGGACGCAATTTGCAGACCTCCTGAGCGGCCTCAGTCCAAATCACCGCCGTCGCCACTGTACCGCCCTAGGCGAAAGCAGGCAACACTTTCCACTGTGACGTATATACATAATGCGCTGTTCTCCCATCGCACACGGCGAATGTCGATATCATGCCCAAGTACGGCTTCCGGACTCCAGGTCAGTGGTCCTGTTGGGAAGCTAGCCAATGCGAATGATCTCCTGGACTGGCACACCGTCGAAGAGTAGGGGCTTCGATATGGACTGCGGCTGTACAACATGGTGCTCTTCGCTGAACAGGGAGTCTTGCGAACAACCCGAATATTGTCGAAAGCTGAAGTTGAAGAAGATACGAGGTCTGACATGGGCGGCTTAGTCACCCGTGGCGTCGGAAAGTCCCTCCTAAGCCAGAGTCAAGACGCCTTGAGCTGACGCGACAAGTTCTCACGCTCTTCGACATGTACGTCGTCATTCGTGCTATGTGGGCTTCAGCAACATGCCTTCGCGCACTGATGAACGTCCAACATCTACGAAACTCATGATCTCCTGTCAGGCAGCCGCGCTACACGCCTTGCCTTGCCTTCGAAGGTTGGCCCCGAGTCCCGAGGCTACAGACCTGCCCCGAAGCTGACCTAGAAATGCGGGGTTTGGGGTATGGAGCTGTTCGTGTACTGCACACCAGGTCTGGATTCCTGGAAAACGATTTCCCTCGTCAATGCTTCCATGTGTGAGGTACCATAGCCGGCGCGCTGCAGCTGCGGCTTGCTTGCGATTGACATGACTCGCTGCCATGGAGCTACGAGATGGCTATACAGTAGCACTTTCAAGACACGGCAATCTCTCTTGTCTCGAAAGTCTGTAAAGCATTGTGCCGTGACACTCGTCCAGCTGTCGATTTGACTGATTCAGCCTAAGCATTAAAGGTTTTCCAAGCACTTGATTCACACAGCATCGGATCCGCCTAAATCTGAGGAAGGAACCATCTAACGCAGCGACCATGGCGACCATGAAAGCAGCCCAGTTTCACCCCGACTCAATGAAGATCAGTCTCGAAACAATACCAATACCCGAACCCAAGGCCGATGAAATCCTTGTGAAGACAATCTCAGCAGGACTATGCCACTCAGACCTTGTATGGACCTAATTGCCTGAACTCACCGACCGCACGTCTCAGCAACGCTGACCTGCGCTACCCAGATGGTTCTAGACGGCTCCCTCCCAGTCCAATCCACCGTACCTGTCACCATCGGCCACGAAGCCGTCGGCGAGATCGTCAGCCTCGGCTCTTCCGTGAAGGGCTTCTCCGTGGGCGACACGATCGGCTTCCTCAACGCCTGGCACGCCTGCTGGGAGTGCGAGGGCTGTTCGCGGCACTATGCTCAGTGCTCGGGTGGAGAGTTGTAAGTGCAGCCATTCTCAGTCCTGGACTCGGGGAGGACGCCGTGAATCAGAGTCTCCAGCCATCCGATTCAGTTATCCGAAAGTAAGTGCTAACACGAACGTGATAGCAAGATGCAAGGCTGGGCGCTCGACGGCTTCATGCAGGAGTACTGCATCGTGGACCACAAAACAGCATTCGTGCTTCCCAAAGACCTCGACGCAACGAAAGCAGCGCCCTTGACCTGCGCAGGCATCACAGCATTCAACGCAGTACGCCGCCCCAATCTGAAAGAAGGCCAGTGGCTGGGCGTAGTCGGATGCGGCGGACTCGGGCAACTGGCAGTCCGCTACGCCAAAGCCCACAACCTCCGCGTGATCGCAATCGACATCGACGACACTATCCTCTCCCATGCTACCGCCGCCGGCGTCGAACACACCTTCAACAGCCGCACCACCCCCACACCGGACCTCATCACCACCGTCAAGTCCCTCACCGGCGGCGGCCTGCACGCCGTCGCCGTCTTCACCGCCGTCAAAGCCGGCTACGCCATCGCTCCCAAACTCCTTCGCTTGGGCGGCCAACTTGTCTGCGTGGGCTGTCCCGGTGAGGATGTCGAGATCAATGCCATGAGTGTGGCGTTGAGCATGTACTCGGTGGTGGGCGCGAATAATATGGCGACGCCAAGCCAATTGAGGGAGTGTGCGGAGTTTACGGCGAAGCATGGGATTGATCCGCCGATGCAGTTCTTTAAGATAGAGCAGATTGAGGAGATGGTTGAGATTATGGAGAAGGGAAAGCTGGGTGGGAATCGGTTGGTTGTGCAGTATTGAGAAGTTGATCTGTGGTGTTTTGTAGCTTGGGAGTCTTTGGAGAGGACACCGCAGTGCGAGATGGACTTCGTTGTATGTCATTTGTCATACCCTGACTGGCTCTCATCGACCAACTCTCATTGCCTGTCATTCACTGATCGTTGCTGCAGGCATGCTTGTTGGCCTCAGCGCACAAGCAGGCTGCCAACAACAGTGCCCGTAACGACCGCGGACTTGCGGCTGCACGTGGCCCTCCAGCAACAAGTCATCGAACCACTGGGCACCGTCCGGAGCCATGAGCTTCGTAGGCCAGTACTGCTCGAACAGCTCCTGACCCTGGTCCCAGGTCTCGATGCCCATCGCAATAGCCTTGCGGCGAAGAGCGCCAACGAACCACGGCTGCCACTTCCCTCTGGGTGCATTGTGCAGATATGTAATCTCCCAGCAGGCACAGGCATACAGTGCCCATAATTGAGCCTCTTGAAGGACTCGCGTCTGCCTATTGTTGGCGATCGTCGGCCGCAGGAGGTCTCTGAGCAGGTGGATTGTGCCGTTCGAGTAGCACACTTCTCCGACTGGCTGAACGATGTGCTGCAAGATACTGAGCTGCATCAGCAGAGTCGCCGCGAGCATTACTTCTGCGTTCCGAATTTGGAATTGAATGGGATCTCTCGATGGGCTCCGACTTCTCGAAACTTCCTGTTGTAGTATATCGACAACCTGATCGAACAGCCTGTGAGATGTGCCGAAACTGAGGTAGAAGGCGGAGACGGGATCGACATTATTCTTCTCGGCGGCTGGTCCGCCATATACCGTCAGAACTGTCCTCCAGTCATGGAACACGTCTATCAAGGCCTGACTGAACGGCGCTCCGGGAGTGCTCTGCGTAGTACTGTCACCTCGGAGCTTGTTCACCGTAGGCTCTTGCGCCCGAATCATGCTACGCATTTGCGTGGGTAGCCAGTCCTGGCTGCAGATGATCTTGCGGCCAGCGAGTAAGGCTGTGAAGTTGTCGAAGAAGAACACTCGGCACATGCGAGTTGTCAAGATCGCGAGGCTGTCCGAGTCGCCATCTGCTTCCAGGGCCTGGACCATGCTTCGGATCTGAGAGCCGTGGATCTCGACCTGCTGCGCCTCGCCTTTACACAAGGCGGCTATGGTAAGGCACATCAACGCATTGATGGATGACTCGCGGGTCGTGGTACCCTCAGCTAATTCAAGACTTTCGCGTAGGGTCGACAAGGCCTGCCGCTTCAGTCGCATTTTCCGGCGTCCAAGCACTGGACTGTCATCGATGGCAGCCATGAGTGCAGCCGACTGATAGAGAAACATCACTGCGTCCAACTCGCTGCGATGAAGCTTTTGCACATCATGCTCCATTTCCAGCGTGAAGTAAGACTTTCCACCTTGCCCGCGTCGGTGGTTGTGAATGCATCTCCATATCGATGGATTCGTCCAGTAAACTATAGCTTCATGAATTTCAGCGGTCAGCATGACAGGTAAGCCGCTGAAAGGGTCTGAACTGCCATTCTTCGGGATGAACTGAAATCTGGTGCATTTCGATTTCGGCTGTTCACTCTGCCTACCGCAATCGCATCGAGGCTGGCATGCGCAAGATCTCAAGGGCCGAGATGGTGGATGAATTGTAGCTTCGCTGTCGCTACGAGTCGCTCGGTCGAAGTGAATTGGGGCTGTGATATACGCATGTCGTTGAGAGCGTCTGGAAGGCCTTTTGGCAGATTTGCGTGGCTGATATTGTATGAAGCGCGTGTAGAGAGGGTCTCTGGACGTCGTGCCGGGTAATGGCGATGCAGGTGGTGATCCCATTCGATAAGTCGATAGCTGAACCGCCCTTAGTAAGCCTGCTTTAGCACCAGTTCCGTGCTGCCCAAGCGCCTATGATCCGCATGCAGTTCCGTCCGATCACCTCGAAAACAGTAGCAGGTGTCGATAGCTCGTAATATGTTGCATACGAGGGTGGCTGCTGCCGTCGTGCCATCGTTGATGGTAAACATCGTCCTTATCACTAGGTACCCATGCCAGGCTTTTAGTCAGCTGCCAAGCAGACGAGGCAAAGTGGTGACACTGTTTCTGTTGACTCGGGGCAAACAGCAGGCGGCGACAGCCATCGAGAAATTATATGCATCGCAAAGCATTTGAGTCGATCTGTGGTGGCTACACAGCGGGAGGAGAGCCCACCCAGTAGCGAAAGTCAAAAGCTTCTGTATATCTAAGCAAGGTAGGTAAGGTATCTACCTATGCCAAGCACCAAAATGCAAATACTAGACCTGAAAGGCTGAAATTGAGATCGTGCTAATTCTGCGTGGAAAGAAAGCCGACGCGAAGGATCAGCCCGAGCAATGAATTACGAAAGAGGGAAGGGGCGCATTACAAAAGAAGGAAGGCGTACGGTAGACGTGGTAAGCAGAGCTCGCATAGTAGTTTCTCGAGTACAACGAAATGCCCTACAGCATGCGATTTCTGTGCTTAATCATCGCCGATCCTTGCCAATATGCAGGTACGACCGGGAAGTTCCTTCCATAGTCTCGTAAGGCTTTTGATAAGAATGAGAAATTCAGCACATTCAGGCAACGCTTCTACTTCTGAGCACCTTTGACCGCAGCAACCTCCTCGTCAAGTCCGAGAATATGTGGGAGAGGGCCCACAGGAGTAATGGAGTACGGGTTGATCCTGTAGATGTCAGCAAGTCTAGGCCTTGTATAAGCAAAAGTGGCACATACTGCTTATGAGACCGAGTATAATGATACTTGATGTGGTCGAAGAGTGTCGTCTCCTTGCCGAAAGCTGGGACGTTCCAGTACAGGTTCCTCATCCACTTGTGAATGGCTGGATAGCCGCTACGAATGTCACGGATATTGGTCTTGAAGTGCTGCACATAGACTGGGTCAAATCGAATGATGGTGGTGTACAGCCTCACATCTCCCTCCGTGATATTTTTGCCGTAGTAATAAGGGTCAGCGTTCTTGGCCAGATGCTCTTCAACACGATCAAGAGACTTGAAGAGCTGAGTCACCGCTTTCTCGTAAGCCTCTGCAGATGTCGCAAACCCGGAACGATAGACTCCGTTGTTGATATCGGGGTAAGTCCATTCATTTGTCTCCTCAATCTGGGCCTTCAGATCATCGGGTAACAGCTTGACGTCACGGTACTTTGGCTCGATGATGTCGTCGAACTCCGTGTAGAACATGCGAATTATCTCAGCTGATTCGTTAGAAACGATGGTCTTGGTCTTCTTGTCGTAAAGTGTCGGAACTGTGAAGCGGCCATCATAATCGGGATTCACATCAAAGTAGATGTCGCGAAGGTGGGTGAAGTCTGGATGTAGGGGGTCAGGGGTCGTCTCTCCCGTGGCCTCCTCCCCCTTCTTCGCAAATCGCCATCCTTCAAACGGTCAGTCCTTGTACCTGACTCTTTCATGTTGCCCTTACCTTTCTCAAGCATCTCCCAATGGACAGACGTGAATGGAATGATGTCCTCCAGGCCCTTCAACTTGCGCACAATGAGCGTTCTGTGAGCTGTATCGCGGTCAGTCAAGTACTCTTCATTGCGGAGCTGGTCAGCTAACCCCATGGACACGCATAGCTGACGTAGAGATGGTAGCGGTCCTTCTCCGCCGGAAATTTGGCATCAGGCTTGTTCTCTATGAAGTTTCGAAACTGGGACTGTTTGCGCTCAAACGACCCATCCTTCGATGAGTATGCGAGGATGTTGGTCTGATGGTCCTGGCGGATTGTTAGTGGGGCAATGGTTCGGAAACGTGGTTCGCCTACCCCAGGCATGCTGAAGTATCGCACAAAGGTCTTTATAGTACTATTGTACTGGCGCTGTCGGACGATGTATGGTAGCACGAACGGCGAGATTCGCAAGGACATTCAATGGGCACAGGCGTTCTTGAGCGTGCGGGAAAGTTACGATGAGCTATGTTATAGTTGGGCGTCGAGAACTGGATGGAGGACTCTTCAGTGGTGACGTTTACCAATGATTGGATAAGCTCTGCGGAACGAAGAGACTTCCGCTATCCCCATCCAGTGGATGACTAACATTCTGCCTTGCCACCATATACTTTGAGTCTATGCGACTCTTGCGATCTATGTGCTACTTAGGTACGTCTAATACATCTGTGAATGCTCCTGTGATCGTGCGCCTTGCTCAATCTCATTCGCCGGATGACCGACTGCCCGTAGGAAGGCCGCCCTGGCGAGATCACCAAAGATTTGTGCTTGATTTGCTCAATTCCATTCGCTGATGAACAAATGCCCGTCCGTATGAAGGCCGCCCTGGCGCAGTCGCCAAAGATTCTTTCTAGTCTCACTCGATTTCACTGGTCGAGCACCATCTGTCCGTATGAAGGCCGCCCTGGCGAGTTCTTCAAGATTTGTACTTGACCATAACGTATGGGATTTCAACGTCCTCCTCGGTCGTATCCTCGGCAGTGACCTCGCAGATGATGTTCTTCACGTGGTCTTCGATGGGCTTGCGGCTGATCGTCTCGACCAGCTTGCTCATCTTCAGTGGTAGTCTGTCCTTGAGCTTGCTGGGCGGGTAGAAACTTGCATACAGCAGGCTCACACCAGAACTGACCATTGAGACCGTCAAGCCCTTATCCTCGAACCACTTCAAGAAGTCACTAAGGGTGATATCATCCACCTCAAACCGGTCCCAGAGCTTGTCGATAGTCACTTCGCCGTTCTTGCCTTGATACGTGCCTTTGGGACTGGCGATAGGTTCGCTGAAACCAAAGAAGGGAAGAGCCAGGTTGACAAACCCGTTCTTATACTGCTCAAGATCATTCTTGCCGTCGATAATCTTGTACAGCTCCAGCACCACCAGCCCAGTAACCAGCGCTGTAGTAGTCGCGATTGCTGGGATAATCTTGCCAGCAATGAACTTAGTCTTGTGCCGATCAGCGACAGGAATGTCGTAGTTGATGGCACGCAGATTGCTCGCAGCGTTGATGAAGTCGATGTGATGGTTGGTGTCGTCATCTTTCTCGAATTCCACAACGTTGAGACGGAATGTTGGTAGTGACTTCGGCTCTGGTAGGACATCGATGATCTTTTGCAGCTCGGCGGCATCGTCAGCGAACGACGGAGGCGGCCCATTGGGATCTGGTTCTTTGTCATCGGCCTGGATCTTCACGTTGCTATCTGGCTTGAATTCGGGAACGATCATGCTATCGATGACTTTGGCATAGTCAGACTTGTCTAGCTTAGGTGCTTTGATACCATAGTTGTATGCACGTAGATTGGCACCAGCAATCACGAAAGCCATGTGAGTCTCGTCTGAGGTGTCGAACTTGAGTGCTGTTGGAGCTCGCTTCGGGCCCGACCAGAAGTCAGCGCCGCTCGATGTTTTGGTGTCCTTTGGGAAGTTGTACAGCAGCTGTGCAATGGCATTATGGTATTGCTTCTCGAATTGATTGCGGGCCCATGCAATGCAGTCTTCAAAGTTCTCTGGCTTCTCGGAGACCAGGAACTCTTTCAGACTATCCAAGATCTGTTTCTCGTTGCCTTGTTGACGTAGAGTAGTATTGATGTAGTCGGGCTGCGTGAGATAAAGATTGACGGTTTCCGGCGGACCCACGAAGAACGACTGGAACAGGTCACGAGCCCAAGCGATGGTGTGTTCAATCTTGTTCGGGAAGCTTCGTAATGTGCACATTGGGAAGGATTGTTCAGGTGGATCTTGCGAACTCGAATATGACTCCGTGAGACGAGGTAGCACAACCTGTGTGTTTCCCTTGGTGCCCAGTGTCCCGCTTTCGAGCAGTGGCTTCAGGTGGAAGACGCACTTGCGATCAACGTAGGTACGGGCTTCGACATTGTCCAAGGCATTGGTGACAATGTCAAGATCATTCCAGAAACCCTCGTTGAAGACGTCTTCGGAGTCTGGACCAACTCGATCGCCAAGAGTCTTGATTTTGCCATTGAGATCTGGATTCATTGCTTGGACAGCAGCTGCAGCACAGTCGCTCTTCTGTTTGCCTACATCCTTCGGTCGGAACAGGAACTGGCGATTCAGATTCGACTTCTCGATTGAGTCGTTGTCTGTGACAGTGATCTGACCATTCGGACCGGTCGCAAGGCCAATCAGAGAGTAGTTTTTGAGCATTTCACAGCCAATGGCGCCTGCCCCAACCAGGAAATTCTTCACATTCGAGATCTTCTCCTGGAACTCGGCGCCAAAGACAGCGATTTGCCCGTCGTATCGCGAGTTCTGGGGTTTGCACAACTCTTCTGATCGTTTGACAGAAGTGGGCAGGGATTCGAGCGAGTCGAGGTACAACCACTGCACGATAGGGTTGAACTTGCCGGAAACGGATTTGAGGACCTCCTGAGCAGCAAGGCCACCAAAGAAAGCAGCCATAGGGCTCAAGTCGCCCTGAGCCTGGTAGCTGAGCTCCTTGATGAGCTTCTCGTCCAGCTCGACGTCGGTCTCTTTAGCAAGCTTTGTGGCGAAGTCGAAGATTTCCTGTGCGTCCGCTTCGTTGTGAGGTCGGGGAAAGATGCCATTGTGCTCTGCCGCAAAGTTATGCAATGCCTGAATACCGACATGCAGCTGTGCTGGGCGGTCGAACTTGGCAAAGTCCGACACGAGTATCTCTGGTTTCTTGAGTTGCGATGAGAAGGATTCGAAGTTTATGACCTTTGGCATCTTGACCTGAGCAAACAGACCGCCGCCTTGATATTGCCCAAGTTCTGACACATCGCCAATGGAGAACGAGTAGGGGCCCTTGACTGTGATCTTCCGTGGTGCTGCACCATTGAGCTTCTCCAAGCCTTTGAGCTCCGCAAACTCCACGTAGTCGCCATCTTCTAAGCCGTGTCTCGTCTCTTCTAGGGTGGAAACCAGTCCTGATTCATCGATGCCAGCGATGATGCCACTGATGGGGTTCTCGCCCGTCACGTCGCCAACAGTGAAGTTCTTGCCAAAGTCTGCGAAGATGTAACCGAAGAGGCCGAACGTGTCGGCGATCACTAGGTATTTGCCTTTGTCGTGGCAGTACTCTGAGATGACCAACTGATCTTTCAAGGTTGTCGAAGTGAGAACGACTACCTGAAATTTGTCTAACTGCTTCAGATCTTGTGCGAGGGATTTCGTCTGCAGGACGGAAACGGGGGTATAGCTGTTCAGCTCGGCGACTCGTGGGGCGGTGACTTGATCTCGCGGCTTGCCAACGTCTTCTGGACGTAAGAAGAACTGTGAGGATAGATCGGCAATGGCTGCAGGTGCAGGGTCGTGGAGGGTGAGTGACTTAACGCCAGCCAGGGCGATGTTCTTTGCGATCTCGACGCCGAGGCCTTTCAGACCGACGACAAGAACGTTCGAGGCACCCATGCGCTTCATGGCTTCGTGACCAAGCACGTAGAGTTGTCTGCTGTAAAGTGATTCGTCGATCTCGCCGCTCTGGAGCTGCTGGATAGCAGCCCCAGGATTGTCGACATCCATGGCTGTGTCCGTCATGACTTTCTTCTCCGGCCGCTGAGGGTCGTCGCCGATAGAGGCCTTCCGCTTGCTGCTGGTTGTAAGTATAGGTGGTGCTTCTGCGTGAGGCGAAATGATGACTGTGGCCTTGCCCGTGGCAAGACCTCTGAGATGATTGTTTCGGGCGGCCTCTATGGAGAAGATCCGATGCTAGAAACAGAGGCAGCAATGCAACAGACTGGGAAGGACTTTGCACAGATTGATGGAAGTTTCGCGAAGTTGGTGTGTTGAAGAGTCAAAGGCCGCCTGGGTGCAATGTTTGCTGCAAAGTACATGATTCTCCAAGTGATGCAATTCCGGGCGTGCCTGCCGCCTGTCGCAGCCTTGTCGCCGCCTTATCAAGCAACGGGCCTCGATCCCCGGTTGCATTTGTCAAAGATTCTTACAGCGCCCTCCCTAGCTAGAAACTATTGAAATGGCTTTCTCTAGTAATCAACGCTGAAGTGAGGCTCGTCTCAAACACTGACTTGGTTAGCGAAAGAGGTTTCAGACCTTCACCGTCCTCTGACCAAAAGGCATTGAACAGCCTGAGTCAATCCCTCAGGGACCTCTGTAGTGTACTGGGGCGGGGAACAGCACTTGCTAAAAAGGCGTGACTTACCTGCCCTGGAGCTCGACGTGCTTCGCACCTGCTGTCCGGTGCAACGAACTCGGACATCCATATCGTGGACGCTGTACAGTTCACAGAGTACCTAGCACTTGCAAGAAGTCCTCAAGGCCACATCGAGGGTGTGTCACCTCAATACCGAAGACGTGCGACCCCTCTACACGCCTCGATGCGCGTCGCGTGTCGGCACATCCCTGCCCCACCATAGCGGCTCGCCTGGAAGGAACATTTCCCATGTGTCGCTTTGAACTACTCGGACGCCTCGTACTTTTCTGCCAGCCGCCACAACGGCTGCCTGCTAATCGCGCAAACACGAGCTCCGAGCCTGTGCGGATGATTCCGACCAGCTCGGCGCAATGCTACAACAAGAGATCCTCTTGGCCCTATCCGGCTACCAGTCAGACATCTTTGAGAAGGTAAAGCGTACCGACCAGAGTGATGAAGGGCTCAATCAGGTCGTGTCCGAGCCCGAAAGGGCCATGTTGAACGTTCTGGGTCAGATCGCAGATCTCCATGTCGAGATCAAGACGACAGCAGCACGCATCGCTGGCGGGCATCCATCACCTATCTGCAGAGGTGTTGCTGCTGCGATCTCTGACACTCACCTAGTCGCTTTCCGCAAGAAGATAATTGCAGTCGAGGCATCTATTCTGCGACGAGATGCGGCGTATGTCGGCGCTTACGACATAGTGCCGCTAAGCACTATCGCGGGCGAATTTACGCCATGGACACGGCGACTACGGTGGCTGAGGAACATCACTCATTTCGCGATGAACGCCGAGGGCAGTGAGCCAAGGACTGCGTGCTCCGGGAAAGCCATGCTAGACTATCTGCACTCAGAGACACGGACTGGCCATTCAGATCTTGAGGAGCTGGCACTGAGTCTTGAGATTTGCGCACAGAAGATCTCGATGCGTTCAGTCGCTGCGTGGGTTCTGTATGGCTCTCTTCCGACGTTTGGAGCGAGCGACTTCATGCTTCAGCGAAAAGCCTCTGCCACCTATGGCACGGCCGAAGCTACTGTTGACTATGCGCTGGTTCCAGGCTTCGTTACTAGACAGACCGCTGAGACGATCCTCGCCATCGGTAACGCCCTCAATCAGATCCAGGCTCAGCTCAAGACCACTGCAGGCGCAGCGCTAAGCAACGTTATCAAGCCGAGCAGCTTGTTGCCCAAGCACTTGAAGCTCCTGGAGTCGTTGCAGTATCCTTTGAGCACCTGGCTTGTGCAGCAAGCTATGAACGAGATCGAGATCTCAATTTCACAAAACGCGTTAGCTGCCATCTTGCCAGTCAACCAGGTTGCAGATTTCCTTGAGGTCATTCGCCGATATAGTCTGCTCTCAGAAGGCGAATTTGCTACTGGGCTCATCGAGCAGGCCGCAAGCAAGCTAGCCTCGCGGCAGAGCAAACATGCCAGCAAGCCAGTCAGAAAGATGGGCCGGGTGGACGACCTCACCATCAAGGACGCAGAGCTGAGTAGCGTGCTTACCAAAACATGGGACGAGCTTGCTGCAGTCCAGTCCAGCGACATAGGAGACAACAAAATCTCCAAGCTCGCGCGCACCTTGCTCGTCCTACGTGGCATCAATGTCTCATCAACAGGAAGTGAGACATCACTATCAACGCTCATGCCGACTGCGACAGCTCTGTCGATAGATCTTCCTACCGATTCTAACTTGCGCCTGTTCCTCCAAGCGCAGGACATCGCCACTTATTCCAGAATCACGTCTTTCCTCTTGTCCATCCGACGAGCTGAGCTACAGCTCGCCCAGTTGTGGAAGTTGACCTCGCAACGCAGATGCCATCCAACGCCGATCGGACCACCCATCAGTGCCACACCTTATGGCCAACAAGCGCTGACCACACGCCGCACACGCGAGAACCACAGGTCCAAAATCATGCGACAGCACTGGGCTTCAACAAGCAAGACCCTGTTCGTGTTCAACGAATTGGACGCGTACATACACGGCGAAGTAATACATCACAGCTGGGCGGCCTTCCAGGACTGGCTAGGTACTGGCGTCAACGGATCTCGGCCTGCCTCGTCACGCTCACAAGGCTCAAGACCCGGGACGGGTTCATCTACGACAGATGCTCTGCGCTCTTCGGGAAGGCCACGGCAAATGAATGATCCCAGAACATTGGCAAGCGGCCATCGAGCGTTCCTCGACGCGCTTCACGCTGGGTTACTGCTTGCTAATTCGCCTCTCCTGACTGTATTAAAGGAGATCCTGAACACAATCGATCATTACGTTGCCCTTTTCTCCCAGCTCTCCAGCATCTGGCAAGGCCTGGACTTGCAAGAGGATGAGGGAGTAGTCGACGCATTCACCAACTATAAGGAAGACGAGAGGAATGTTCTTGCGGAGATGACCCGCTGTAGGACTTCGTTGGAAGAGATGATCGTCGGGTTGGTGGAGAAGTTGAAAGCTGCGGAGCATGACCGGACGGCGAGTGATCTTCAGACTGGGTTTGAGGCGCTCGACATGGCATCGTCGCACGCCTTTGTGCCATGGAAAGTGAGGACACTCGATCGGTTGATCATGAAGCTAGATTATCTTACGGGTGCAAATGGGCAGCAAGATGATGGGGAGGGAATCATGCTTGATGATAATGAAGATTGAGGACGTATGCACGAATGTTCGAGTTGCTGAGTCGAAGCTCTTCAAGGATTGCGTTTCCAGACATCGTACTTTATAATTTGAGACAGAATTACTTCGTGCAGTGTTTCCAGACCTTTAGCGCCTTCCATGAGAAGGACAACTTCACGACGAACTATTCCCATGTGGTATGCATCTGTCTTGACAGCGAGTTAGCATGACAACTCGCGCGATACCTAGCAGATAAGAAATTGCAGCACAGAAACCAAATCAGAAAAGCCGTTTACCGCATCCCTCTCCCGACACACCCACGCCCACCATCTCATCGCTCCAAAATGGAACAACTCGACGACGAGCGCAAGTGATCAAACCAGATACCGCGTCACGCAAAGCCAAATGATCAGACCTCTCCACAACCATCTTCCCAGTCCGCCGAGCTTTCCAGCACCTCGTGGATGATGGGTAAGCAGCAGTTGGTCCGGTATCGGGGAGAGCGGCAAGTGGGTTTGGTGATTGGGGAATGGTCCACAGTCTTCCAACCGTGGGGAAGGGTACTTCGAGGGTTAGGAGAATGGATAGACTAGGTGTCATCATTTGGGTTTGTGCTGCGTACGGTTGGGAGGAAATTCGGGAGGACGTACTCTTACAGTCAAAAAGGTCGATTGTTGGTCAGTGCTGTTGCGTTAGTGGTCGGCACAGAGAGGTATGCGAGTACCTGGATCAAGGACAGCATTAGCTAAGTTCCTCGACGGTGAAATGAGAGTATGATGGATGTGGAGAGGGACGATTTCAGACAATGGTAAGCTGGTATGGTCTTCTTCAAGGGGTATCAGAAGCAGAACTGATTATTGTATTACTTTGATCATCATTGTGGTCGTAGGAGTGCTGGATCAAGAGCGATCACTTACCACGCAGTAGATTTTGAAACGGGTTCCATCCGAAGAGAACTACATCTTGTTTTTGTCAGTCGTTACTTCTGGTATCGTATTGAGGTAGGATCGCGTGTTGTTTGGACAGAATCAGATGGTAGTGCATGTAAGTTCAAATGGCTCATGATGTTGTCGCCAGGAACTAGGTATGTTGAAATTTCTTCATAGGAAAGGAGCTTGCAACGCTTCGGAAAGGACGTACCATTATCAGCAAGGCTTGGAGCAGACTACGAGACTGCTCGGCAGACTGCTGAGCTATCCTCAGTGACAAAAAGACGTACATGTTGATGGTGCGAAGTTCAAAATGTTCGAAGAGTCAATTCCGATTGTTCAAAAATGTTCGAAGTGGATCCCCGGTCATTGGCTGGCTATCTCCGCGTGCCAAGGATTTCCGGCAACCTCGAAGTCCGAGTCGACCTTTATTCAATCAGGGTTCATCACGAAGACTTCTCCTTGAACCACTGGGTGATGCTAGTTGTTGTCCAAATTCGGTCTGCCGTGATTGCAGACATCGTCAGCTCTACAAGGATTATAGTGCCGCGCGACGCATGGGTCTCATTTTGCGTGCTGTGAAAAGTCCCAAATGATGGATCCCTTGTGAACCACACTTTCGAGCTCCGATTTGGTGAGTCCTCTCGCGATGATCCTTGCTCGGGGCCGATTCTCGCGGTGTGCACTCGCAAACGCGGCTCAGGTGTTCTCGTTTTCTGCTTTTGTGAATACGTCGGCAAGATGCATCGAGCCCAGCGTCGTCGAAACAAGAATATATATCAACCTTGCGGTGAAATTGCACCATCATTCGACGAGACGTGTCACAGGCCACACAGATGTCAAATGTGATAAGGCTGAGAACTACATCAGCCAAGACGTCGATGGAATGGATTGCCTGCCCTGAAGGCTCATTTCATGGCCAAGAGGAGAATACGGGCGCAAGTGGGGGCCGAAAATTCTGTTGTGTCGTACTGACGAAGTCGACGCCTTCTCTCATAGGCTCATTCGTTACGATGCAAGGCAAATTGATCATCACCGACAACCGCCAGCGAGACGTCTCCGGAGGACTACAGGTCACACGGACCACTTGGGAAGTACGTCAGTGACAGGTGCAAGGCAGAATCTCTTGAAATCCTGAGGCATGAATATTCACGGGCAGGATACAGGGTATAAAAGGGTCGACAGTAACCTCGACAATGCGGTCGACCTGGACCTCGCAACAACACACGATCATCAAGCCAGAACACACCTTGACAGGCATATCTCACCTTTGACACGATGCAGCTTAAACTTCTCGCGACCTTTCTCTTGCTTGATCTGGCTTTTGGTCACGTTCTCCTCGGTCGCTCCGAGGAAAATGGGCCATGTACCGGCTCTGGTGGCGCGCCAGGTGTCTGCATTGCTACTGCCAAGTGTGAAGCTGGTGGTGGGACAAGCGTGAAGGACAAATGTCCAGGCACGCCGGACGACATCAGATGCTGTACAAAGCCAGTGAGACTCCTCCTAGCAGAAAAGTATTACAATTCGAGGCACTGACTACTTTCATAGGCTTGCGGCACGGGCGATGAGAGGAATTGTCGCTTCGCCTCAGATTGCGACAGCGGTGTCATAGAGACCAATAAGTGTCCTGGCCCAGACAACTTCAAATGCTGCATGCCCAAGAGTGGCGGCGGTGGCGATGGCTACCCGACTCCTGACTTCCCAAGCACATCATCTGGTTGCAAGCAGACCGCCATCGATGGTGCAAAAGCCATCGTTGATGCTTTCCCTGGTAAGGTCAAGGAGATTGGCTGCATCAGAAAATGCGATAGTTCCGATACCAGCGACCATTGCGACGGTATGGCCACAGATATGATGGTCGCCGATGGCGGCGTCAAGGTCACCACTGGAGAACCAATCGCCGAGTGGGTCATGAATCATTGCAGTTCTGTAAGTCCTAGCAAATATCTCCTTTGGCCTTTCATTCGACTCTGCTCCCTGAGTGACAGCCTTGACCAAAACGACGTGTCATACTCTTTGTGTTCCTTCACACCAGTTTATTCAGACCAAGCTGACCTTGTTCACCAGATCGATTGCAAGTACGTCATGTGGGGACAGCGCATTTGGGAGAAGTCACAGGATAGTGTAAAGCCATGGAACGAGTGGCGCTATCAAGCTTGCACTGTCATCAAGCCGTGTACCAACGGCGACCGTGGTGACAACACCGCAAACCATTGGGATCACGTCCATGTCAGCTACGCCTAATGGCCTTTCGGATTGTTGAAGCTGCAGTTCTTACGACCTCTACTACACCCTCATTTCAAGAGATCTAACTGCGGTGTGCCACAAAAGTACCTTTTCCGGTATTTCAGTAGAGGCTACGAATTCGATTAAGGGCAAAACTTGAAGAAGAATCCCATGTGGGGGCCCTTGGCTGGGCTCGCTTGAAAGCATGAAGAAAGTCAAGTCAATCGCTCCTCCCCAGAGTCTATTGTTACTGATCGCTACCGCTTTCTGATATTGCACTTTTGCAGACACTGCTCAACGCTCATCGCAACGTTCTTCGGGATTAAGCCTCGGAACGTATCGATATCTCTGCCATCAAACGTGAAGTCATTCTTGAACACTGCTTGCAGCAGGTCGTTGTCCAAGTCGAAAAGTCTTTGCGCGCTTTGCTGAACTCCTGGATCTTCTGAAGCAAAGCCAGCAACGAATACAGCCGGATCGCAGTTCGGATTGACTAATCGATACGACAATTAGTGATCTATGCGAAGAAGTGGATTTGGGCTTTTTGCAAGTCGACTTACACTCTGCATGGATTGCTCCTTGAGGAAAGACCGTCATTTGATACTGCGAAAGTTCGTTGCGAATGACTGTGGCGCCGTTTTCAGCAATGTACTCTGTGCCCAGAGTCCCTTCTACGATGATGTTTATCTCCGCAGATCTTGGATGCGTCTGTAGGTCGTCAGTTCTGCGTTCCACGGATTCCCGGTGTCTTCAACTTACGTGAGGAGTGTTGAATCCGCAAGGACCAATAAACCCAACAGTCATCGAAACGCCAGTTCCGATCAAGGCTGGAAAGTCCTTCCTGTCGGCCTTCACAGTATGTCCACCATCACCAGTCGTCACCGCGTCGGGTCTTGGAGGGTTGTTGAAGTCATATTTGTGGTCTGAATCGTTCGGCAGCAGCTTTAGTCTGTCCACTGCGGTTGCTGCCTGCTCCAGGGAAGATATGAGCTGCTGATTCCCAGATTGTGATGGATCTATTGACGCCGTGTTCATGTTGCTGCTGGTGCTGTTGCCCGTCGGTGCTGCTACTGCCGAGCTTGCCATGAAAGGCATCATTATGTACGTTGCCAGATGCAACATTTTGGTGTGTTGTACGATTAAGACTTAGGATTACTAGTGAAAGAGTACTAATGAGTGGACAGATGGAAAGAGTGTGCTTCGAATTGTTGAATGAGTATATCGAACCAGGCCTGGAGATGGCATCGGCTGAAGACTATATCAATTACGATACTGATTACTTTCATCGATGATCCCGGCCGCAGCACGCTTGTACCGTTGCGTCGAGAGCCTTTGCCGTGGCACCATCCTTTGCTGAATCTAAATCGGAACGACGATGCGCTAAGACGGTAGTCTGCACGCTCAATCCACATGTACTGGCACTGGGCAGTAAACGAAGCATGCTGTGCCCAGACGTAGGTTTACTATTTCTATACTTTCGTACTACGGGATTGGGGGCCTCGTGAAAGCGGCGCCCGTCTATTCGCCCGGAGCCCGCTATGATAATTTACGCCTGCCAAGATTGGCCTAAAGCGGTGAAGGCATTGCTTGAGGGGCCTTAAAAAGTGCTTATGAAATCTTGTGTTGATCACACTATCTCTTCGCCAGACGGATCCGTGGCACATCGCGCCCGCTTCGCCCCCCAGATCGCCCCTGGAGGGGTCGTTTTTGCGCCATGCGCATGCATGGTGTACAACTTTGGCCTCACAAGTGCTGACATAGCAATTAAGCAAGTGGCACTAGAGTATGCAACAGGCAATGGCTGCTTCGAGCAGGCGTAGCAGTGCCGAACGCTAAGGACAGCTGAAAGTCGTTTTCCCTGTCGACCAGGGCGGCATGAAATCCAAAACCGGGGAGACAGGGACGGCAATGCTCCAGAGCCCGATGATTGGAAATTGGATTCTATTACTTTACTTCTGAACGACACGTACGCCCTGCCTCGAGTCGTTATCGACCTGTTCAAGAGCATCAAGATCGACCCGGCCATTGTGTTTGTGCCGCGACCACTGACGAAAGTACCTACCGTTACACTCCCAGCGTGGCGAAGCCAAGGCTCGTTCGACCTCAGCCATCCTGCCCGTGGATCTCTACTGTGCTTTTTCCTCTACGTTTTACCAGGGTCATATCACACGCCGTACTTCAACTTCTCGGAGGCACTGTTATCTGTAGCGACTGTTGAGGCTCACTTCTGTCAGAATTCCTCTGGGCTCGATCAACAAGAAGCGGCTACCGTCTGTTCACTGACTTGACACACCTTGAGCACTATGGCGTTCTCGAAGTCGAGCGGCGCCGTGCCGCTGGGCGCAACAGGAGGCTCAAACTATCCTCTGCCATTGACATACCTTGTGCTGGGCACATCCATGCTTTTCTCGGCCATCAGTACGGGCTTGCTTGGGTACTTCACATACTACCTGAATATGGACTCCATGTCAGTGCCTTGGGAGTTCATCATTGTAAGTCTCTCGAGGCTCGTTGGGGGACTCCTACAAGCCTACCAAAGGATGAGCCAAGTTCTGACTTCGTCTCTAGCTTCTCACCACATCGTCACTCACACTACTCACCCATATCACCGAGATCTTCGCCCACACGCGCCGAGCAAGGCAATTTTCTGGCCCTCGACGACATCTGCTCATCCATAGCGTACTCCTTGGACTCTGGATTATCGGCATTGCCCTCCTCGGCAACAAGATCGGCCCCATGGTCTTGTCCCGCTCGTGCGGCATGTCAACATGGCTCACTACCACGGGACTCATGGTCTGCCGCATCTACAAAGCCCTCTTCGCCTTCATCGTCCTCTCTGCCGGTAGCGTCCTTGCCGCAGCCGCCCTCGACCTCAAAGTATGGCTCGGTTCCGGCGGCAGCAAACGCAACGTGAACCCTTACCGCGAGATTGGCGGCGAGAAGCAGCGCAGTGCTGGTGGTCTTGCTTCACGCTTCGGCCTCAAGGAGCGGGCGAAGACGTGGAGAGAGCGCGGTGGCTTTGAAGGCGACATGGCTACTTCGAGCACAGCTACTGGTGCGCCTGGGTTGCATGCTCAAGGAGTGGTCGGACGAGGAATCGCTACTTTGAAGGAGCCACAACCAAGTCCAGGATTCAGTGATGCTGGAGACATGGGAGATTCGCAGCGGCTGGTGGCTGAGAGTCCAGAGATGGTACGTGGCTCATCACCTTGATCTTCTCCATTCCCCTTTCATTAGGAGAAGCTGACTTGCGAATCAGGCTATACACCATATGCAACACCTAAGCTTACTTAGCGCATTGATGCTCTATGCACATTATTGCACGGAACTCTCGAGAACCACGCTGTCCGACGTCTGGCACGTCGATTGCCGCTCAATAGACGGCTTCACTAAACATAGTGTACGATCCTTGGTGTGGGGGTACATTGAGTGAGACTGAGGGCATATATATCAGTAATCCTCTTGCGGAGCTCTGAGAATCTGGCCATGCACCTGATCTGACAAAGCCTGCAAGATAGCGCGATCAATGCCTTGACCCAAAATACATCTGTCCATACCTCTTAGCCATGTCCATGCCTCTCAGCCGGTGATAGTCTTCCACAGTTGCGGAGGGATAGGCATCCTTGCATCCCCCAGAACCACCATCTTCAGCAAGTCGTCCTTCACAATCTTCTCCTTCTGCTTCTCGAGCTCCTCCAGATCCCATCTTACGTCCAGATATCTACCATTCAGATAGTTGGCCTGCGGCGTCGCGCAGTAGACGGTGACTGCACTAGCCAGCTCCACCTTTTCGGTGAAAAAAGGAATCATGAAAGCCGGTGAGTGCTTCGTGGTGTCTGTATCGGCTACTCCACCAGGATGCAAGGCGATACATTGCAGACCGTACGGCGACGCTTCAGCAGCAGTATGCTCGGTGAGCTTGTTGAGAGCGGCTTTGGGCAGGCAGTATGACGTGCCCAGAGGCATAAGCGCATTTGAGGCGAGAGAAGTGACATTGATGATGAACTTCTCTGGCTCAGCTGGTGGCTCAGCAGGTCTGGTCAGTGAGCGGATGTATGCTCGAGTCGTGAGCCAGGGAGATTTCAAGTATACTTCGATGTCCGCCCACCAACGATCGGGCTCACTGTCGACGAGTCGAGATCGGCCGGTACGGGCGCCTTGAGAGTTGACGAGGATGTCGATCGTGATGCCAGAGGACTTGGTGTCGCTGAAGACCTTGTCGACTTCTTCCACGCTCGTGGCGTTGGCGGCGATGGGAACCACGTTGGTGTTTGGGAATCTGCCTTTCATCTCATCCTTGACTGCCTCCAGTGCTTCAAGGCGACGACCACTGATGACAACGTTGGCGGCACCGACCTCAGCGAAAGCAATGGCAATAGCTTTGCCGATGCCTGATCCGCCGCCGAAGATGAGGACAGATTTTCCCTTGGCGGAGTCCTTCAGCGGGCCTTGGAGGTCGATGTAAGGGTAGACGTCAGAGTGCTTCGCTTCGGCGACCTTCGGGTCGGACATGTTGTTATGATTGCGTCTTCGGGACGCTTCTGCAACCTTTGGATCAGCCTGGTTGTGATGATTGCGTCCTCGGCAGAGAAGTATGGTCTCGCACGTGAGAGGTATACAGAGCAGGCCCGGTACCTTATAGTATCGTAGCGATCTTCTATTCGGCTTGTGAGTTGACCCGAATCTGTCTCGACTATTGCTTTGTACTGGAGAAGCGGCTGGCCTAATATTATCGGAATATTGCTACCCACACAGAGTGCTCGCATAATTCGTCGCGGCTTCAAAAGGACTTACTGTAAATCCGTCCAAGGAAGAGCCAAGCGTAAGGTCAGCGTGGAGATGCTACTGTACGGCTGGTTGACCGTTGTTGGCATTGGCAGTGTGTACGACGGTCTTCGCCCGTGACTAAACGAGACAGGGTGTGTAGGTACCTTGGACCAATGTGTATGCGGCTATAAGACTCACGAACTGCGTGTACGTCATACTGAGCCTCATGCCGAAAGTCAGTCACAAGGTATCGTTCCTAGATGCCTAGGTGAGTAGCCGTATACGCATGGTTCACCAGGACCTTGCATTTGGTCCAGAATCACAGCAGCACCGTCGATTCTCGCGTGAATCCGTCAATGAGCAATCTGATGACGTCCACAGCGTAGCTAAAAAGACCAGCAAGTTCGCATCAGTACGCAGGATTCGAGAGAGGGCACCTGAATCCAGTGGAGCACTTTTCGCCAAGGCGAGCTCCTCGTCACTTCGAAGAGGCAACTTTGGCGAGCGTGACGGTGACGAAGTCATACTTTGTTGTCCGCAGTCCTGCATATGACCGCTCTCAACGTCTAGCACCGTCATGACGTCCAACACTACTTCGGGCGCGAACACGCCGCGATTCGTCTCACAGAACGCCACCGCCGAGGACCTGCTCAAGACACAGACTATAGGGCTTGTAAACCTCTCGGATTTCCGGAAGCGGCGTGCAGATGTGCACGAGCTCAACGAGCGGGAGGCTCAGGACAGCAATCGGAGCGGAAGTCAGACACCGGCAGGCGAAGATGATGGACGGTAAGACCTGCTTGCTAGTCACGAAAAGTCGCAGAACTAACTGATCAAGTACAGTGCCTTGACTCCAAACTCCGATACACAACCCGCGAAGAAGAAGAAAAAGGCGAAAAAGATCCTCAGCTATGACGATGAAGAGGAGACCACGGAATCAATACCGAAGGCTCAGAAGTCTAGGACAGTGTCTAGCCTCACAGATGACGAGCCTGCAACATCGATCCGTAAGGTGAAGCCCAACCCGAACTCGCGGGTGCCGGCTGTGAAGGCAGTGACAAAGGCAGCTCAGCTTGCAGAAGCCGAGGAGCGGGAGAGGTTGCGAAGGAATTTCCTTGAGACACAAGAGAAGGTCAAAGCAACAGAGATAGCCGTACCATTTGTCTTCTACGATGGCGCGAACATCCCCGGAGACATCGTCAAAGTCAAGAAGGGCGACCATATCTGGCTCCTGCTGGAGAAGGCAAGAAAGGTCGCGGCTGAGAAGGGAGTACAGGGAAGCGGCAACGCGGCAGGCGGACTGAGCTCAAAGAATCGCGACTCAAGCAAGAAGGAGTGGGCGAGAATTGGTGTAGATGATTTGATGCTGGTGAAAGGGGAGATCATCATACCTCATCATTACGAGATCTACTACTTTATCGTAAACCAGACTGGAGATCCGACACGGTCAGGCAAGCTCTTGTTCAACTACACAGGCACAGCACCGGAAGCAAAGGAGACACCGCTCTTGCGTGTGCCTGGCAAGGAGAAGCTCGAGGGGCATGACGACGATCCGTCGCTCACCAAAGTTGTAGATCGGAGGTGGTATCAGAAGAACAAGCACATATTCCCAGCGTCGACGTGGAAGGAGTTCAAGGCGGGCAAGGAGTTTGAGGAGGAGGCTAAGCAGCGGAGGGATGCAGAGGGGAATGCATTTTTCTTTGCATAGTAAGGAAGGCACGCGTTGCTCAGCCCCACAGACCCTCATATGGCTGTCTCATCGACCTGTCCGGACTTCCATCGCCCCTGCCATCAACGATAGCATCAAAGGCCACGCCGAGGATTCGTCATCATGGATCAGACATTGCGATGCAACAATCAGCTGGATGGCTATTGCAGGAAAGCTCTGAGCGAGGAAGCTGTGGTGACTACTTGCTCGTAAGAACCATTTCTACCCTTCAGGCGTCTCCTCATTCCATACAGACACATATTCTGTCTCGACTGTGCTACCAAGACTCATCTCGCCACCTCACCACTTCATGAACGTGCCTGTCCGGTCTGCCGTACGGCGCTACCGCATCGTGATGATGCCATTCGCACGCAGCTCTCGCCGAGCGAAGACTACAAGACCAGCGTGCTCAGCGGCCTCGACCCAGGTACAATTATGGATTGTGCTAGTCGAGCCCTGGCATTCTGGACGTATCAGACAACACAGGAGATGTGAGTGATCCCGTAGGCTTTCTAAGCTCGACCTGCTGAACCTGATAGCTTCTACCAGGAACACTTAGGCAAGATCTTGAAGGATAAGTATGGCCAGTTGAGTGCCGCTATGGACAAGATCATCAACGAAGCCAATACCGAGATCTCTACTTTGCAAGACAAGATCAACAGTAAGACTCTCATGTTGAAGTGACGCATCAACTCACGCCGACAGATTTCAGCATCGACCAGCGAACATTACAGGACAAGTATGACGACCTGGCAAACCTGTATCGTGAGAAGAGCAAGAAAGCAGCACAAGCCCAGCAATTATACGACGCTCTCAAGAAGAAGGTCTTGATGCGCAGAGTCGAAACAGCTGCCTCCGCCGATGCCAACCAGACCTTGCAATCCATCGACGCTCGTGGTGCGCTACCGACTCATCAGGATCAACAACCGATGATGGAGCGGCATCAACCACATTTTGACCCTCCGGAGCGTCACATCAGAGAACACGAACAAGACGGTCACCATGCGTCAGCCATCAACAGCACGGTTACCCTTCGAATAGGAGCAGTGATTCTGGCCGCTTTGGTAACGCCATGGGACCACCATCTCGGACGGCAGCGAGACGACTCGGTAAGTAGCTCCGACTTGCTAGACATCACCACTAATAGCTTCAGGTCAAGGTACGGCAGTCATGGGCACTCCCATGCAACGCACCTCTCTGCCACTTGCGGCAAGAGGGACTGCGAATCGATCTCAGATCCCAGTCAGTGCTGCGAGACAAGACTCTAGGCCACATACCACCTCGATGCACTATGGTCAAGTCAATCGACACAGCTTGGGCGGACGTGTCGAGAACCCACGTGCCGGTGCTGGCACGCCCGGTGGATATGGAATGCTTGGAGGCATGAAGATGGGACGCGGAGGTACGGCTGGCGACTTGCCTGTTGCGGAACCACGCTTCTCGAGACTCAATACGGGTATGTTGTGACAGCCAATGGCCCCTTGACTCCCGTACACCCTGCCCTTAGAGGCCGATTGCGCTCCAACGTCCGAGTTGGGCGTCAAACTCCCTCGTCTGCTCTCCACTGGCCAATCAGCTGCCTTGCCTGCACAGATCCTATCATAGCAGGCTGTTCGGCGCATATTTTGACCTGTTCGAGGGCGTTTGGCAGCTGCTCAACCACCTTATTGCCTCTTCAAGCTCTCTATTTGCCGGATCTGGTACTTCAAGCAGCCTTGCATACTTTATTTGAAGCCAGTGGACGTACCTACGACTTTGGCGCTCTATCAGATGCCACTCACTGTTCTAGCGGAGAGTATGTGGTGCCAGTAGCCGTACTTCATCGATGGTTTTTACAAGGCTATTCTTATACGATTGCCTTCCACCTATTCCAATACTAGCAGCCACAAGTTGCGGGCACTCGACCTTACGTTGAGTGTGGGCGGACGTACTCTATAGCTCTCCATGAGCGAGATTTGCGCGCCGACCGTGTTCAGTCTGAGCGGCTGGTCATGTCTCAAAAGGCCGCTGCTTACTTACGGTAGTACGAGTAGTGTCCCATGATCCAGAGTCCGCCCGAACTGCAACTTGAAGATCACAACAGGACAAAATGTGAGTCGTACGAAATGGAGAGTACATCGACTTTGGCTTGGTCACATCCAAAAAAGAAGGTATGTGTGAAGAGAGCTCGAAATTTATTGTGTACTACTTCATCCCATATTTCATTGCGCCACTATGCAAAGCATTGCCATGCAAACTTCCAGGCCCTAAGAAGCAAAAGTCGTCATCTCCTGGCATATCAATGCCGTTCAATTTTGAAGCAAGGTCCACCATACGTTTCGTCCGCAATCAGCCCTTCAACCTCTCCATCTTCGGATCAAACAAGGGCTCAGGCGTGACAGTCGCGGCAATCTTCTTGCCAAAGTACTCCAACTCAACCTTCGCGCCCTCCTCGATCGCCGACGGCAACCAAGCATACGCAATCGGTTTCCTGACTGTGTAACCAAAAGCGGCCGAAGTGACATACCCAACGGCCTTACCCTCACTGAACACGGGTTCTTTGCCCAAAACCATCGAACGCCCATCATCCACAGTCAAACACCTTAGCCGCTTCTTGGCAGTCTCTACCGATTTGCCCTCAAGCGCAGTCTGCCCAATGTAATCCTTCTTGTCGGCCTTGACGGCGAACCCAACACCGGACTCGTACGGGTCATATTCCGTGGTCATATCAGTACCCCACGAGCGATAACCCTTTTCAAGCCGCAACGAGTTGAACGCCGTCCTACCCGCAGCCACAATCCCTTCCTGCTGCCCAGCACGGAACAACGCATCCCACAGCTTCTGGCCGTACTCGGCGCTCGTGTAGATCTCCCAGCCGAGCTCACCAACATACGAAAGCCGCATAGCGGTGACGGGGATGCCGGCTACGGTGGCGCGCTTGACGCGGAAATACCGCAGGCCTTTGTTCGACCAGTCGTCCTTGCTGACTTTGTTGATGACTTCGCGCGCTTTCGGGCCCCAGAGACCGATGCAGCAGGTTTGGCCCGTGATGTCCTTCACGGTGACCCATTTCGGCGGGTCGGCTTGCCGCTGCCAGCGCGCGTGGCGCGAGACGTAGGCTGTGTCGGTGGGACCGTTGACGCCGACTTGGAAGTAGTCGTCTGTGATGCGGGCGATCGTCAGGTCGGACTTGACGCCGCCGTTGTTGTCGAGGAACAGGGTGTATGTGACGGGACCAGATACTGCGAGTGGCTTCTTGGTGATGTCGCCGGTGGCGAGTCGGTCGAGGAGTTCTTCAGCGCCGGGCCCTTCGACTGCGAGGCGGCGAAGGGGGGTCATATCGTACATGGCGACGGCTGTGCGAGTTTTCCAGGCTTCTGCGGCCGCGATGGGCGAGTAGAAACGTGTTGACCAGCCGTCACGCTCGACGGGTAGCCATTCCTCGGGGAGTTCTTTGAGGAGTTCGCGATTGGCTTCGTACCAGTATGGCCGTTCCCAGGCGCCGCCTTCGAGGAAGTACGCGCCGAGTTGTTGCTGGCGGGCGTGGAAGGGGCTGACGCGGAGGTTTCGGGGTGAGTCTTTGGGCTGAAGGGGATGGAGGATGTCGTAGACTTCGACGAAGTTCTGCTTGCTGGTCTCTTCGACGTATGCTTTGGTGGTCTGGACCTCTTCGAATCTGTTGATGTCGCAGTCACCCATGTCGATTTGTGAGCGGCCGTCGGTCAGAGCTTCGGCGACGGCACGGGCGACGCCGGCTGAGTGGGTGACCCAGACTGCTTCAGCGACCCAAAAACCGTCCAGATTGGGTGCCTCACCGACGAGCGATCCGCCGTCAGGGGTGAACGAGAAGATGCCGTTGAAGCCGTCGTCGATCTCGACATCCTTCAGAGCGGGCAGCAGCCGTTTTGATTCTTGCCATGCGGGCTCGAAGTCTTCTGGGGTGAAGTCTAGCCGTGATGGCATCTGCTTCTCTGTGACTTCCTTTGGCGTCGCACCGAGGTCCTTCGCAACAACTGCCATTGGCTTGTGGCCGTAGTAGCCGATACCATACTTATCGCCGTGCTCGCGGTAGTACAGATCTGCATCTTGGTGCCTGAGGATGGGAAGCGACGCGCCATTGGGTGCTTGATTGTTTCGAGCAGCCAGAGCTGGAACAGATTTGGTCTTGACGTACTGATGTGCCAGAGGGAGAAGGGGGACGGGCAGTTTGATCATCGCACCAATCTCAACACCCCAGAACCCAGCGCAAGAGACCACGATATCGGCAGGAATGACGTCGTCGCCGGTCTTCACTCCCGTGACATGACCGTTCTTTTGCTCGATACCAGTCACCGTCGTTGCACCGAGATATTTGACGCCGGCCGCTCGTGTGCTCTCGATCAGCAATTGCACGGCTCGTGCTGCGAGCGCGAGTCCGTCGCTGGGAATATGCAGACCGCCCAGAACCATATCCTTGTTGAGTTCTGGGTAGAGTTCGTAGCACTCGTCTGCTGTCAGTATCTTGGCTGGAATGCCATATGACTGAGCGTAGCCAAGTTTCCTGTGGATCTCGGCTAATCTGGCCGGTGTTGTAGCGACTTCGAGTCCTCCAACTTGGTTGAAACAGCTCTGGCCGTCCTTTTCGAGCGAAAGTAGCTTCTCAACCGTGTACTTGGCGAACAGAGTCATGGTCTTGGAAGGATTCGTTTGGAACACGAGACCTGGTGCGTGTGACGTTGAGCCGCCGGGCATCTCCAGCGGGCCCTGCTCAACAACTGTGATGTCTCTCCATCCTCGCGAGACCAGCTCATCCGCGAGATTCGTGCCGACGATGCCGGCGCCGATGATGACCACCTTCGGTCCGGGTGCCATAGACCCCATGTTGGTGGCTGCTGTTTGTGCAACTGGTCCAGGTGAGGTTTACTGTATGTAGCCGGGTCGTTCTATTGCTGAATATAGATGTAAGGCGGCGGTCGAAGAGAAGCTACACTATCTTATGGTCATGAACTACGGTCGTGAGTGTGTGAAGCCATACCGTCTTTGCTGGACCGTCCACCGAGCCCTTTGTATACCATCACTGATAACAGCATGCCCTGTTGAATGGAATAGACCCGGAGCCATAGAAGTGGAGATAGACTTCGAGGTCCACTCTCTTAGCCAGTCCAAGAATAGGCAACTGTCCCGGTCTTGACGTCCCACGAAATAGGAAAAGTGGAAGGTATGGCTGCTAAACCTCCCTGGTGATCATGGCCTTCTGCAGAAGCAGTCTAGTGGACAATATTGTGTTGCAGGGCCTCATCACACGTGAGCACGGGCATGTCGTACTGGCAAGGGCACTGAGATTTCATCTTGGTCCTTAACGGTGTGCCATGCTGACGAGTTGCAGGCAAAAGGTTCGAAAATGAGGTACTCAGGACCTGCTTCTGGCTTAGCTCAGCAAGCTTCCCCGCCAAGTCTTCCAACCTCACCCCTCAACTCTGCCCACAATCTGCAATCTACGATGTCTTCCACGGCGAACTCGGGCGCATGTTTGGGTCAAGATGACAATCACGGCCACATGTTCCAGCCTTCATGACGCTCCGCCGGTGTCCCGAAGCGAACATATCAACGGAAATCAGGGTCTCAGTGGCCGAAAGTCACTTCAGGCCCATGGTTTCCATGACCGGATTGGGATTAGCGATCCCTATTGGCATCTTCTTGGAATTCACGAACCACCGCATCTGCGACACACTTACGCGATATCTTGCATCGTAGGACGCGAGTCTTATCTATGATCCGAGCGATCTCTCACGTAGTCATCGGCCTGCAGCACCGTTCCAGTCATGTGGCTGGTGATTCAACTTCTGCCGCCCATTTACCGGATGTTTACCATATGATCCCGGATCAGACATATGCTGACATCCAGCCCGGAGCGGCATGCCCGCCCCAGGAAGACGTTGGATCTGACGCAGCAGGTGTCAGGATCCTTGCTCGTTATCCAGACATAGCACACCGAACGAAATATGCGCAAGCAATTATGCTGTATACACGGTAAGGCAGAAACGCGGTGAAAAGAGCCAGTGGGATAGAGCTAGTGAGCTGAAGTCGGCGCCACTGGCATCTGCTGATAACCTTGTCGGCCCCTATAGCCCAGGATTGGCGATCATCCCGCGATTGCCTATGCTTACCATCCAGCTTAGTATGTATCGCGCGCCAAAATTGTGCGTCTCAAGTCGTTGGTCAACGATAGCTTAGGTCACATGGCCGCAGTTGTCCGTTGTTACTAATAATGTACTTCTACTTGGTACCGATGCGCATGCTGCCATGTGCTTGGGGAGAACCCAAACAGTCGCTGTGTGCTGGACCTCGAAAAGGCTTCATCACGCGTCCTGCCCGGGAAACGTGGTGCAGAGCTGTTGGACGATCAAACGTTGCTGTCCAGGGGCTGTCGTCAGTTGTGACATCGACTTATCATGGTTTGCGATCTCAAGCTCAAAATAGACTAGGTGCACGGCTCTTTCCTGGAACCAGGTTCCAGCTTTGGCTGAGGGGGCCCGCATCCCATTTCTATGGTATTGCCTTCCCCTTCCGGGATTCCAGACCATATTACCATAGATAAGGCAAACATGGTTATAACTCATACTGCTCATCTCTCAGCACTCATCGACCATACATTCATATCTGGGAAGGCAAATCGTCTTATCGACATCATCTACTGCCTTGCTTCTCAGCCTCGCCATCATATCTAGTCATGGGTTTGCTCAATTACTTCAGCTCGGGGGGTCCCAGCCCTGCTGCAGCATCGGATGAGAAGAAGTCAGTCCGTGCTCTACCTGCACCATGGTACAGCTCCCAGGAGATGTATGAGCTCGAGCGACGTGCTATCTTCTCGAGAAAATGGCAGCTCATCACCCACAGCATCCGCCTCGCCAACGTTGGGGACTACCTCAAGTATGAGTTCGCTGGCTTTGACATCGTCCTCATCAAGGACCGGACAGGCACCATCAACGGCTTTCATAACGTCTGCAGACATCGCGCATTCCCCGTCGTGACAGAAGACAAGGGCAATGCGAAGATTCTGTCGTGCAGATATCATGGCTGGAGCTACGGGCTCAACGGCAAACTGGCCAAGGCTCCCAGCTACCAAGATCTACCAGGCTTCGATAAGACACAAAACAGCCTTTTCCCGATCCATGTTCACATTGATGTCAACGGCTTCATCTGGGTCAACCTCGACGGCAAGGCCAAGCCCGAGATTGCGTGGGACGACGACTTCTCTGGCATCGACACGCAGGAGAGGCTAGCAAGGATTAAGTTCAAGGAGTATAAATTCGACCATGAATGGCAGATGGATGGCCCCTGGAACTGGAAAATCCTCGCCGACAACTACAACGAGTGCTATCACTGCCCCACATCACACCCAGATATCGTGGCGATTGCCGATCTCGAAGCATACTCGGTCAACGTCGACCGGTGCTCCATCATCCACAACACAGCATCAACACCCGAACAGATTGCCGCTGGCCTGCAAGTGGCACCAACATACTTCTTTCCCAACGCCTCAATGAACGCTTCGTGAGTTGATCTCTTCCACCGTCGCCTGGCAAACACTAACAGTTTACAGACCAAACTTCTTCTTTATCCAGAGATTTGTCCCCAAAGGCCCCCTCCAGTCGACTATGCGATACGAGGTCTACCGCAGAGAAGGCTCTTCCGACGAGGACTTTGAGCTTGTTAACCAGATGTACAAACGCATCATGTCGGAAGACAAAGAGCTGTGCAACCTTGCCCAGAAAAACCTCCTCCGAGGAGTTTTCATCAACGGCGAGATGCATCCCGAGAAAGAGAAGGGACCCCTCCACTTCCAGCACTTGATCAGAGAAGAAGTCACAGCACATCACAGGCGAGAACAATCATTGAAACGAGAGATTTGGCCGGCGCAGCCGCCGCTGCCTAGCAATGCAGAGATCAGCGAGAAGGATATCGAGTTCTGCTCTGGGCTGGCATGTAACACGATTCAGGAGCAGTTGGTTTGGTAATTCTATTCGTGGACGGCGTTCCCTCGATTGAGGTCATAGTCATGGCGTTACGAGCATATTCTCCAGTGCTGAGTCCTACGATCAATCTCGCACAACTTCTTGGGTTTCAAATCAAATAATGACGATCTATTTCACATATTCGATACCTCTCGCTTGTCTTCCTGGTAGCATCGTCGTGACTCGCGGTGTTGTTGAGCGTCCTTCGTGGGAGTCCGTGGCCCTTATCAAGTCTTGATTCCGCCTCAGGAAATCTTACGCCTCTGCTCATAGGTCTAGGCATATCCAGATCGGGCTATGTGGTTCCCATCGACGTGCCCCACGGTCTGTATACAGCGAACGTCGTTGGTTGCCTTGCAACATTGTAGCTAATGATCCGCCGCAGACGCCTGACGGCGCCAGTCCGCTCTTACCTCAGCCTAATTGCACACCGTGATGACTGTCATGTCGATCTGAGCAAGACTGCATGGGAGCAGGCCCTTGTGCCAAGTCTCGTTCTGAGTATCAATGGCTATGACATGTTCACAAAGATCACTTGAAGAGAAGCACGACGATTCTGCATGCAATCTTCAGCGCGCTATTCATGATGAAAGACTGCCTAAGCCCGAGCAAGAGCATCTGCACAGTTTGTGATCTACTCGACGAATGCTTCAGCCAACACCCAATGTTCCTTGGCTGCAGCCACAAAAGAGATGGGTGTAAGATAAGTTCAATGAAGCCCATAGATAACAAGCACAGTCAGTTGTTCGTAATCGACGTGTTGTAATGGACTGCGATTCTCTAAGTGGAAATGCGATCCTCTGGAGTACAACGTCGGGTGGCGTCGGGATAGACTCTCGCGCTTACGATGATGTCCGTGATAAGGGAGAAGCCCCTAATTGCTGAAGCCAAGAACTCGCAAGGCGTCGTTCTTGGGCGTTGGAGTGCCCCTGAAGCGATGCATGTTTCCCCGCATCCACAGCACGCGTGGGCCAGAAGCCCGACGCCTTTCTTCGCCGTCCTGGGAGTGCCATCCATGTGCTGGTTTCTGCTGCAGCCAATCGCGAAGCTTCCCAGACCATATGCTCTATGACAGGACTCATGTTGACATGGTCGCTAGTAGTTCAACCGCCTTGTGATTGTTTACCCGATGGAGAGGTCATCCGGGGTACTAGTACTGATTCGCTGACGCTTGGGATCGAATACCCGTGCGGACTGGGCGAGTTATAGGCAATTCTCTGGCCTTTCTGGGTAGTCTTGTGCAAAGGAAGGCCGGTCGCCCTGTCTGCCGGCCGTTGCCTTGGTCTAGGTAGGTGCGATGGACATATGCTCCGCTCGAGAACTCGAGTGCTTTCGACTTATCCTGTGCCTATGCGATACCATCCACTTCCTGCTCTATTATTGCGTCCTCTATGACGGCTGCTCGAGCTCCTGTTGAAGAGGAACCACATCGCAGCCGCTTCTTGCATATTGCTGTTGTACTCAAGCTCATCCATCATGCTTCAGCCGAAGGCTCTCCAGTTCCCATCCTCCTCGCTCCAGGGCCGACTGAGGTGGCCCCTGCCGTCCTCAAAGCTGCAAGTCATCCAGCCGAATCACACTTCTCGCAGTCCTTCGCCGACGTGTTTGGCGACACTCTATCCTCGCTGCGGCCACTCTTCCAATGCACAGATCCACAGGCCCAGCCATTCGTGCTCGGCGGCAGCGGCACCCTTGGCTGGGACTTCGTCGCAACCAACTTCATCGCAGAGGGCGAAGCAGTTCTCTGTCTCTCCACCGGCTTCTTCGCCAATGGCTTCTACAACTGCCTCACCGCATATGGCGCAGACACCACAAAGCTGACGCCCACGGCAATGGGCCGTGCTGTATCCCTAGACGCTGTTGCCGCCGAATTGCGAAGCAAGCAGTACAAAGCTGTCGTTGCAACACATGTTGAGACTTCCACGGCCGTGCTGACACAACTCAAACCACTCTCGGACCTCATCCGCAGCATCTCACCAGAAACGTTACTTGTCGTCGACGCTGTTGCCTCCTTGGTCTCGGAGGAGCTGCGATTCTCGGAATGGGATATCGATATCGTCCTCACCGGAAGTCAGAAAGCACTCAGCTGCCCACCAGGACTATCCATCACAATGGTCTCGAGCCGAGCGATTGATATCGCGCTGCAACAGTATAGCAGCCAGCAGAAGCAGCGGGGGTGGTATGCGAGCCTGCCACGCTGGTTGCCAATCATGCGATCGTATGAGGCGAAGAAGGTGGGTTACTTCGCCACGCCACCAACGCAGTTGTTCGTGCGTTGAAGCAGAGTGTAGAAGGAATACTCAACTTGGGTATGGAGGAGGTGTGGCGTCGACACAAGGCCAAGGCTGCCTCAGTGCGGGAGGCTATCAGCCAGGAGCTGGGTCTGGTACTGCTGTCGACCGTACCAGAGGAGCAGGCAAACGGGCTCACAGCCTGTTGGCTACCGGAGGAGCTCGAGGCCAAGGATGTGTTGGGCTCGATGCTGAAGAAAGGCTTCATGTTGAGTGGTGGCATGCATGCCGAATTAGGCACCAAGTATGTACGCTTCGGACACATGGGCTACTCGGCCTTTGGTGAGGAGACGCATGTACAGCAAGGTTTAGAGGCCCTAAAGGAGGTCTTTGCTGAGTTCCGGAAAGTCGATGCTGATGAAGGCGACGGTGACTCCGGGTATGCGTCGCCCGGGTCTGTATGAAGTCGCAGCACTGAACATGGTTATTGCTGTATCGGCTGAACGTGTGCAGGCCATGCGGTTAGTGTACATACTTTCACTGTTTATGGTTCAGGAATGATCAATACTTGACCGTCAAACAGTGCCAGGGCGAATGCTCGTTCGTCTCCCGTCTGTGGTTTGCAAACAAGATCGACGCTCTGATGCTTCGCTCGGTCCATGAGACTGTTCGACTTGCGACAACTGCTATAGTGTTGTTCATGCAAACAAACAGACTGATATATCTCCTTAGTCGTTTCGGGACGGGGCGCTGACAACTTCTGCCCGCGGACTGCCAGGACGACTCAGAACTGCTTTTCGCCGATCCGTTGAAGTCGCAAGCCACTCTGAATCGTCATGTCTGTCAATTTCAACAGCATGGCCACTGCTCATGGCACTCTAACGTCACTCTCGATACTTCTGATCTTTCCGCTTGGTGCAATTGTCCTTCGTCAAAAAGCCGTCTCGTATTCGTTCATGACGCCTGTACTCGCTCATCGATGCCTCCAGTGGCTCGGATATCTTCTGTAAGTCCTATCGAACCATCTGCTAAAATGCTTGGCGGGGCAGAGCTAGTCCGGCAAATCCAATCGACGTTGGCTAAAGAGTCTGCAGCTATATTATCGGTGCGACTGTCGGGGCTGTTGCAACTCCCATGCTCAGGTCTATGCGGCCGTCCATCACACATGACCCACATATCGTGTTTGGCGGGCTCATTTCGATCCTGGTATTGGTACAGCCATTTCTGGGCGAAACTCATCATTGGATGTATATGAAGCGCACGAAGGCTTTCAGAGCAGCATTGAACACCGTGGGAGGACCACACGACACTGACATTGTCCCGTCTGTTGTGCGAGACGTTCAAGGCCAGCAAATAAGGGCGCCCAGAAGAACTTGGGTGGCATTCATCCACATGTGGGCAGGAAGGGTGATCATTTTGGGCGGCATAGTCAATGGCGGACTTGGTGAGTGGAGTGTATCATCGTTTTTGGTGGTCGCTAACACCAGCACGCAGGGCTGATCATAACCAACAGTGGCCCATTTCGAAGCAAGGCACACCAAAGGGTCGGGATCTTTTGTTACAGCATCACGGCAACCGTCATGGGGTTGGCGTATGTAATCGCGTTGTTCTCTTTTGAAGCGAAGGACCTAAGGCACTGCTGGAAACGACTGCGAAAAGGACATGCGACGATCGATACTTACAAACTGACAGAGTCCGCCGCAAGACTCGACTCAGACCGTGACATGCAGCTCAGGGAGGCCCAGCGGCCTAACGCACCCATAGTTGAAGCAACCTCGGTGCCGGCCATACGTCAAGGAACAGCAGGGATGGGCTCTAGAGCCCAAGAAGCATCGGAGAACCACCATACTTGTTAGCACTATGTAGATTTGAAGAAGTGAGTATTGAGCACTGACCAATATCCATAGCAGACCAAAGAGTCTGTAGCCCGAATCACGTGCAGGACGCCGTTCTCGGCGCATTATACGTCCACGCTATGCACGCGTTCAAGATAGGGGAGTGATTAGTCTGAGCGCAACGGGACGGTGCCTTACCAGGTAGTAAACACATCAGCCCATGGTCGGGGCAGTAAACCTCGGAAGAAATTGGTAGCCAGCGACTTATGACTTGCAACTGATGAGATCTGGAGGCAACATGGAGCTACCGATGACTTTCAATGAAAGGGTGTTGCAAGCGACTTGGAGCTAGGTGTGACGCTCAAGTGACGGGAATTGGATGCAGAGACGAAGAAGTGCAATCACATGCCCTCTTGCTAACGTGTAGGAGGCGCCTCTTGTGTAGGTGGCACCTGATTCACGGCCGTGTCTGAGCCGGTTCGTGACCACGTCCAGAAGCCGTTCTCAAATCGACGCCCGACGTCTGAGTTATGCCGGTACATAACAGCTCGGTTTTCGTCGAAGGGCGAATAGTAGATGCTATCAGCAGTATCAGGGCTTGCGGAGGGATCCTGAAGATGCAGGGGATCTGGCATAACCAGTCGGGGAAGCTGTGGTCGAAAGACTTGAGGTGACAGTGGAGGAGATTGTACCCGCCCACCGTACTTCGAGACAGCTGCGGAGAGGAGATCGGCTGCACTCCGGGCGCTTGTTGACGGGATGCTTATCCCCTTTGCCTGGGCACTCACAACAAACGTGGACGGCTGAGGCTTTGGCAATGTGTAAAAGCATACCGTCCGCTTGTTAATTGAGTTATGTCGGCTCACCGCGGTCAAGAATGTTTGGGCACTGCTCGACGTCGCAAAGCTTTGACGGATTGAGCAGTCCATCTTCGGCTGCGAAATCGGTCGGGAATTGTGCCCATTGCGTCTCCGCTTTACGACTCCAGTGGGCTTGGTGTGAGGACTCGAAGAGAAACGCGACGTAAGCTTACCTGATTGATATAGATCCATCAATGAATCGTGATGAGTACCAGTAGAGCTGCATGAAATTAATGTCGACGACCTTTTTGGCTCGGCCTTAATCTGATCGGTGTTGCGGATCAAAGGTGACCAGGGGATCGGCGACAATGGCTCTAACCCACCGGTCCTCGTATCTCTGTCGCCACTTACCTTGTAGCTGTCATCCGAGTCTGACGAGGACTGTGTGAAGGACCGCTGCGGAGTCCGGATTTGTGGGCTGTCATTGACGTCCTGTCTCACTGGTAAACGTATAAAGGGCCTCAGGCCCTGTGATACTCGCTTGAAAGCACTTGTAAAAGAAAAGGGACCCATACCCGATGGACAGGGCATGAAGGCATAATGTGAGAACGGATTGTCGAACAGACTCAAGGACAACCTTGCTGCATAATGATCGGATACTGCTTCTAGAGCGGAGCCAGGATCGCTAAGCAGTCTTTCGCGGGTAATGCGTCGTTGGATCTTAATTTGTTGTTTGAGCGCGTCTACGCGCTGGCGATGTCGGGTAGCGATGCCAGCGTGTGCCGTTTTTGATTTCGTGGCCGATATTGGCCTTGGACGTTCTTTGGGCATCGTCTGTCGGCTTACTGAACACGTACTTTGGCAGATACAGTCGAGAAGCTTCGCTGACAGTGCAGAAAGAGAAGCACGAGATGCACGCCGCAGCGGCGACCCGCGAGGCTTTGTTCCATGTTATCTGGTCACGCGATCCTCGTGTTTGGACAAAGACCACAAAGCATTACCTCGAAAACTTTGCGAGATTCATCAAAGCAGCTTAGTCGTATACAAAGAAGTCATGCTACCGAGGCAAGACAACCTACTGCTCGGGCCGATCCAAATATCGATGATGTCTAGCTTGTGATCGTGTCGCCCTAAGCTGCGATGAAGGATGGAAAATTGGAATGGCACCCGGGCCCTGGGGCTCGAAGGTGAACCGGCATTGGCGCCAAGGGTTGCGTTTGGGTCCAGGACTTCGCCACGGATATAATTCTTCTCTTCTTTCGTCCTCTTCCTAAGTGCCTTCTCGCCCGTGGTAACACGACTCTCCTGCAAGCTATTTTTGTGACACAAGAGCTTGCTGTTTACTTGTGAAGCACACCGCTTCAACGACTGTATTGATTCTGTGGCAGTGCATATGCTCATACCATAGTGCTTTACGTCATAAGCTTCATCAATATTGACCAGAGTCTGCGCGAGCCAGATGACGTGCAGCGATAGTCTCAGGGGTCCTGCACCAGATCATTCGTGGAGCGGTCACCACACGATTGTTCGACCATAATTAGAGGTGACCAGACGTCATGCTCAACGCGCGTGGAGAAGAGCTGGCTGCCGTGGCAAACATCACAGACCGAATATGTTGGCTTGACGGGATCCTCCAGGCAAGCTGTGCAATGAAGACTGCCCGCCAGCTCCTCACGTTGTTTGTCTCTACTTTGTTTGGCCTGCGGGGCCTCGTGCTACTTACTCCTCGAACCAGGTGAGTTCCCCTGCGACGAGAGCAAAGTTCGTGCCCAGTGGACACGTGATGTCTCTTTTATAATAAAGCTGAGGAGCAGAGATACCTCGGACAGGTGTTTCAGCCCGGCGATTCTCCTGACATGGCGCTACAGCCAACCATTTTCCCTGGCTTTGTTCCAGATTGGTCAAATCTCGACGTGCTGCATCGGAATACCTTGCCACCGAGGGCACACTTCTATACTTACGGCACACCAAATGCTGCCCTCAGCTACGACCGGGAGCAGAGCTTGTACCAGAGTCTGAATGGCACCTGGAAATTCCGTTATGAGCAGTGTCCATTCGAGACTTCCGTTGGTTCTGCTAACACTTCTGCATGGGACTTCATCGAGGTATGCAACTACCAGGACGCCATTTGTGCCATGGGTTGGCTTAATCACCATTATAGGTGCCCGGCATGTGGCAAACTCAAGGCTACGGAAATCCGCATTACACGAATTTCAACTTCCCATTTCCCGTGACAGCTCCCAATGTCTCTTATATCAACCCTACCGGCACTTACTTCCGAGACTTCGAAATCCCGGAGCCATGGTCGGATCATCAGATCCGTCTCCGTTTCGAGGGCGTCGACAGCGCATTCCACGTGTATATTAACGGTGATGAGGTAGGCTACAGCCAGGGGTCTAGAAACCCCAGCGAATTCGACATCACACCTTACCTCGAGGTGGGTTCCACCAATAATGTCTCTGTCCAAGTTTACCAATGGTCTGATGCAACTTATATTGAAGATCAGGACCAGTGGTGGCTTAGCGGGATCTTTCGTGACGTGTATCTGGTGCCATTTCACAAAAATTCCGTGGTCGACTTCGAAGCCACGCCGCTCGTGGCGGACGACTTCAAGAGCGCCGTTCTGAACGTCAATTTGAAGATACAAGGCACTCCACAGCCGCTCAATTTGACACTCTCGCATCCGAATGGCACCTCCCTACAGCAGATGCCGGGGAACGCGACTGGAAGCAACGAATTGCGCGTTTCTGGTGACGACTTGGTGCTTTGGTCTGCTGAGAGTCCTTCGCTGTATACTCTTCTGATTGGGTTACATAAGTCAAAGGGTCGGATTCCGGAGCATCGAGCGTAAGGGATCCAATTTCCTTGTCAATGGGAAGCCGATAGTTCTATATGGAATCAATTTCCATGAGCACAATCCGTTCTCCGGTCGGACTGTACCATATGAAGCAATGCGGGCAGACATGGTCGCGATGAAGCAGAACAACCTCAACGCAATTCGGACGTCGCACTACCCACGTCACCCGTCCTTCTTCGATGTCGCGGATGAGCTCGGCTTCTACGTTATCAGCGAGGCTGACCTCGAATGTCACGGCTTTGGTGTGTTCAGTCACTCGGACGAGGAGGCCGCTAGCTGGTTGTCCAGTAACCCAGCATGGGCAGCTGCTTATCTCGATCGAGCGCAGCAACTCGTCGAGCGCTACAAGAATCATGCCTCTATCATCATTTGGTCACTCGGAAATGAGTGCTTCTACGGCACAAATCACGTGAGAATGTATAAATACATCAAGCAGCGGGACTCCACGCGTCTGATACACTATGAACCTGATAAGAATGCGAGCACGGCCGACATGTACTCGAGGATGTATCTAAGCTTGGACGGAATCGATGCGCAACTCGCTACTTTCACGGACAAGCCTTTGATTTTATGCGAATTTGCTCATTCGATGGGTAATGGTCCCGGCGGCCTCCTTGACTACATCAAGAAGTTCAGGTCTGAGCCGCGCATGCAAGCTGGACTGATATGGGAATGGTCTAACCACGGGCTGTTGGCGCACAACAAGAGATACAGTGATGGTCCAGACATTGGCGAGTACTACGCCTACGGTGGCGATTTCGGCGATGAGCCAAATGATGCAGATTTTATACTCGATGGCATGATGCTCTCGGATCATTCGCCAATGCCTTCGATCTACGAGTATTCGAAGACGATCCAGCCGGTTGAGGTGGCCTTCGACAGTTCTTCCAAGCAGCTCACTATTACCAATCACTACGACTTCCTGGACCTGTCTCATCTCAATGTCACGTGGTACGTCGTGATGGATGGCAACGAAACGAGCCGACAATCGCTTGAGCTTCCCAGATTGGCGCCCCATAGCAATCATTCAGTAGCTGTCCCGTCCTTTACGAGCAGCCTAACTGACGAAGCTTGGCTCTTCATCGAGTTTCGACTACGCGATTGCAGGATCTGGGCCAAAGCAGGTCAAGTCGTTGCGTGGGAACAGATATATCTTCCCAAGGCAGCTTCGGCCTTGACAACCCGTCAAATTGACTGTCTGAACCGTCTTCAGGCGTCGTTGAACATGAGCCAGACCGCTACACACATCAAAATCAGCTCTGCCGAGACTAAATTTGACTTCGATCTGCTTCGTGGCAACGTCAGCTGGGAGGACTCCAACCATGCCATCCTGCAGCGCGGTCCGGAGCTCAACTTCTACCGCGCCTTGACCCAAAATGACGTGGCTGGCGACCACCGCGAGTACTGGAGTCAGGCTCGCGTCAACGAGATGCATCCGCAGGTGCGCGACGTCTCCTGGTCCTCAGAGCCATCCACAACATCCTTCCCATTCACTCTGACCTACAGCATGCGCATCGCACCCAAGGTCCTCGAGTGGGGCTGCGAGGCCGAGCTCATATACACCATCAATCCGTCCACACCACGCACGTTGAACCTGCACGTCAAAGGCCACTTCGTCGGAAACAGCACGCCTCCGACCCTTCCACGTATAGGCCTGCTCACAGTCCTGCCCGGCGAGTTCAATCAGACGTCCTTCTTCGGCCGCGGCCCGCACGAGAACTACCGCGACAGTAAGCAGTCCGCGCGCATGGGAAACTACCAGAAGTCACTCGACGAGCTGTTCACGCACTACGACTACCCGCAGGAGAATGGTAATCGTGGCGATCTCCGCTGGCTGGAGCTGCACAATGCCGTTACGGGCGCGACTTTACGAATCACGATGCAGGATGATCAGGGACAGCAGCGACCATTTGACTTCAGTGCACGAAACTACTACGCGGAAGACTTGGACAGAGCGCGGCATCCTTATGAGCTGGCGTGGTACAGGCGGAATGAGACAGTGCTTAACATTGACTATGCGCATAATGGGCTGGGCAGCGCGACGTGCGGGCCTGGGCCGTTTGAATGGTACCGCCTCAAGCCAACGCCATTCGAGTTCACTGTGACTTTTGAGCTGCGGAATTGAGCTTTGGTGTGGGAGGGATAGGTCAGGCGGAGTGGAAGCACAATATCGAGTAGCGTGGAAGCATCAGGTAGGTCAGACGAAAGACATCGTCCGCATATCTTGCTGGAGCTATCACGTGAACTGGTATAGTTTGAGATCAATGTCACACATTACGGAGGGCTGCTGTTGTGCGGGTTAACAGGACTTTATTTGAGCTCTGCAGGCTGATCATCGAACGAGCTACTGTCGAAATTCAGCGCAAGTCTACAGATTAAAATCCGGCAGAGTACACGCTTACAGTTCTAGTCAATAAGTCTCCGGCAAAACCCCTGTACTTGATTGCTCGTATGCGCAATAGGATATATTCATGACTGACGTTTCAACATACAGCATCACGCCCTCTGAGTATAAAGTCGTACACTTTTCACTTCACAGACCTGTTCTAAATTTGACACTCTATCAGATCCGCGATGCGGCAGAAAGATGACAGCCGTTGCAGCCGAAGACAAAGAAATCCATCCGCTGCACAGACCACTGGTCATCCCAAAACCACGTGTCAGACCACCACGATCCTTTGTCTCATTTTCACCACGCCCACGCAAAGTCGCAACCGGACGTCTCGAGACAATGACATTGCCGACTGAGCCGTGCTCTGTCCATCAATATGGTTTCTCTGCGCCCTCGTATTGCTCTCCCTTCCCGAGCAGCAACCTGCCTGACAAGCACCCGACACGTCCAGCATGCAGCTCAGGACCCCATTCCTGCTGCTGGCGCTGGCAGGCGTAGGCCATGCACTGATCGGCATCTCTATCGACATGTACAAGCCCAGCTGCGCGCACGGCTGTAGACGAGCGATCCGGAATGTGCGGCTGGGATGTTCGAAACAGGTGGTGCCGACCGACGGTGGTCCGAGCGCCATAAGCACGACTGCAGACTGCTTCGCTGCCGATTCATCGTTTTTGACCACCCTGGCATGGTGCATAAAGGAAGCTTGTGCCGAGGATGAACATCCGCCGTCGGTGTGGGAATTAGAGCGATTCTGGAACCAGAAGGAGAGCGGCAATCCGGACTTTCAGCCTTCATGGACATATTCGCAGTCGTTGCAGCAGATCGAGACAACGCCGAACCGGACCATCAACGAGACTGGACACTGGACTTCACAGGCGTGGTTCCGAGGGATCTGTGGCTGATCAACAAGCGAAGTCTTGAGGGTTTTGAGCAGCAGGAAGCTCTGCACAGCTATTATGGGCTGACGATACTGCTTGTCGGCGCCTTGACACCCTTTGCATTCACTCTGCTGCTCTTCTTCCCGCTGCTGCCGACGCTCTTCGCGCGGCTGAGACCGTATGTGGTATACCCATCGACATTTGGCGGTCGTCATGTTCAACCGCTCCCGCACGGCATCGGCAATGCGCCAACAATGGGTCAGGGCATGTATATCGTGTTCTTCGTCATCCTCAACGTCATCTGCAGCGCTGTTGGTCACAATTCAGTCCAGCCGAATGCGTTCTACAAGAACACTAGGGAGGAGATCATGCTCTATGTCGCTAATTGCACTGGAGTCATTGCGTTTGCGCTCCTACCTCTGGTTATACTGTTCGCTGGCAGAAATAATTTCCTGCTGTGGATCACGAACTGGAGCCATGCGACGTACCTGCTGTTCCACCGACATGTGGCCCGCATTTTCATGGTGCACTGTATAGTGCACTCGATTGTGGAGATCGAGTTGTATAGATCGCAAGGGCTCGCGGTGGAACAAATGAGGCTGTCATATTGGGTCTGGGGCGTTGTCGGGACCGTGATGGCTTGTGCGCTGGTCGTCTTCTCCGCACGCTTGTTCAGAAGATTGACTTACGAGGTGTTCCTGGTTCTTCATATCTTGATGGCGATTCTCTTACTGGTCGGCTGCTGGTACCACGTCGAGTTGCTCTTCAAAAGACGGTGGGGCTATGAGTTCTGGCTGTACGCGGCATTTGCAGTATGGATCTTCGACAGAGCGGCGAGATTGCTACGGCTGGCGCAGACTGGGCCATTGAGAGCCGAGATGCAGGAGCTAGGTTCTTCTGGTGTTGTACGGATCGACATCCCTGGAGTCCGCTGGTCGTTGCATCCGGGCCACCACGCGTACATCTCGTGGCCAGGACTGTCCTGGTGGCGTACATTTGGGAGCCACCCCTTCAGCGTCATCCCTCTCAGCCATTGCCAGCATCCCGACGATGAGGTTGAGTCAGCGATCACAGCACCATCTACAGGGTCTGGGCGAACGAGTCCCACCCTTGCAGTAATCACAGACCTGGAAAAGGCTGTCAGCAAGATCCGAAGCATACCTCTCCATACTCGACCACTCATCCGGCCTGGCGTCCGGCTGTATGTGAAGAAGCACAAAGGAATCACATCACGACTCGGTAGCGCTAGGAATATTCTGACGCTCTTGGAAGGTCCATATCGCAATCACAGCGTAGGCGTGGCTCCCAATGCTGGAGTGTTGGCTTGTGATAGGTTGATTTTGCTGGCTGGTGGCATCGGCATCACTGGTGTTGCTAGCTGGATCCGCGCGCATACCAACGTCAAGCTGTACTGGAGCGTCAGAGAATGTGGACGGGCACTGCTCGAAGATGTGCAGCAGAGTGGTCTCTTAGAGCCGCTATCCAGACTGGGCCGGCTCGAAGTGAATGTCACCGGTTCCGGGCAAAGGCGACGGGACCTGACGGATACGATAGAGCACGACGTGGTCGACGCTCTGCATGACTCTCTTGTCAAGGGTGTCAAGGTCGGGGTCATCAGTTGCGGGTCGCCAGAGTTCTGCGATAGTGTCAGATCTGGGGTCGTTGACATTGGTCGGAGGGTAGGCGGACTCGTGGAACTGCATTACATCGAGGAGGCGTTCGGGTGGTAGATCAGGTTGCATGTTCTTCTGTGTATTTGAGCAAGTAGCATCAAAAGTATACTTCAACCGTATGCAAGTAGTATGATGTCCTTGATGAAGGGAGATGAATGTATCTGTGTAGGTCATACTCTGTTCTCGTCACGCTGAGTCTCATGATCCACGCGCCAGAATGACGGCTTCTCACGAAAACGAATGCCCAAGACGACATCGTTCCTGCCCAAGTTAATTCGATGTGCGGTGCATTGCGTTGCCGCGGGCAGCGCACAGCAAGGAGCCGTTCGGCGAAAGCTCCGAGGTCGTCGCAAGCAAGCGAGAAATCTGGGCAAGCCCTAACGCGTAGTCACGTGAGCTTCTGGACTTACTAGTACTAGTAACTGAGTCTCTGAGAGAACTGGTGTTGCTTTTCAAAACACAAAGGCGCCCTTGGTCATCAATTCTCACCTCATGCAACGCATCCTTTTCTGGTTCAAGGTCACCAAAGAAGGTCACAGATTCTCGAGTTTAGCCGGCGAAAGTAAGCCGCTGGGTCCTGCCTGTATGGCCTGAGCAATGGATACATCCCGCATCAAGGTTGGGGGTCGCCCTCGAGCAGATGTATCCGAGACTGCGACTCGCGCAGACAACACCGAGGAGCGCGACCCAAAAACTCTCATCATGACTTTTTCATTGGCTTCCATCATCAAAACGCCCCGCCTATGACCTGCCATTTACCCATGGTCAGCTTCTGGAAAGCTCCCCTCCCTCGTGCTTTCCCCGCATTCGAGGTACCGTGTCATGCAAGTCTCGACCTGTCGGCAGAGCACCGGCATGCCTCCGATGTGGTGGATGTGCCAGACACAATGCTTCCGATGCAGGCAAAGGTAATGTCATTATTTGGTCGAAGAGGGGCAGCAAAGCAGTACATGTAACCCACGTCGCACTCTTGATTGCTTCACATACACTGCTGCTGACCACTTCTGTTCTGCTGTTCTTGTATCTGCGTACGTCCTCTCTCTTTTCAGCGGAGCTTCAGGTAAAGGACTGGAAGTTTTTTGCCCCTGGCAACCAGCGTACAAACACCGTCACCATGTCGACGCTGGAGAAGCATTTCTTCAGTGATCCTACTGTCCTCGTGAATGGTGCTCTCCGCGCCTTGACCCTCACGAACCCTTCCCTCGCCTTCGACGAGCCCAACAAGATCATCTACCGCAGACCAGACTCGTTCAAAGGTGAAGCAAAAGTCTCTATCATCTCCGGTGGAGGCTCTGGCCATGAGCCCGGCTTCGCTGGATTCGTGGGCAAGGGCCTGCTCACGGCAGGTGTGGCCGGTACGATCTTCGCCTCGCCCTCCGCAGAGCAGGTCCGTCGAGCCGTCCTCGGACGAGTACCTACAGAGAAGGGTGTGATGGTGATCACAATGAACTACACAGGCGACGTGCTCAACTTCGGCATGGCGGCCGAGAAAGCAAAGGCCGGCGGTGTGGCCACGGAATTCCACGCCATTGGCGACGATGTCGGTGTTGGTCGCGAGAAGGGCGGCAAAGTTGGCCGGCGAGGCATTGGCGGTGGCATCATGGTGCTCAAGATCATCGGCGCACTCGCAGAGCAAGGCGGCAGCCTAGACCAAGTCTACAAGCTGGCACAACAGGTCTGCAACAACCTCGTCTCCGTGGGTTCGAGCATGGAACACGTCCACGTCCCAGGCCGCGGACCCATGGAATCACTAATGCCACTCGGCGACATCGAAGTAGGCATGGGCATCCACAACGAGCCCGGCTCCCAAACCGTGCGCGCCGACCTCCCTGACCTGATCAAACTCATGCTCGCGCAACTCCTCGACCCCTCCGACAAAGACCGCCACTACGTCAACATCCAAAAATCCGACAAAGTCGTCCTCTTCGTCAACAACCTGGGCGGCGTCTCCATGCTCGAAATAGGCGGCATCGTCGCCGAGCTCGTGAAACAGCTCAAATCCACCTACTCCATAACCCCTGTCCGCGTCATCGCCGGCACCTTCCTCACCTCCCTCAACGGTCTGGGCTTCAGCGCCTCCCTTCTGCGCCTCGAAGACACAGGTCTCGGCTCTGGCAAATCAATGCTCGAACTCCTCGATTTCCCCGCCGAAGCCTATGGCTGGGCTGCGCCTATTGCAACCTCCACGTGGGAAGCCGACAACAGCAGCACATTCGACAGCAAACACACCACGACCTCCGACCCCAAAAAATCCAATCTAACCCTCGACCCCGCGCAAGCGCAAAAAGCGCTCGAGGCAGGCCTCAAACAAGTCATCAGCGTCGAAGCCGAGGTGACGCGCTACGACACGATCGTCGGCGACGGCGACTGCGGCATCGGATTGAAGCGCGGCGCCGAGGCCGTCCTCAAGGAGCTGTCCTCGGGATCCATGCCCACGGACGCAGTCGCGTACCTCAACAAGCTCGTCCCCGTCGTGGAAGAAAACATGGATGGGACGTCCGGAGCGATCTACGCTATCTTCCTCAACGCGCTCGCCGCAGGCGTACGCAAACAAGATACGGGAAGTGAGAAGAAGATGGATGCTAAAACATGGAGTGCGGCGTTGGAAGCAGCACTGCAGGATTTGAAGAAATATACACCCGCGGCGCCGGGGGATCGGACGCTGATGGATGCGTTGTTCCCGTTTGTGGAGACACTGCGGGATACGGGCGATGTGAAGAAGGCGAGTGAAAAGGCGAGGGAGGGGGCGGAGGCGACCAAGGGAATGAAGGCGAGTTTGGGGCGGCAGTCTATGTTGGGGCGGAGGATGAATGGAGAGGTGAGTCTTGCGTCAAATGTGTGTGGCAGAGCGGTTTTACTAACGAGAGTGTGCATAGGTAAGATTCCGGATCCGGGCGCTTGGGGCTTGCAGGAGTTCTTGACTGGGTTCGCGGGTGCGCTGTAGTCTTTAGGCAGACTGGAAAATTAGGAAAGGAAGTAGGAAAAGTGGCGAGGTCGTCCAGATCATGGGCAGATCAGGTGAAAGATCAGTTGAAAATTGACGACTTTTTGCATTCGCCGGCTTTTCAGGTGTTTCCTGGTTCGGGAGTATATATATATATATATTGCACTGCAGTAGACGTCTCTGTCTCGACGAGTTTTTGATCGTAGGCGGTCAAATCTGTCCGAGTCTGCACTTGTGCAGGCAGAAGCGGTCACGCTGCGCTCGAGTCGCATTTGCGCCTTGACCGACTTAGCCTGATATGGCTTGCAATCTAGGCAGCCGCAGGCAGCGATCCGACCAATTGTCCTCCGTGGTTCTGAGGATGCCCGCGTGCAGCTGACAGAGTCTCGTCTCCGAGGACTGGAGTGCTTCGTTGGTACCGATGATGTCGGTTGTCGATGCAGCAGCTATGCACTGCATGTATGGTACTTGGCAGCAGAAGCTGGTCTGCAAAAGTGCATTGCGATGTTGTGAGACAGAGCGCTCCCTGCGCATGCATTGGCATCGTATCATCTATCGAATAACCTCGTAAAAATGGTGTTCGAAACCCGCTCACGAGCTGAGCAGAACCAGAATGACACTGTCGCCGCGCAAGAACATCTTGCTGATGAATCTGTCCTTGTTGACACCCTTCTTGCCGTCTTTGCCACTCTTCTCTGTCCACATCTCCTTCACATTCTCGAGGACCATATTGCAGTGTCGATCGAAGGCCTTGACGCGGGCGAGGAGTTTCCGATTGTTACGGCAGTTGATGAGGACTTGTGTGTGGTTACGGGTGGCAGTCATGAGGATCGAGAGGGGACCGGTCTGTAGTTCATGTTGCTCGAGGAGCGAGACTTCGTATTCCCTGTGATGCGATTTTGTTAGCTTGAGCGCGTCGTACTCGGGGAATTTTTGCGTGCCGTAGAGCATGGTGATGCGACAAGATGATGCAGTAACAGAGACTGTATGCGATTGATATAGAATGATGCGCGACGAAGAGAGGTGGTGCACTGAGGCGACGATGAGGTCGTGGGTAGAGTGGGGTGGCGGAGCGGAAACGCCTCGTCGAATGGGGTAAACAACCTCAAATTGAACATCAAACATCAAATGGGGACTAGAGAAGCCTCAAGCAAAGATAGCGCGGGGTAGGGGAAGGACAACTCACGTCAATTCGTTCCTCGCTTTGCCAGTAATTCCCTGAAACACCAAAAGTCAGCAAACGATTCAGCCTGAAGATCGAGCGACGGAAGAGAGAATGAGTCACGGGACTCGGAGATACGGGAAGGGGAGGCGACAGAGACATACTGTATCTTGGACGAGTCGGCCATGACCAGAGGATTTACTTAAGAGGTGTCGGAATCCAGTCGATGTAAGAACAAATCTTCTCGACCTTCTCATTGCTGGCGAACTTGAACCTCTCTTCGAACCTGGCCTTGGCATAAGCTAGTAGCCGAGTCTAGCTTTCTTTGGGATAGCTTCAACCTCGGACCGTTCTTCATCGGCGTCATTCCTTGGCATCGGTGCTAGCATTTGGAGCCACGCGAGTCGCGACGGACCCGCGGCAAAGACGAGGAAGGGCTGGTAGTAGCAACACTCTTCCAAGCCAACATTCCTTACTCTTACCATATAGTCGACACATAGATCTCGCTCCTTCCTCAGCATTCGCAGTTGTACACATTGCATTCTCATTGTCTTGTAGCAATACTCCACGGCAGCATTGTACAACAGAGCAAGCACTAGCATATCGACCTCTTCAACACGCGTTTTCTCCTCAACTTAACTTCGTCACGGTAGCAAGCTTTGCAGTCACTCATCACGCACTGCCTCGCCACTCGATCCGAAGATGAAAAGCTAGCACGCGGATCTTCTCGCCTCTGCTTAATTTTAGCAACCTACACCTCACTCGAACCTCCCATCCCATCACCTTCTGTCTGCCGGTATGGCGTCTCCAGACGCTGCCACCGTGCAGACAGTCAAGCTCAAGATACTCTACACCTTTGACCACGAATCGAAGGACAATCATCTGGCGAGATGGCCACATTCAGTCCAAGTCACCACTGCGTTCATCGACAATGTCAATCAAATTGGTGCTGTCGACCTCCGTACCTGCCTCGAAGCTGTGACCACCGCGAGTCCCGAACTCACGTCTCAAATGGACAGCGACTACGCGGTCTATGCCTACGACTACTCGGAAGAAGACACGCCTCTAGTCGGACAAGGCATGCTGTCAAAACACATGATGGAGGTCATAGGCGCGGACACAGAGAACATGGTTACTGGCCGGATTGTGAAGGGTCTCATGGGTCTCATGAGCAAGAATGCACAGCCAACATTGGAAGTCAAGCTTCGATTGAAGCCTGTGGCGACAGCGTTCAACAGACAGCGCTCTGGTAGCATGAGCAGTCAAGACGGCCGACCGGCGTGGTTGCAGAACCCGGAGTCTGCCTTACAGAGATCTGCCTCGCCAATGGACACCACCGGTCTTGAGAACATGCAACGTATGCTGAGCGATGGCATGCCGCGTACGGATGGATACCCTCATTCACGTCCAGGCAGCCGTGCTGGTACCCCAGTCTTCCAATCATACGACCAATCGATGCGACCCATATACGATGACTCGAATCGACCGAGCTCACGTGCTGCTGTCCGACCGCAGCCGTCGAACAACCGACATGACTCATTCAGCGGCTACTATAGTGCAGACGATATGGTCGAAGAAGCACCAGCTCGGAAACGCGCCAAAACAACGAAGGTCAAGCAAGTCACCAAGGATAGCTTCAACATCGAGCAACAGCCACAAGATCTTCGTGCGATGGCTGGCAAAGCCAGTAGTCTACGCTTGCACCGTCCAACGCCAATACATCCAGCTGGCGTGCCCAACAATGTTCTCATGAGTGAGGAGCCAGTACGACCGCCAACGCCCGTACCTACGAAGCGTCCAAGGGGACGACCAAAGAACTCGGATCGCGGGAAACCCGATCGCGGCAAACCACTGTTTCCAGCTTTGAATCCGGCCGCAGTGATGGCGCGAGAGATTGTGGCTAAACAGCAACATCACCAGGTGCAGCAGCAGATCGTGCGGGCTGAGGCGAATGAATCTCAAATGTCTCCAGAAGATACGCGTGCACGAAGCGTGTCCAGCACGCCCGCCAACATCCCGTCCTCGCCTCCCATAATGCCGACGATGGCCGCACGCACCAGTCCCATGTTGCCACCCATGCGAGAATCCCTCGACTCCGGAATCGGCAGTTCTACTCTCGACGAGGATATCTTTGGTAATAATGGCATGGTGAATTTCGACAACTTCGAATTCAATAAGGATGCGGACATGCCGCTCGATCTGAACTTCGATCAGTTCACCGAAAACCATTTTCCTCCGGTCTTTGACGAGGACACCCCGATGCTAGCAGTACAAAATCCTGACAGCCATGGCAACTTCCACCACGACCAAATAATGCCTACGACGGAACTGCCCGAGGAAGTCATGCCACCCCCACAAGATCTCGCACAGTCACAATCATTGACGCCTGCCGACGCCTCGGTGGAAGCTACTGGTGATACACCGCAGCCTGGGGATGTCCAGGTCCCAGAAGTGGCAAAGCGAGACGAGTCTCAGCCACCGCCAAAGCTCGAGGGCACCCAACAAGCGTACGATGTCGACCATCCCTGCCAGCGATCCCGTAGGCCCGACTTTGACAAGATCGCAGACATGGGCTCCAGGCAGCGATGCGCCGATGTCAGAGGCACCCAGTGGCCAGACTGATGACGGCAAATCTCGATCCAAGAAAAAGGTCGGCAAGGAGCAGACTAAGGCGCGCTTGATGAATGCTATCAATGCTGGAGAAATCCCTCCTTACTGCGATAATTGCGGCGCAATCGAGACACCGGCGTGGAGGCGTGGGTACGCAAAGGTCTTCGATACGCCGTTTGGCTCACTTGATGTGGGCTTAGGTCCTGGCGAGATTGTGTACAAGCATGAGCTCGATCGCAACGAAGACGACACGATAAAGACGTGGAGAGGCTACAAAGTGGACACAAGCGAACAGGACGTCGCCAATGGGTGGGAAACAATCTGCCTGTGCAATCGTAAGTTGACTTGCAGTGTCTCATGGACAAACTAACATGATTTCAGCTTGCGGCTTGTGGTTCCACAAACAGAAGTGCCCTCGACCAAAAGAGAAGTGGGAGAAGCCGACCAAAGGGCGCCGCAGACGCGGTAGAGGACCTCCAAAACCGACCAAGAAGCGTGTCACCATAGCAGATCGAAATGCCCCAACCCCTGCGAGCGACGCGCCTGGTAGTGAGGACTCTTCTCCTGCGGACACAAGCACCGAGGCCCCTGATGGCGACGACGCCTACGAAGAAATGCAGGGCCTAGATGATACTTTGACGGACAGCAACGAACCACAGCTGCCTCCCATGCCACGGCCGACTCGCGCTAGCAGTTTGGGACCTGCCACGAGAACAACGAACAGGGCTGTCCTATCTCAACGACAGATTCAGTCGAGTCCCACCAAGGGTGCCGGCCACACTCCCGAGGAACCTCATACTGACCTCACGCCGAAGCCTGTGCGACGGCAGCTGTTCCCGTCTCCTCAGAAAAGTATCAGTGCGCCTGCCTCTACTCATGGAACTTCTGCGGCATTCAAGACCGGAATTATGGCAGTTAGACGCAGCCCGAGGATCAACAAGACCAAAGACATATTCCAGGTACCCGGTCTCGCAGGTGCGGTTGCACTTACTATTGACGGCAAGGAGAATTTCACGCCCGAGTCGTTCATGGTCGATTCCTTCGGGTCCTTTGATGACTTCTTCGACATGGACATGAGCCAGCCTGTGAACGAGCCATCGGATGCACTGATGCTGCCACCATCTACACCGCATCGCCGGTCCGAACGTCTGCACTCGAAGACGCCGCAGCGGGCCTTCGGTGATCCAGTCTCTCCAAATGCCCAGCGAACTCCACGCAAAACTCCCAAGACGAAGCAAGCGGAAAACGATGTTATCCGCTCGCTCTTTGGCAGCGTGGTCAGTAAGCTAGACAATATGACTCCAATATCACGAAGCTTGCACGACGCCATAAGTGCAGGCAACTGGAACGAAGAAACACTGACACCGAATAAGCTACGGAAGCAACCAATGCGAAGCTCGCCGAACAAGAATGTGACCTTTGACTTCCCAGATCTTCCCTCTTTGCAGGGCTCATCCCCTTCTACGCGCAACGACGACCCGCAATTCAGTGTCAACTTCTCAGAACTGCCGACCGATATCCTACAAACAGACATGACTGCCTTCAGCACAGATGCGCCAATGCCTAGTTCGCCGCCTGCTGGGTTTGATACAATGGACTTCGGGATCCATCACGATTCTGGGCTTGATGACTGGACGCAGTTGCAGGAAGATCATGGTGTGAAGCCAGCATATCCAGATCCGACTGATCTGGGCAGCAACGTTCCCACCACGCCTAGGAGAAGTGGGAGGCACCGAGACTAGAAATCACTCAGCCCTCTCGAGCTGCCCGAGATGATTGGCGGTGATGACGAATGGCTCGAGCGGTCCAGAGCATTTGGAAACAGATACGTGCTAGATGAGTACCACGTCACAGAGAATAGATAAGCAGATAATGAACGTCGTGCCAGATCACGTCTTCCTCTTCATCCTTGGTTCTCGCTTTCTTGATTCACCTCCGGGGTTTGCAAGCGGGTATTTCATCTTCATATGACACGCCTGGGGGGGCGCTAAAGACCTCTTGTCCTTTCGCTGATCAAGTCGCTGAGATGAGATGAGCCTCACCAGAGCGTCAGAACGCTAGTAAGAACGTCTCGAGAAATCCTACCCAGGGAGGGCGCTGTAGAAATTCTTCGCAATACTTGTCCCCTCGGGAGAAGGTTTCATGCTCGTCCTTGACTGTCTATGCCGCGCTCTCTATCATGCTGGTGTCCCACGACAGTTGCCCTTGCGCCAGCCCTATTTAGCGATGGGATCGGAGCGCTGGCCACCTCGCCTACAGGTAGCCTAGACTGTCGAGCCGCCCAAGTCCCTCATTGGAAGTTTACAACGCAGTCTATGAATTCGATGAGGTGATACTGACTCCCTCACACCGGCTTCCTCACTGCCTATGCAAGCACAATCGGGTATCTCAATTGACGAACATGCCACCGTCCTCTTGGCCACTCCCACCCTCATAGAAAATCTCCCGTACCTTGTGCGTCGCATCCACCACCGCCTCAAAGAGCTTGATATCAGGCAGCTCTCCTCTTTCGTTCTTGGGCCATTCGCAGCTACTGAGGACTTTTATGCCGAGGCCAGCGCCGCCGTCGAGGTTGATTACTTTGCCGACGATTTCGTAGAGGTGTGAGGGGGAGAGGTGGGAATCGCTGGGCGAGCGTCAGCATTTTGCGTCGCAGGCGAATAACTGGGGTTATGCTGAAGCTAGGCATATGACATTGGGGAGCTGCGGGCTGACATACCGATTCAGTATGATGGTGACGGCATCGTTGCCGCATGTGAGGGTGGCTTGGTCGCCGGAGACGGTTGTGATAACACCCAACAGGCGGACGGTGGTCTTGTTGGATGGGTTGGCGGAGCCGGGGGCGAAGGCGTGCAGGTGGGAGGGCAGGACGCGAGGAGTTGCGATATCCATATTTGTGTGGTTGGTGTGCTTGAGGTCGATGTCTATCGTGGGCGGCACAAATGCTGTGTGACGTTGTCGTCTTCTCGCGGAGGGGATCGAGTCTGATGGGAATTGTCGGTAATCGATCTGTGGTTCTGTTCCGCTATAGTGGCACGCGCTTTTTTGCCTTTGCGATTTGGAGGACGCGTTGCGGGGAAAATGGCCGCCCACCTCACTTAATTCCGCTATTGCCGATGCAAAGTCATCGAACGACATGTCGATTGCTCGGGCTCGCCTCAGATTATATGCCTGGTCCGGCGACTTGAGTTTACTCTGGGAAGGACTTCTGATACTATTGTTGACTTAGTGATACTGTTCCGGTCCCTATCGACCATTATATAGGCCATGAAACCCGGTACCGCTAACGATTAGATGACGAAGCGAGCCGCAAAGCGCAAGTTGGACAGAACCGACGACCATCCCACGACTCCGAACCGACGCCCTTCCAAGCAACAGCGAACCTCTGCGATCCACGAAGACGACTCGGATGATATCATAAGTCCCAGCAAGAGCCACCGCCGAAAGTCCGCCAACTCGCCAGACCAACCGAGGAAACATAGCAAGCACACTCGCAACGGCCTGAACTTCAATACAGCTTACGACAGAATGTACACCTTCACATCCACCCGGCCCAAGCCCAACGGCGTGATAGATCTGACCAAAAGCCCATCAGAGAAGCGCAAACTTTCCCTGTCTGCACAGAAGCCCAATGGCTTCCATAACCACACCGGTCCGAAGAAGCTGATCGTCAAGAATCTCCAGAGCAAGCCCCGCATCAACGCACAGGAATACCTTGACAGGATATGGCAGCAAGAGGACGTCTCCCTCGATGCCATCTTCCGCAATGAGAAGGAGCCATACTCACTTGAAGAGCTGTATCGAGCAGCCGAAAATGTCTGTCGGCAGGACAAGGCCGCGGATCTGTACAAGCGCGTCAAGGCGAAGTGCTCGGATCATCTGATGAGTAATGTCCGGAGTAGGCTGGCGAGAGCGGCCAAGACTGAAGCAAAGAGTGCGGTGCTCAAGGCGTTTGTGGACGAGTGGCAGATGTGGAAGAAGCAATTGCTTGTTGTGCGCCAGATCTTCTACTACATGGACCAGTCATATTTGCTGCGGTCTGAAGAACCCAGTCTGACGGACACGGGCTATCAACTCTTCCGAGAGGATGTGTTTGAGGACACGTCGATCAGGGAGTCGGTGTTGAGAGGTGCGACGGAGTTGGTGGATGTCGATCGAGATCAGCAGAGTGCTGGGAAGAATAATGAGCTGCTACAGGATGCCATTGAGCTGTTTCATGAGCTAGGAGTGTACTCCTCGGACTTTGAGCCGGGCTTTCTGGAGACTTCAGAACAATACTATCGAAATTGGAGAGGGACTCAGCCTGGGAATGAGGAACTGCGCCGCTATGCTACGAATTGTACGATCCTGCAGGCAGTGGAGATGAAGCGCTGTGACGTCCTCAACTTCGATCGGAGTACCAAGACAGGTCTTTCCGAATTGTTCGACAAGATATTTGTGGAGGAACAAGTCAATCTGCTCACGAACGAAGACTTCGTCATGGACATGCTGGAAGGTGACATGACTGAGGAGCTCGAGCAGACGTACAGCCTACTGGAGCGGAAAGGCATGGGCGATCTGATGGCACCACTTTTCAGCAAATACGTCGAAACTGAAGGATCTCTGATTGTCTTCGACGAGAAGAATGAGGCCGACATGGTCATAAACTTGCTGAACTTCAAGCGACGACTCGACACGTTCCTCGAAGCCTCCTTCCACAAGAGCGACACGATCGGAAACGCCTTGCACAAATCCTTCGAAACGTTCATGAACAAGACAAAGAAGTCGCAAGCAAATTGGGACACCGACAACGCAAAGCCCGGCGAGATGATTGCCAAACACATTGATCTGTTGCTGAAAGGCGGCGCCAAGGCCATTCCTAAGCTGGTCGCTCAAGAAAAGGATGGGTCAAAGGGAGACGAAGAGCAAGACTTCGACAACGAAGAAGACGGCGACCAAGAACTCAAGGCCATCAACCACCACCTCTCTAACGCCCTCGACCTCTTCCGCTTCGTCCACGGCAAAGCCGTCTTCGAGGCCTTCTACAAGAAAGACCTCGCCCGCCGCCTCCTCATGGGCCGCAGCGCGTCTTTCGACGCAGAGCGCAACATGCTAACCCGCCTCAAGAACGAATGCGGGCAGTCATTCACCCACAACCTCGAGTCCATGTTCAAGGACATGGACCTAGCCCGCGAGGAAATGATGTCCTACCGCCAACTCCAGGCCGACCGTGGCGAGCAACTCACCGGCCCAGACCTCTCCGTCAACGTCCTATCAGCCGCCGCCTGGCCCACCTACCCGGACGTCCCCGTCAACGTCCCCACCAGCATCGCATACGTCCAGAGCAAATTCGATGGGCACTACACGGCCAAGCACTCCGGCCGCAAACTCACCTTCAAGCACGCCCTCGCACACTGCCAGCTGCGCGCCAACTTCCCCAAGGGCCGCAAAGAGCTAGTCGTCTCCGGATTCCAAGCCATCGTCCTGCTCCTCTTCAACGATGTCGCTTCGACCGCCCACCTGTCCTACGACGACCTCTCCAAAGCCACTGGCCTCTCCGACGCCGAGCTCAAACGCACCCTGCAATCCCTCGCGTGCGCCAAGTACCGTGTCCTGACCAAACACCCGAAAGGCCGTGACGTCAACACCACCGACACATTCTCCTTCTCCACGGGTTTCCAGGACCCGAAGATGCGCATCAAGATCAACCAAATCCAGCTGAAGGAAACCAAGGAGGAGAACAAGGAGACGCATGAGCGGGTCGCAGCGGATCGGCATTATGAGACGCAGGCGGCGATTGTGCGCATTATGAAGAGTCGGAAAAGTATTGGGCACAATGAGCTGATTGTGGAGGTTATCAAGGCGACGCGGAGTCGTGGGGTCCTGGAGCAGGGGGATATCAGGCGGAATATTGAGAAGTGAGTCCATACTTTCCTCTCCTTCCCTGCTATGTGACTGTTGGATATGGATTGCTAACGCGGGTCATCTAGGTTGATTGAGAAGGAGTACATGGAGCGAGAGGATGGGAATCGGTATAGCTACGTGGCTTGAGGCTTTGATTGGCGGTGGCTCAATTTACGAAGGAGGTCGATCGGTGCTGGACATCTACAGCATGGAGGCCTCCTTGACCAACCTCAGTGGTCAGCAACAGATTCGGAGACTGCATTCGCTGTCACGCAGGCGGCTTGTTGTAAGGAGAATATAGAGCTCATAGACGAAGCCGGAGACAGCGATCTCAGCAAATATATTCGCCTGCGTGTTTTGTGCTGCAGATTGCGCGAGGCAACTTCCTCAGCGTGGTAGGAATGCACTACACCTATGCTGCCTTTCTCTTATGGCATCTGCGATGGCTGGCTATATTATTCTGGATTTGCTGCTTGCTTGCGGGTAATCTAACCCCTGTCAACCGGCAACGGACGAATCGGAGCGATATCTGGTCATCCGGTCTCGTGTGAGGCTTCCCGTCAACCGGCGTCTACGCTGGTGCTTCACAGTCCGCTCAAGTGACTACAGCATTGCCGATATCGTGAATGATCCTGGATCGTACAAGACACAGTGAACGCTCACAAGCCGAGTCAGTGAAGTAATCCCTTCGCTTCGCCTCGGATCTTCACCGTGTTGCTGTGGTATAAGTAGTCGCGTTGCCCGCGCCCTCGTTGTCTTATTCTCTTTCTTTCAAGATCAGTCGTCCGCGGACACATCGCCGTTGTCATGCTTCGCTAGCATCCGCTGCTACTTGGTGGGGCGAGCAATCTATTTTGTTTGAACGATCATAATGTTTCTGCCTGCTTTTCGCTCACGAAGGCCGCCTCAGCGCCGAGGCAGGGACAAATCGATCGATGTGAGGCAAGTCACAAGCATCGAGAAAACCTGGGATGGGAGAGCAGGAGCCGAACCAGGAATGTAGAACACAAGCTACAGTCAGGACGGCTTCCAGAACCATTTTGGTTCGCGTGAACGACCGGCATTTTGATTTTGCAACAACTATACAGATCGTGGTTCGGCTTCTGTACACGTTTACATGCCCGGGCGGACTCTTTAGCTGACAAATTCTATCAGCCTCAATTCATGCTACAACCAGGACTCCCGCCAAAATACAGAGCAGCATGACGTAGACATCTTCAGGCTTAATCCAGGGCTCTCGCAGTCTTTCGATTTCAACACGTGCTGCCTCTAAGAAAAGTCTGCTCTGTAGATCTGTCCACAGCCGGGCGGGCCCTGGTTGAGGGACAGGGTCAGTGGTCTCATCCTGCGAGTCGTCTGTCGAATACTAGTAACGTGGCTCGCCCGACGGGCCGCCACCACCGGTGTTGGAGCGCTTCTCGTCGTAGCGCGGGTCGCTGCCGTAGCGGGAGTCGCCGTAGTGCTGTTTGACGTATTAGTACATGTTGCGCAATGGTGGAGACAGAGGGGGTTTATACCTTCTTCCTAAGCGCAGCAAGACGCTTCTTCTTGGTGTGCGTGTTGATGTAGGTCCCAATCACGAAGCCAACAATGTTGAAGAACGGCACCCATGTCTGCTCCGGGAGAAATTTCTGTGCAAATGCGAGCGTGATCGGGCTGGCAATCCACGAGACCTTCATGACAGGCATGAAGCCAGCGCGAACCGTAGCGCGGATCTGGTGCCAAGTGCGGGCGCCGGCGATGACAGCCATTGAGGCGAGGTATACACTGTTCTGAATCGGGGCAATGACCAAGTTCGAGACCAAAATCTGGAGAATTTTCGCCTTGAGCGATGTGCGGTTCGCGAAGACGCGTTGCAGAAGCCCGACGAGCAGGTGACCCATAGGGGCGCCGATGAATGCGCCGTATGCGGCCATCTTGGGGACGCGGCTGCTGACATAGTGGCCGTGCTTTGAGCGGTCGTGGGCAAGCCAGCTGGCGAGGACTTCTTGTAGCGCGGCGAGCGAACCAGATGTCAGCATCTTGGTGCGCAGAGGATTCGATTGTAGTTGTTTGAGATAGGCGGCGAGATAGCCTTTGGAGGTGTTGCCGCCGGTGAGGGCTTCGCCGATGCGGTGTGCTGTTGACTCATCGCGACCAACGGCTGGCGCTGTCGCGCGAACGGTCTCTTGTTGGAACTTGACGGACATCGTGGCTCAATCTGACGCGCAGCGGATATGGAATCTGGTGGGATGAGGAACGAGAGTGCCTGTTGCGCGGCAATGGGCGCAAAGGTGTCTGGCAGAGCGTCAGATCAGTGAATGGAAGAAGCTGACGGCAAGCGAGCAGCGCTGCACTTGTGTTGATAATGCGAGGGTACCGAGGTAGCAGTGGATTACTCTCGTCTTGCGGGGAGATAAGGTGGAGCTTGGACGTTGCTGCACGTACCTCTGCGCGTGGAATGAGTGTCGGAGTGTGGAGGGCGCAAGATGACCGACCACGCGTGTATAAGTCGTTTCTGATCAATGACAAAGTCCTGCTGTCGAGTCCAATGTGGTTGTGGACTCCTCAGGCCGATGCGCGCTGGTACTAGGAGGACGCCTATTCGGAGTTAGCCGGCGCGTTGCTAGGCCAATTCAGCCAACAACCTCGAAGTAAGCACTGCATTTGGCTGCGGTGGTTCAGGACGGCCAGAGGTGCACCTGCTATGATTTTCAGCCTTGCCCCTGATGTCTCCCTCTCCCTCTCCTTCTCCTGCCATTTCTCATCACATATCGCACATGCAATGCACACATTGTCTCGTACGATCAAGACGCGAACTCGTGGTCCACCACAGGTGCCCACAAAAGTGCTCCTTTGCTGACCTGAATCCCGTGACAGTGAGATCGTCGCAATTGTACTTTTGGTTACGACGCTAATCCGAACTTACACAACTCGAAATGTGTGGTCTGCACTGCTTCCTGGTAGACCGGGTTGGAGTCGCATCACATTAGTGCAGAACTTTCCGAGGTTGTGCTGCATTCGTTGTAATTTCAGGGCTTGATAATGAACCATGTGAACACAAAGTCAACGGGAAGGGGCAGTACGATGGGAGTGTAGAACGAAATTACAGGGTGGCAGTACAGGGACAGGAGTCGAGCATCGTACCAAGGCCTCTATTGCAGACGAAGATTGGGTTGCGGCGGGGCGAGTCCAACCAGGACAGGGTATAAAGTCCATACTGACAAGCACGCGACTTTGACAAGAGCCAGGTAGATGAAGCGAGGCCTGGAGTCAGTAAGTGCCAAAGAGACAGTGAGGTAAGTTGAAGGCAAGAGCCATCGATGCAATGCACGTGACTGCTTTCTTTGGCAACTGCGACTACATGCTCAATCCTTTTCCCAATCGACCTGTCGTGTGCACCCTCGAATTTCCTCCTTAGAGTCGTCTGCAGCTCGTCTTCCCAATGGCGTCTGACGTCGCGGCATCTCATGCTGAACTGCAGCTTCGAAGGTTGGAGAACAGATACTCGAGACTCAACACATCCAAAGTCAACGAATGCACACATTACCGGTTTACTCGACTGTGGGATCTTGACTCTGTTCACCGTTGCTCCAAGTGTCACCGACAAACGACAAACTTCGGATGGATCTGGCCATGCACTGTCGATACACACGGCTTCATACCAGCGTCTGATCCTTTCGCCTCCTTCGGCTGGGGTAGTATCGATCCATCAACGGCATCCTCATCAACTCGACCAACGACTGCATCGACCACGTTCGGCCGCGATGCCACATTGCCGACAAGCTACACTATGTCACTTCGCAGCGTGACAGACCCCGAGCTGGCATATGACTACGCGGATCAAACCGTCCCGTGGCATATGTCTAGACTTTTGAGTGGTTGTAAACACATGTTGTGCCCACCTTGCGGTCGGTTTGCGAAAACTCAGGATCCACTGATTGATGAGGTGATGTACGGTGCATCTCCATCAAATGAAGAGCTTATGGTAATAAACGCCTCTCCTATCGTTTTCTGAAGTCGTCTAATGCGTTCCGCCAGAATCGTCGAATCTCAGATGCTCGACTGGTAGCCATGTTTCCAACCGCCGCTGAACGTGATGCAATGCATCCCGACAATCCTCCCAACTTGGCACAAAGCGAGAGATATGGTGCAAAGCCATGGCCATATATCGGAGAGCCAATCCCACCGCCATTCGCTGCCTACGGATTCATACCTTCAAGAAACCAACCATTTCCGCCAAGTCCTGTCGCTACGCCACTCGCCCTATACGAGGACTTCAACTCGTGCACGGTCATATCGGAGGCTTCTGGCTCCATCTTTGAGGATGGAGCAAGTGAGGTTCTCCAATCGATCACCGAGGACGAAGAGAACAACAGTCAGGGCACGCCCGAGGCTGCCAATACTAGCAAGGCCGCATCGATGTCCTCAACTGATAGCGAGCGCACACTCGAGGATGTTGATCCAGATACGGTAGCCATCGATTTCGTCAACGTCAGCCAGGGTTCTACTGAGAATACGAATCAGGTCACAGCAGCCTCAACTTCTTTGGATGTCAGCCCGGCTGCTCTGATCGATACCGTCAATGGTCTCTCGCACACCGACAACAAGCGTACCGGATTTCGTTCAAGGTTCCACAAGATCTTCGATGGCAAGAAATCAAAGCTGATGGCAAAGAACGTACACAAGAAACCAGACAGCACCCTCGCCGGCTCAAACCTACCCATCCATGGCACTATTGTCGGTAATGCCTCGCTCGATAACTCAGTCACCCAGATGATCGCGTCGAACACGCCGCTACCTCAGAGTCATCTCAGAACACCTACTTTCCCGCAAGGCCAGCTTCCTGCTCCGCCTGCCGTCAGGGACACGTCCTACAGTTCACTGGGTGCTGCTGTTCAGGCTGCTGGGGATCGTCGGAGTAGGGACTTCTCCTGAATTGCGAAGTGCGAGGAGGCTGGGGAGGACTTTGTGCGTGAATTGTTGGTATCAGATTGCCGTTCAGATGAGACATCAATATGAGATTTGGGACGGTAATCAGCAAGTCATCTCAACAGCGCAGGGGTCCTTCATCGAGAGATCTCTGTACGAGAGATGACATGTTTTGCAAGCTCGAGACTCTAAAGCCTAGGCCGTCGCTCCATGTGATAGTAGATAGCTTCAGAGTCAATGATATCGAGGCCAGACAACGCGGTGCAACCCCCTTTCCAGGCCCTGCCATCGCCGTCCCAATGCACACATCGGAGTCGAGAGTATAGGAAGTCGTATGGTTCCCTGGAGCACTGTTCATACATGACGCACACAACTCGTCAGAGTGAATAACCTTGGTAGTCCACTCCCCTGGCTATCACGAGCGGACAAATAACGTGTCCTCCTCGTGCTACTGAGGGTTCGAATGCCAACAAGTGTCGGCGACCATGTCACGCTATTCTACATGGCCGTCACTGTCATCCTTGTCCGCGCCGAAACTGCCGACCTTCAAGCTTTTGTCTTGTGATACCATGACGGCCAGGATCTCTTGGACTTCTTTGGGAACAGTGTTTTCGTAAATACCAATCAGAGATGTTGGCTCCGGGTAGACTTTGAGTCCTTTGTAGAAGCAGAGTGCTGCTGCTATTGGGTCGGAGCCTGTTTTGTCGTATGCGTTAGCTCTCTAATCGCTCCCATGCCATGTATGTTGTTATGTGAGCGGTGTGCGAGGACTTACCCTCGCCAGCCAATTGCTCGCCCTGCGCGATCTGCTGCATAAAGTATGCCTCCCGCTCCTCGAGGTCGGTGGGAAAGCCCTCCTCTACTGCTTCCCGGACTAGGGATCGGATTTCTTCTTTTTGTTTTTGGCCTTGTTGGAGAGATTCTTCTTTTTGGAGGCGCGCTTGTCTTCGCGACTCGCGTTTGAGGTTTTTACGGAAGGAGGCGTCGTTGTGGCGGCGGTAGTCGAAGTAGATGGCGTATGCTGGGATGGGGTTAGATGTAATGGAAATGGTGTGGTGTGTGGTAGGGCCCTGCGCTGCGAGAGAGACGTATACACACGAGAGAAAGGCAGGTAATCATGTGGAGGATATGAGAGCTTACTCACCTAGTAGACCAGTGACGACGGTGCCGATCGATATCGTGACTATCGTCGATGTGTTCATACTCGAGGCCATGGTCGCAAGCTCGGAAAGACCGAAGGAAAAGGTAGACGGGGGTTGGAAGAAGCTGAGAACCCGACACTAAGATTTACAGACAAAGTACAAGGCCTGAAAGGAGAACGAGAAAGGTTCGTCGTAGTGAAAGGTCGTGTGTGATTGACGGAGTGCATGCATGACCTCGATCTGTCAAACTGGAAATTTGTATGGAGCCTTGCGAGGCTGAACTTTCCGCCGCGGAGCTCCTGGTCCGACACCGACTACATCCCATCACTTGTTCACTGCCTCGATCTCCTCCTCTGCTCCTCTCCAAAGGTCACAGGGACTACCCGCGAGCTTCTCTCACCGCGATCATGAGCGAAGGTCGCTCCCTGACCCTGCGCAAAAAGCGCAAAGACCGCCCCAAGATCAGCGGTCCCCAAACCATCTCCGCTCCCCGTCCGCTGATCCCAGGGCAACCCACGTCCAACGCGCAAGCATCCTCACAGAGCAGCAACAAGAGACCGGACAACAACCTCTCCATCCCCAAGACCGAGCGCACCAACACCGAGACATCTGACCTGATCAAGCGTCGCTACTCGACCCGCTACAACCAATTGCCTAACTTCGGTGGAGGCGATGCACCGGCTGTACCTGCGCTGCCGTCAGCGTTGAAGCGTCGGTCGGGTGGTGCTACGTCGCCGAAACGGCCTGCCACTCGAGAGGGTGGTGCACCCTTCAAAGTCGACGAGGATGTCCTCAGCGACCCGAATCTTGCAGCTGACCGCTACGTGACGAGCCTACTGAGTAACGCATCGGAGACGGACATCGCCGACTACCAGAACACATTGCGGCGGATCAAGAATCGGAACTCTACGAATCTGCAGCAGAGCGTGTATCAAAACCGCACGCAGTTCATCAAGATCAGTAAGGAGGCGGAGAAGTTGAAGAGCGAGATGCAGATTCTGAGGGGCCTGATGGGGGATCTGACCGGGGCGTTGAGCTTGACTACGAGCTCGTCGGCTGCGACGAATGGCGGTGGGGCTGCGTTGAGTCCAGAGCTGTCTGGCTCCTTCAAGCGACGGAATGCGAACCGCTCTAGTGTGGCTAATCTGGAAAGCATGTGGAATGTGCAACTCCAAGCGCTGTGGAAAAATGTCGAGAAGTCTCAGAAATTCCTGCCCGCTATCCCCGGCCGGCATATTATCATGGAGAACGGCGCCTGGGTGGAACTCGACAGCGCGACCTGGAAGCCTCGTCGGCCGGTGCATCTGTTTCTCTTGAACGACCACCTGCTAGTGGCGTCTAAGAAGCGCAAGCGCATGGATCCCAATGTGCCCAATCAAGGCCCCGCGCCGACGAAACTGGTCGCGGAGGAGTGCTGGAGCTTGCAGGATATCGACATGGTGGACATGTCGACCACGCCTGGCGTGGTGTCGAATACCGCAGAGGAGAGGGCCATCGCGACCGCGGTGACCATCCGTGCGGCGGGGAGGTCGTTGACGTATAGGTCGGAGAAGAGGGATGAGGCCGCGAAGACGCAGCTGTTGCAGACTTTCCGTAAGGCGGTAGAGGATCTGCGGAAGATGAACAAGGTGGAGATCAGCAAGAGCAGTCCGACTATGGACAGCTTCAACTATTTTGCTTCTCGCGACGGTGGGGCAGGCTTGTCCCGGAGCGGCAGCGTGCTCTCGTCGTTGAGCACTTCGAGGGGCGAGAAGCCGGATATCCTGATCGAGGTGGATGGTAAGCAGCAGAATTTCAGGTGGGTCGAGTCACAGATTGATGAGTTGGATATCGACATTGCGCTGCAGCGCTTCGAGGAAGCGGTCGAGAAAGTCGAAAAATTGCGCAAGATGACCAAGACGTCGCTAAAGTCGAACACGATCGCCCAAGAGCTCATACAGTCAAAGGTAGACGACCGCGCCGCCAAGCTCGCAAACCTGCTTTGCAGGGAACTCACGGACAAGCCATCGTACATGGCTACCACGAAAGGCCTCGTCGCATACCTCGTCCGCCTAGGCGCTGAGGACCAGGCGCGAGAAGCATACCTCAGCGCTCGCAGCGAGGCTCTGAGGAAACGCTCCCGACAATGTGTCTTCGAAGGCGATCTGCACGCCTACGTCTTCAGCATCTCGTACGTGTACTTCACGATGGTGAAGAATACGATCCTTATCTATCAAGCCAGCTTTTCTGCGGCGACGATGTCGGCTGTGATCAAGTGGGCGAATGAGCACCTGGAGGGCTTCAGTCAGATCTTGCAGCGGCAGATGAGTAGTGTGGATAAGGAGGGCAGAGTGTGGAGGGAGTGCATGGATGTCGTGTGGGAGCACGAGGCGAGTCAATTGGGCGAGAATGGGCTGGATTTTAGGGCGGTGATTGGGAAGGGTTTGGAGGTCAGGGAGGTCAAGGTGCCTAGCGTGCCGAAGGTGCCCGGTGGCTCGAGTGCAGCTGGGTCGCCCGCGGGTCAGAGGGGTAGGAGTGGTAGCGAGCGGAGCGATAGGAGTGGTGGCAGGTCGAAGTCGAGGGGTCCGCGACAGTAGGGCCGTCGTAGTCTTCAGGACGGGTTGGGCACATATCAGCAGGTGACTCTGCTGAGTCTGTGGGAAGCGCAGCGTGGACGTCAGTTGGGTAGGCCTTGTGAAGACAAGTTGGCAGAGGAGAAACGTGATGCTGGAAAGGTTGAGTGAATTATCAAGAGACTCGGGCTATGTGCCTCCGATTCTTGCTCCGTGTTATCCGCGTACAATTGAATCGCAATTGTCCGTGGACTTAACTTGCTCAACGTACATGTAAGACTTGACTTGCTCAGCGTACATGTAAGAATTGACTTGGTCAGTGTCAGTGTGTTGACTTAAGCTTGCTCAGCGTGAATGCGTGACTTGACCTGCCTGGAATAAATATGTGGTTTGGACTTGCCCAGCGTGGATGTGTCGCTGGGGACTTTCAGGACTTTGGTATTTAGAGTTTCAGAACTAGGGTGGTGGTTGCCTTGTCGGACAGCGCACCTTGACAGCGACAGCCAGTTGCACTTGCCTTCAATGCGCCAGAAATGGTGCTCTTGCCCTTACTCTCTGACATGCACCTCCTCTCGAGATGCTCATTCTTTCTGATCGCTGCTAAGTATCGTCAGCCACCATGACAACGCCTATGCCGGGGCGAAGAACCACGCTGCGTCGACATATCCATTCTGATTCCTATCAGTGACGACTGCTGCCGGACAGCCTTGAATTTTGTTGTCGCAACAAAGATGCCGAACTCCGAATCTCGGACAGACACTCAGTTCGCAACAACCGCCTCGGGCGACGATGGTCTTTATCATAACCACAGCTTCTCTGACAACGAAGGCTCCGCTGTCGAGGGTAAATCTTCTCACGACGATGAAATGTATAGCGAGGTGTCCACTGACAGTGAAGAGTCATCTTCAATGACTATCACCGTCAATGGATTCCGCTGGTGTCACTGCCAGATTGCTGGCTATGATGTAGATCATTTAGCACTCCAGCAGACCGAAACCTCCTTGCACTCAGCACATGCTGCCGCTCTGTCCTATGCCATTGGTGACTTCGGTAGGACTCTCCATGTGCTCGGCCACGTCCACCACGATGCTCCTCGGCCGTTCAGGCTGACATTCGGAGCGGAATGGGACATTGAGGACACGAAGGCGGCACTAGTCCATCTGACCAATGTTAATGGTGGCATATGGCTCGACCAGCTGTCCATCACTCAGGAGCCAGCAGAAATCGCTCTCTTCTTACCACGACTACCACAGATCTACAGTATCCTAGAGGTTGTGGTATTACTGCCCAATGCTCCCTGTTCCTGTTTGCAGTCGGCAGTGGACAGCTATCTCAACGGGAGCGACGATTTTAGGGATGGTGACGGCAATTTCCACACGGTCCGTGTCATGGATAGTTGCTACAACGCACTTCCGATTTCGTCCTACCATTCACGCTTCTGGACAATGGTCGAGTTCAAATATGCCAGATCGATCAGAGCCTACTTTGTGAGCGTTGCTGGACCATGTGGAGCTAAGACGTCCAGGTACATCCAACACAAGTTGTGCGAAATCCGAAGTTTAGGTGACGAACACGAATTGGTCGACATCTCCGATGAGAAATGGCTTGAATGGCATCTTGATTCTTCACTCGCGTCCTTTGAAGGGGGTGTTGCGATGTGCATTGGATCTGGGTCAATAGCTCTTCTGCGAACAGCACAGTTCTTCCTTGGGACGCCGTTGCATCGCAAATACAGACTAAAAGTTCTGGGGCCACCTTTGTACAGCACAAACCATCGTGCAACAGTGGTGTCAGACATGGTCAGCGTTGTGTTTGCCTCAGATCGCCGCTACAAGCCCCCTGCTGACTCCTCCCATCTCAACCTCTCGGCGCTGCTAGAGGATGGCCTGCGCCAGAGAGAGCGGAATTACTGTCTTCAGTATTTGACGACTATTCCACAGGGACTGTTGGTGCCCGTCAACGAGATGAACACGCGAAATACAACACTGTGCCGGCCGACAATGTACATCAACATCGTCAAGGTCTCGACTGCAATTGATTTATACGGTACGCTACTTGCAAACCAACCATTGCAAGCAGGTGGCTACATTCTTATGAAGTCACGGCGCGCCGACCACGGCCTCAACACGCGTATGCACAATATAGCCCCATTTCATCGATTTTTGGCGGAACGCAGCATTTTCGGCGTTGTCGAAGCTTTCGCGACTATGCAGGCGAGACATTCTTATCTTGATCTCTTTAGTTTGAGGGCGAAGTACAAGAATCGGCCCCTGGGTCTCCTTGATGACTGGGCACGAAAAGTTGCACGTGGCGATCTGGAAGACCCTGCTGGCAAGTGGCCAACCCTTGACCACCAGCGGGCCGTTTTCGTGGAAGTATGCAGATACTTCTATATGAAGAATGAGCACACGCCTTATGCCTCCACGGAGGGCTTCAGCAGCATCGATGTCCATGAGGTATGCTTCGATATTACGTGCGACGCTTTGGGCATAGACCGAGATGTTGCTCACAAGTATGAATTTGGCCTCGTCGTTCACTCTGGTCCGGCTGTCGTTCTGGGATTCTTCAACGCGGAGGCGTGCGCGGCTCTGTGTGATGCCGATGAAACTATGTCTGGGGCTGTCGAGGGACCGCGAAGCTCACATAGCCGGCTCCGTAACAGAGACCATATGACAGTTTCTGTACTCGACCACGCCTCCGAGCACGGAAACATAACTTACGAGACCCAGCAGCTAGGCAACGTAGCCTTGGAGACTGGCCGCGAGGTCCCAGCGTATGGGGTCATTGGTGTGTGGGCTATGGGCTTGATCGATGATCCTGCAATCGGCGCCGACCTCACTGATATTATCGCAGAGTGTGATGCTGTGCTGGTTTGACCATAGCATCGAGTGACCAGAGCCCTCCGGAATGACCAGCCCGTTACTCTCAAGCTGTGACACCAAGCACAGCACTGAGCCTCTTCTCCAAGTCGCCCACCTCCTATCCCCGAGCCAGAAATACTGCTCTTTATGCATTTTCTCGGCCAGGGAAGCCTTTGAGGCCGTGGCACTGTTATACTGATCAAGTCAGTGGGATTGAGATGAGCCTCACTCAAGCATTACTGCGGAATGTAGAAGTCAAGTTATGTGTTCACGCTGAGCCAGTCAATTTCCGTGTTTATGCTGAGCAAGTCAACTTCTGTGTTCACGCTGAGCAAGTCAAGTCATGTATGCATGCTAAGCAAGTCAAGTCGCTCATTCATGCTAAGCAAGTCAAGAGGACTGGTCGAAATTCGGAGTCCGACGAGTGTCTAATGCTTTTGTGTCGCTGTGTGGGCTGCCACCAGTCTGCTATTATGGATCTCCGGCACAAAATTAGGATCTGGTCTGTGTCGAACGCTGAAGCAATGCAAAATCACCAGTTTCCGCGACCCCTTCTTCCTCTCCCTCTGCCACCGCCGCCTCCACCGCCGCCTCCTCCACCACCAAACCCACCGCCCTGATCAAAACCACCTACACCGAAGCCTCCAGCCGGCCCCTGCGGCACACCCTGCCCACCACC